>NC_134592.1:59837000-60166000 GCF_037038515.1 Microtus pennsylvanicus | reverse complement strand
TGTTTCTCTAAATAATGACATCATATCCTTTGGTCAATGGGTACAAAAATAGGACTGGCTCCCATACGCAAGCCCTTCCACAATTCATAGCAGTCCATATTGATCTTGCAGCACAAAGCCAGACCTTTCTGTAGCTGTGACACACAGACACAAACTGTCCAATCACCTAAGAATCCCTTCAAGCCAGTACTAGGTCTGGTTTCAAGGAGTAAGCAGCATGACCATAGCATGAGCAGCCCTGTGATACCATAGTTTGATGAAGGAAGTTCGTGAAATGTGACACACTCTATTCAGCTCCGGAAAATTCACCAAATAGATTACGATGTTCATACAAAAGACATAACTCCCAATCATCTTCCCATATTTTAGACATGCCGTTGTGCTTATGCATGCAGTTGTTATGAACTCTCTACGCACTGATTGACACATATCCATTCTTACACTTCCTTAGTGTATTGATTGTATCCCAAGACCATGAACACCAACAACTGAACCAACAAAGACAGCAAGACCCACAGTAAATGCTTCTTAAGCATTTCTTGTTACTGAAGATAAGAATGATCATGAGAAGGTTCACTAGGCCAGATAAGCAAATCCTCAGCCACTTCCTGTACTACACACACTCAGGGACTTATCTCTACTTGGTCCCTAAACCTGTAAGACAGCTTCCATGATTTCTAATTGACTAAGGTAAGGCTTTAACACTTAAAAGAAAAAAAAAACTAAGTCATTTTGCTTACCTGCCAGTTTTGAAATTTTTCTATGAAAAAAATTTATTATATATTAATGTAATAGATAGATGATAGATAGATAGATGTAATATATATACATGCATATACATATAATTTCACTTTCCTTCAAAACTAACCTGCATTTCATCAAAGGCAGCAGCTAATGGAATTTTTAAAGCCCAGTCTTATACTTCCTAATATTACAACCCTTTTCATTAACTTCATGATTTCACATACTGTGCTAAAACCAAGCCAAGGCCATGAATCTGATGTTGGCATTGGTACAGTGGAATTCCATTGTTCTGACTATGCCGATAACATAGCCATTCATTCAGGGATAAAACCTTACCTCCCAAAAGCCAAAATCCCAGAGGAGTTGTGCACTTTTCTTCTTTGTCATTTAAAAGAACAAAAGGAAAACAGCAAATTCTGCTCCTTACTTTGATGTCCCCAGCAATAGGAAAGAACGTCCTGCCTTATAAAATACTAGACAACTTCTGGACAGGATACAGAATGTGGGAGGGATGGAGCAGGAAACAAAGATAATACGACCACCTGCCACCACTGCCACCACCTCCAACCCCAAGAACAATTCCTTAGCAGGCTGACCTTTTAGTTCACTTCTAGTTCTCAGATGCTGCAGCTGAACTGAGAACCAGCCCCGGGCTTGGAAAACACTTCTGAGCATCTGTTAAGAGCAGACACAACAGCTCTGCCCCCATCTCCATAGTGGGGTGCTTGGGCCATAGAAACGGCACTATCTTTCAAGTAAAACTTGATAACACTTGGGGTTTTTTTCTCTTATTCTCCTATATACTTCTCTGTTTTCTTTGTTATTGTTGAGTTTTTGATATAATCTCTTATTTTATAGTTCAGGCTGGCTGGCAAAGCAGCACACTGCTCAGAGCATTATTGAAGGACAGAAGTCCTCTAAACTTAAGTTTCTCAAACGCTGGGATTACAAGCACCAGCCAAAATGCTGTTTCTTTTCTCTCTTTTTTCTCTCCCCCCCCCCACACACAAACACGCACTTTGTTCTCTCCGTCTCTCTTTTAAAAACACGTTTAACATGGAAGACTAATTCTGATCAACACTGGGAGGCAAAAAACACATCATGTCCCTAGAGAGCTAAAGCCTGAAGGGCACAAGAGACAAACAAACAAATATCTACAGATGTTTATTTCCAGATAGAAGGGGAGGAGGAGGAGGAGGAGGAGGAGGAGGAGGAGGAGGAGGAGGAGGAGGAGGAGGAGGAGGAGGAGGAGGAAGAGGAAGAGGAAGAGGAAGAGGAAGAGGAAGAAGAAGAAGAAGAAGAAGAAGAAGAAGAAGAAGAAGAAGAAGAAGAAGAAGAAGAAGAAGAAGAAGAAGAAGAAGATACAATACAAGGCTGGGTAACATGCCAAGTCTGTCACCCCAACTACTCGTGGAAAGCTTGGAACAGAAAGATCATAGTTTCAAGGCAGGTCTCAGCAACACAGTAAGTTCTAGAGCAGCACAGACCTCTTGAATCCTATAATAAAGGGTTGAAGAATGAATTTTCCTTTTATAAAAGAAAACAACGTTTAAACATTATTCTGTAATTTTGCACAAAATAGGTCAAGTCTTTCAATTTCCATATGTGGAAATTGATAGGCTTGACCTATCTATATATATATATATATATATATATATATATATATATATATATATATATAATCCACCTTTGCTAATATGAAATAGAAGAAAAACAGTAATTGGACTTGAAGTATCTGAAATATCTGCACCACAACCCACGATATATATTATTCTAATATACCTTGGTTATTGGTCAGTTTTTAATTGGTTTTGAGAATCAGGTTTAAACAGAGAATCATGAGAAAGTCAAGGTCTGACTCGATGCTGACAGAAAAGAAAATGTTAGTTGAGATATGAACCTACTAAGAATAGGAATGATCTTATTCAAAACGCCAAATACAAAAATTCAAATTCACACTACTAACCGAACACGCAGAGTGTATTACTCTCCCAGCTCCACTTTCCCAGTGAAATACATGTCTGCTGTAACCCAGGATACACTCTCTAATCAACCTTCCTCTATTCTCAAGCTCCTTTGGAGAGGCTGAAGATGGATAGCCTTCATATTACTCTATTCCACGGACGATTCTCCGAAGCGATAGGCCACATCCCAGCAGCGCTGGATGCAGGAATCACTGCTCCCTTTCCACAGCACACTTGCTGCTCTCAGTCCCAGGGCATTTCTCTCTTTCCTCTGTCTGGAAACAGTGGAAGAAAATAGCATCTTGCTATTAGCGAGAACTTCTCTTCATATACCAATGCCACAATCAAAACATGTCAGTGACCTGTATTTACTTGGACAGCCTGTTCCCCTTTGACTCTTAAAATAAAAGCAATCTTTATTTTTAGACATCAGGATTTCCTTTCTCCACAGAGGTTACGGCTCAGACACATTTGAATGCTCGGCTGTTTGTGATGACTTTGGCAGACTGTTCACTCCTGAGCTACGGGTTTCCATGTGGAACCTCCAGGTCTCTGAGGGCCTGATTCTTATTTTCCAAGCACGTGTTTGCTCTTCTCCCTTAACAAGGAATCGTGACCTTATTACCTCTTAGAACTTCAGTTCAGCAAAGGAACAGCATGCCTTCTCGGAGAATCAGTAGATGACAGGAGGACTTTCAGTCTTGCCTATCCAACCCCTCAGCTCAGCACCCTCCTTACTCTCTCCATTTTACCTCCAGTGAGCCTTCTCAAGAGTCTCCAACTGCCATGTCCAGCTGGCCTCAAAGCCTTTGTCTTCACCATTCCCAGTGCCTGAAAGTACTTTCATCTAACCATCCACTGACAAGTACGCCATGTTCCCCTGGTTCCCATCTCAGTCCAAACACCATTACATGATTTATCGCACGGAATAGATACTCATACATTCTACTTAGAGAAACGTGTGTGCATGTGGTTCATTGCTGTATCCCAGGACTTAGACCAGAGCGAGACAACACATAGAACATCAATAAAGGGTCATCAGATGAACATTTACAAAGAGCTCCTGTAGTCTCACCAACCCTTCGGAGTTTTGCTCACTGCTCACTCAACACATCTTCACTGAGTGGAAGACCAACTCAGAACAAGATACTCTGATAACAATTTTCAAACATAACTAGTCCTTCTAGCTATTGAATTATTCACATGGTGTGGAGATTATTGAACAAAAATAACTATCCATATATCTAATTGATTTATGAATTGACTTATGGAATTTTTTAGGCATCTGTGGTTTGGGTTCGCAATCTCTCTAAGATATTTCCTGTTTTAATTCCATAAAATCTAATTTCCAATAAGTTACAAATAATTTTTAAGACAAGTATTCTAAATGATTTCATGTTACATCATAGCCATCATTCTATGTGTTTGTGCATGAGTATGAGTGTGTGTGTGTGTGTGTGTGTGTGTGTGTGTGTGTGTGTGTGAACAAAATTATTCTGAGCTGGAACTGGTTACCTGGAATTCACCATGAAGTACTCTGTTACATGCCTTTGAAAGTTTACAAACCTTTCTAGCTGTTACACACTAACCAACTCCCCTCTGGCTGTGGTGTACTTCAGACAGAAAGGACGGATGCTGTCAAAGAGTGAGTTTTCTACCTCTCCTGCTGCCAATCATACATCCCAAATACATGTATATTATGAGAGCAAATTCCATAATCTAAAATGATGAAATCACAAAGTGCCTTGGACACCCAAGGATCAGATTTCCAAAGTAATAACCCCAAGATGTGAAAATTCCCACAAGAAACCTTGGAACTAGTACCTTAAAAACTACGATTAACTATGAAAAGAAACAGAAGAACAATGAGAGGATGAACAGGAGGGGAGGGAGAAGAGAAGCCGTGCCCTTAAAAAACAAAGTGACTTCCTGAACCAGTGAACAAAAGTAATTCCCAATCACTAAGCTTTAAGCCACAGACAGGTGCCAAGTCAGAATCTGTGCCAGCTGAAAAAGGCAAATCAGTTGGTGAAGGATCCCTGTCAGGAGACTGGTGATACACACATATTTACAACCAAACTGAAAAGAAACAGCTCATGTTTCAGTTTGTCTACTGACATTACATTTCAAACAGTCCCCAGTTGTTCTTTTGAGCCAAACACACACAGTCCATATTCCTGTAACATCTGAAAATTCAAGAATTTACTTGTTCATTAATGTTAATAGTGACTGGAAAGAGTAAGCCATTTTATATGTACTTGAAGATTTGGGCTACTTCACAAAACAAAAGAGATTTCAACTGAACAAATATGCTATAAGAACAGAATGGGAACTGGTTGCCACCAAGGATTGAAAGGGAATTTGAGGAGTTACAAAAGTTGGGATTTTCCATTGACTCAATGAGTTTGGTAGAAAACTCCAAAGGGCAAATTGGACATTTTATATAGCAGTGTTAAAAGTTCCATTTTAAAAATGCATAATTTCTCTGCATTGGAATTCTTCCAACTGGCGAAATTCCAGGGATCTTCAATTAATTAAAACCACATCTGCCTAAAGAAGTCCATGATGTCACCAAGAAGTCAAATGGTTTCATGACGAGTGAGATACAGAGACCAGTGCTGTCCCTTGTCCATCATGGTTTCCATGGGATCTGTGGGCAGCAAGCGAGTGAAGAAGGAATATGTGAAGGCATGCCATTGTAGTACCAAGAAAGGAGAAACTTGGCAACAACCTGTGTACAGCCCTGTCGCAGTAACCCCTTTCCCTGAACGTGGCCTTCTAGCACACAAATCCTTAGTTTCAGGACATCAAAATCACCCCCTCCAAGGTTCAGGGTACATCATAAAAGAAGAGCAAGAAAACTTTTAACACCTTAAAGATAAGATAGTATTGCTATTACTTTATAAAGATGTCTCCAGGACCTGATCCGACCATTGCACTACAGAAGTTACAGCAGCTGTTTTACCTGTACAAAACAGACACGAGATTGGGACCGTCAACAACTTTTATCATAAGTAGGGGAAGGGACACAGAGGTCTCAGTACTCTATGATGGTTTATTGGCAGTTAACTATGGCTGAAGTGTGAGATGCCATTTCATCTTGGTATATCCACTGAAAACAGCCCATGCTCAGTAAGTAAACATCTTACCTGTACTTGTATGGTAAATGCTAAATAAACAAACAAGTAGAAAGGAAGAAGAAGAGTTTCACGGGAAAGGAGGGGTGAGATAAAAGGTTAAAATGAAAAAAAAAAGAAAATATCACATACATGTATGTATTCAATTGCCAAGGGATGAATGAAAACTATAAACATCCGGTGCTCCAATGTGGGTCTCTGTCTCTGTCTCCTTTCATTGCCTGATGAAGGTTAATATTCAGGAGGATGCCTATATGTTTGTCTTTGGATTCACCTTCTTATTTAGCTTCTCTAGGATCATGAATTATAAGCTCAATGTCCTTTATTTATGGCTAGAAACCAAATATGAGTGAGTACATCCCATGTTCCTCTTTTTGGGTCTGGCTTACCTCACTCAGGATAGTGTTTTCTATTAAGCATGGGATAAAACCGGACTTGCTGAACACAGCGGACAATGAGGACTACTGAGAACTCAAGAACAATGGCAATGGGTTTTTGATCCTACTGTATGTACTGGCTTTGGGGAGCCTAGGCAGTTTGGATGCTCACCTTACTAGACCTGGATGGAGGTGGGCGGTCCTTGGACTTCCCTCAGGTCAGGGAACCCTGATTGCTCTTTGAGCTGAAGAGGGAGGGGGACTTGATCGGGGGAGGGGGAGGGAAATGGGAGGCGGTGGCGGGGAGGAGGCAGAAATCCTTAATAAATAAATAAATTTAAAAAAAATAAAAAAATAATAAATAAAGGAAACTATAAACATCAAAACAAACAATACTAGTTGACACAGTGGTTTACTGTAACATTTCCATTTCTGGGGACTCATCCTCCGGGAAGAGTCTACAACACAATCAAAATGGGAAAGGAGTGTTCGGGAATGAACTTCTCTTCTCTTGCTTTCTCATGCCCTTTACTTCCCATTGCAGAATTTACTCATATGGAGACCACTGCTAAGTTAGGAGGGTTGAGAAGTCTGCGTGTACAACCAGAACATTGCTCCATTCACTTCTTAAGCCTTAAAGTTTTAGCAATGAACTCTGTGTAAGGGCTTCTTTAGATAACCATCCATTTATTCTGCAAACAGCAGTCTTAGTTCCTTATTTCAGCCCTCCATTTTTCCTTTGTCTTTCCGTAAAGCATTGTCTGCAACTACTGCCTTTTCCTGTTCCATATTTAAAAATAATACTAAAATTTCCCATGAATTTAAAATCCCATAAAACAGAACTATGTATACAATGTATATATAAATATTGAAAGTTATATTTCCCAAATCAAAATATCCTCCTGATCATCTTTTTTTTTTCTTGAACTCCTGATCATCTTTTTAAAAGATGTATTTATCATGAAGAATTATTCAAACTTGGGGTCAAATGCCAAGTCAAGAAATCAAAGAAATGGAACCTGGAAGATTTAAAACCTATCCAGATAAAATTCTATGCACCAAGAGAGTCCCTGAAGAAAATGTCTCTCTACTAGTTTTCTGTCATTTGGAATGACAAGATTCTTAAAGTTCTGCCCCGAGCATCTTAACCTGTAATATGGATCCCCTTTCGCTGTTGAATCACTGATTTCTTGTCTCTAAAATGCTGCCTTTACTCAGTCGGCAGGAAGCTGCTGACTCTGGGAACTTTGCCCCAGATACTGAGACACCGAGGACACACTCTGCTTACTCTCAGAGGCTCAGACCATGCTACTTCCGCCCTGGGCACCCTGAGAACAATCAGTTTTCCCTTTACTCCCCCACAATTGCCATGGCCATGCCATTTGGCCACTGTTATCCATTTGCAGAGAACATGAAGAATTATTCATTCTAATGTTATTCCTTTCTTGTGACCTAACTCTTTTGGAAACCTAATGAGGGGAAAAAAAGATCTCATTTCTATATAGTCATGTCTCTCTATCCATAATAGTTATACATATGCATTTCTCCTCGAGCAAACTCTGTCACTCCCAATACCCCATTGAGTTCTCAGAACATATGATATCATTTCACAGACATATGACAGAGAAACAATGTTTATATTCCCCAAAGTGACACAAACTGAATTCTAACTGTAACAAACTGCTGTACCAATCTATGTTTAAAAACTTTACATTTAGAAACAATGACACATGCTGCCAAAGTCTGTTTAGTGTTCTCTCTCTCTGTACTATGTATAAAAGATTCTCTGTGCTTTAAAATCAAAATTTACTAAGTGATGAACATATATTTAAGGTTTGGAAAAAATGTGCACATGGATTTTTAAAGCATACTTGGAGCAGTCTATCTTGACAGTAAGTTTTTAAGAATAAAAACATTATAAGACATTAATAGCCTAGGTGGCTCTTTGAAAAAATAAAACACCCTATCAATACTGCCTGACATCTGCCCTTTATTCCCCTCACAGATATAGAATAACTATGCATGCACATAGGGTCTGGTGATGGGTACCTTGAATTGTCAACTTGACACAACCTGAAATCACCTGGGGAAAAAGGACCTCAAGGAGGGGTTGTTTAGATCAGGTTGACCTGTAAGCATGTCTGCGGTGAAGCGTCTTGATTATCTTAATTGAAGTGAGAACACCCACTCAAAATGTCGGCAACACCTTCTCACACAGCCAAATACGAGGACTTGGAACAAGGAAAGCTCTTGTCCCTTGGCCCTGACTCTTGTTGCTGAGTTCTTCCCGTGGTTGTTGCCAGTACTGATTCCTTCAGTCAGGTTCTTCAGGCTTCCAACATGGCCGGAATACCAACAGCTTTCCTGGAATTCTTCAGGCTTCCAATATTACACTGGAACTCCTGAGGCACCCAGCTTTATAGACTGAGCACCTACCCAGTTCTTAGTCTCTCTGGAGTGAGACAGCCATTGTGGGTTTACTCTGACTGCACAGTGTAAACCAATCTGATAAATCCACATACATATATAATACGTGTGTGTGTGTGTGTGTGTATAAAATGAATATATATTTATTCATTCCATCTGTTCTATTCGCTAGAGAGCCCTGACTAGAGCAGGTAGTCACACATGTTTAAGAACTGTGGCATGGTTCCCTTCCTCCCCGCTGCATTCCAGTCCAGACAGTCTTCACTGCAGTATCATGAGCTTGAAGTCCTGGAGGCACACTGAAGTCAGGCTGGACAGGGACAGAACCAGGAGAACTCCACAGACAAGGAAACCGTGGCCTTTCAGAAATGACCTAAAACCCGCAGGACTCCATAAGGGGCTGCACTTTGACTTAACTATCAAGGATTTTAAAAAGGGGGAAGTCACTGTAGACCCTTTTTCACATTTATTTAACTCAGATATTCCTGACAGAATAGACTATTTGTCTTAAAAGTCACATATACCTCAGAAATTTTGGATTCTTTTAATTATAAATGTGTTACCTGTGTAGTTAAAAATTGAGCACCACTTAATTTTAAGCTGAAGCTTTTTTACTATATAAAATAACAACAGTTGCAATATATGGGCTTAGTAACACAAGCATCTGAGTGATCCTCAACAAAGATTATGAATTTAACGTGTTACATGACTGGCAAGTACGACAGACAGACATTCGGAAATAATGCGTTTTTGAAGTTTGTTAGCTCTCTCCCCAATCTTTAACATACTTTTGTGCACACACAAAGTGGCTCAACATTCAGATAGGGAATTATTCTGAAATAAAATATAGTTCCTGCTTCAAAGCAGTACACAGTGTGCTGACAGCTGGAGAGCCATGCATTATCTTGCATAATCACTAAGCCAAAACCAGAGAGCCAAGTGGGTAGGTTTTGGCGGAGGCTGCTCATTCGTTTCCCAGCTGCCTAGACCCGAAATAATTACATAGAAACTATAGTATTTAATGTACTGCTTGGCCAATAGCTTAAGTATATTGTTAACTAGTTCTTATATCTTAAATTAACCCATCTCTATTGATCTGTGCATCACCACGAGGTCATGGCCTACTGTCAGGGCTCTACCCGGCATCTGTCCCCTGCAGTTGCCACATGGCTTCTATCTGTCTCCACCTTGTTTCTGCCAGCATTCAGTTTAGTTTTCCTGTCTAGCTCCATTCTGCCCTGCCACAGGTCCAAAGTAGCTTCTTTATTAACCAACAGCAATAAAACATACTCACAGCATACAGAGGGAAACCCCACATCAGGCAGGGATATGCACCAGTCATACCTGAAGTAGTCGTGCACAGAGGACCAGGGAGCGTGGAAACAGAAGTGGGTGAATAGGGAGGACAGAGCTAGGACTAACATAGAATGAATAATGTTTACGTATCACTAGACCAAGTCCCATCTCAATAAAATGCCAGGAGAGATTACAGGGACTAGTTCATACTTAGCATAGTAAGGATGTTTTGTTTTATTGTTGATACAGAAATTATTGGCTGATTTTTAAGTAGAAGCATGGCCTTGGCATGAATAAGGCTATCCAAAGGCCAGCTTTAAAAGGGTGAGATTGAAAAGCAGGGTAGGTGACAAGAATCCAGACCTGTGAGGATGGTGAGCCCACAGATTCGGCTGAGAAAGAAACAAGAGCGGGGGATAGATGAGTTACTGTCCAGGCTGCAGTGTTCACAGGGGAAGGGCAGAGGGACGGCAGTTTCCAGACCAGCCCTACTTAGCTCACCAGATGGCTCCTGCATTCTCTAAAACTGGGCCAATAGGATAAAGAGCCGACTTAGGAGGAATGAGGCCCCATTCTACGGACCAGGGAAAGGCCAGGAAGCAAGGTTTGTTTTCCGGGTGTGTCTCTGCCTGTGATTGCCCTACTCAGAAGCCAGTAATTTTCTGCCAAAATTATCATTTCCTACAGAGTAAAAAAAAAAAAAATTCTTACCAAGACAGTGAGTAAAAACCATGGAAGAATAAGCAGGGAAAGAAAAAAGGAAGCTACTTCAATGAGCAGAGCATACAGTGTGGAAGAAGAGAAGAAAAGTGAACTGTAGGAAGGGGAGCCAGCAGCAGGAAGTCAGGGCCAAGGTCAGGAACTCTTCCTAGCTCACCCTAAGGCTACAGGGTGCTCAAACCGTGGGGCCTAGAAACTCTGAGAGTTTCCGAAGGTGGCTGGCAGGTAGTCACGTATTTCAGGTGTCTCTTGTTGGTAACTTCCAGTTCTCTGCTCAACAGATCAGATGGAAGGGACAGCGGAACAGAGTTCATTCTGTATTTTACAGGTGCAGAAAGTTAGCAAACAGACTAGCAGAGGAACTTGGAAGAGAGAGGAGGGCTTATTTACATCCTATCTATGACATCATTTCTTCAAGAGATTTGGAGTACAAGAGGTAAGCTTCTAAATGGCCAAATCTTTACCCAAACTTGAAAAAAAAATTAAAAATACAATATTCTAAAAGTTGAATATTTAACATTATTTCTGACACCTTTTTTAAAAAAAAATAGACAATGTGGTTATAGGGCCTCACCTTTCTCCATGACACCCAAAGCCTGAACTAGGAGAAGCTTCCCTTTTTCAGAAGGAGAATAGGATTTAGAATAGCAGAATGTATTCCGTGTCAGGGATTTTCATCAGTGTTGGGCATACTGACTTACTAACACAAAGGACCATGAGAAAGTTCATTTGTGTTACTGTTATGAAATATCTAAATCTGGGTAATTTAAAAACTGTAAGAGCTTAATTCTCTCAACTGTGCAAGCTAGAATGGTCAGGTGAAACCGTGCAGACTGGAGAAGGTTGTTCTCTGCTTCTAGAATGGTTCCTTGTTGCTATTTCTTCATGCGGCTAAAGGAATGGAAGGGTGAACAAAGGTGAACGCCTGCTCCCAGGCCTTTTATAAGTGTGCCTAGTGACTCAATCACCTCTCAAAGCCACACTTCCTAATACAGGATTGAGTTACAACATGAATTTTGGACAGGCCAAAAGCATTCAGTCACAGAAACTGCACTGACTAATTCCAACAAATTTCAAAATTCCAGTGATTTGAACTTTTCCCTTGATAGCTTCACTCATAACAGGTGTCTAATGGCAAAGGCACTGCCAGAATAAAGCCAGTGATTATAGTACTCCAACACAATCTAATATTGAACTTTGTCAATCTAAGCTTAAGGCCAGGGTCCAAAGGAAGAGAATATACAGATACACAGCACAGACAGGAACTGCTAAATCCTACAGACACTCAAGTCTCAAAAGCAGTTGGTAATAGGTGGCAGTGGTTCTGGGTTCCAGGAAGACACAAGTCTAGGTCCATTCTGGAGGAAGATAACTTTATTCCAGAACCCAAAAAAATATGACTATATTCAAATAAAGTACTGCTCTTCAAAACACATCACACAGAAGGAGAGAAGAAGAGAAACTGAATGGGGCAATTTAAGCCTATAGAACAGGACACAAGCAACAGAAGACAAAGAGACCTACGTACAGACCTAGACACAGCACAAAAGACATCCAGCAGCGATAAAGTAGGCAAGGGTGCGTTAGATCCTTAATAATCAGAGAAACTCCAAATTAACTCACAACTAAGAAGCTGCATACCCACCTGACCGGTTAGTACTAAAGTCTGAGAACACGACACACTGCTGAGAGTTGAGAAACATCAGCTCCCATGTCCTTAAGGGTGAGGGATGACTCCATGGATAACTTTCCCTTTCTAATGTAACATTAATAAGCATTCGATAATGAATGGTAAATAAACTATAACACCTGAATAAAATGGGAAAACCCTTAAGTGAAAAAAAAGTCTTTAATATATATATATAGTATGGTACTATTTGTATAAATAAAGCATAAAACAGACAAAAAACCCAAGCAAGTAAAGACGAATGGACATAATGGTAAACCATGTGATTCAACTAGCCCCATAGCAAGCTGCTCTTGCTGCTTCTCCTCCTCCTCCTTTGTTTTCTCCTGTTTTTGTTTTCTTTCTTTTGGTTGGTGACTTTCTTTTCTATTAAATTTGGCTTTGATTTGTGGGGAGTTACAAGGGCAGAGGGCAAGGGGATGGGGAGATAAGTGGGATCAGAATGCAAGATATGAAATCTACCCAAAAAAATTCAGTAAAAGATATTCCATTATCTTAAAATGTTTTTACAGGTAATGTTCATTGTGGTCTTGAATCTTCACTTACATATCCTAGGCGATGTGTCACGTAAGGATGCTTTCCTGTTAGTTAGTATATGTTACATGCTGATCATATATAGTTTATTACAGTTATTCACAGGTTCCCTTCTTTAACTTCATCCTGTCAATGCTCTATTCTATAAACATTTCCAAACTGAACATGTATTTCGTCTTTAAGCGTCTATTAGCAGAGCTCGCAATGAAGCTTAGGCTATTAACCGGTACCTGAAAATCAATCAGCAAACAGCTCAAACTGCCTTTCACGCAGTTAATTGTTAAGCAGCTGATTTCATTTTAATATGATTGATTTCAATAACAATTACATCTTATAAGTGATTGATTTTAATAGTTATGTTTAGTTTTCTGTTCATACATAATAAACGCAATCTGGCTAATTACAGACTTTCAAGTTGCCTCAACTTTTTCTTTATTCCTTCAACCAAGAGGTAAATCAGATACCATTTGGTGAGCCCCTACTGTTTTGCAATACAAAATACTGGTTGTTATTTTACAGATAAGGAAATCAATTTCCAAAGACTTGAGAGTAATTTTCCTTAGAAATCTCTTCCCTGGTGAGTTCTCCAGTAGCCATGCTGACCTCCAGTCCTATACTAGCCGCTACTTCAGACAAATCCAGAACTGACAAGCAGGGCTTACAGGGCCAACACAAGCCATTGATTTACTTTTGCATCGGGCAGGACAGGATAGAAATTTACATGCCACCAGAGACCTCCCACAGGGAGTCACAGTGACCCACTAAACAATACTCACTAGACAGGCCAATTTTACAACTACTGTGTAATTATTTTTTCAAAACTATATTTTTATATTTATTTCATAGAACCACCATAAGAAATTTATGTGAAGAAAATACAAACTCTCTATACACATAAAGTTCCCAGAAAGCCCACTCCAAAGCATGTGGAGTCATTATATAGTGGTTTGTTCATGGAGTCTCAAAGTAGAGTTACTTCCCATCACTTATGACTGTTTTTTCAAATGCTTACAAACATTCATAGTCAGTTTTGCAATATTGGTCAAATTTGAGATTACAGTGACCAATTAATAATTTATAAATTCCTTAGGTAGCTCTTCTGAACACTTCAATTTCTTAGGACATCTTCAGTCCTTTACAACTGTAGAAGTGACTATTGGTGCTTTCAAGACCCTAAGTGGCAAAGCTGAACCAAGGCTGAATTCTTTCATTGCTAAGGAGATTGCTCACCATGTCCTTATCTCTTAAGTCTTCAAGTTCCTGTGGAGCAAGTTTGTTTTGCCTCTGGAACTCAAATGTCTTTCTCCTTGATGACAAAATCATCAAAGCAGAACAATTATTCATTATTCATTCGTCTACATTTTCTTTGTCATGGGGAACACATTGTAACAGGTCTAAAACATAAACCTTCCTTTACCTAGTCTTCCTAAATTGTACCTATTTTGACAAGAAGCTTATATCAAATTACTCTATCCCTTGAACTTTCTCTATCCAATTTAAAATATGCCCCCTCTCATCCCCTCAGAACTATTCTTCTTCTCTACTCAAGAGGAGGAGCTTTGTTCCACGGGAAGCCATGTCAATCAATCCCTAAATGTTATTCCCCAGCCCCAGTACCACCCTCACTGGGCTGATAGCTCATAAGCAGGAAACTAAAAGCTCTGTAATAGTTTATATGAATGTCATGGAATGAAGAGAGAAAGAATTGCAGGTGATGTCACCAAGTCAAGAAAAGAAAGCCAGTGTACCTTGGGACCCAGAGGAGACACCACAGTGACTCCCTCATGGAGCCTTTTGTATTCCCATTTTATGTTTTTTTAAGAAGCAATATCTGTGGTTCTTGGAAATTTATTTTAAAATTACATGGAAAAGAGTCATTACAACAGTTAACTATTTCAACTTCAACACACTTTTATATTTAAGAAACTAACAAATTATACACTGTACATATAAACAGATACAAAAATGCCTACAAAAGCAATGGTGTTGTATAGAATGTCTTAAAAGGAAATTTACACATGAATATGAATAGACACATATGTGTAATACATTATTAAACAGCATAGGCAATATAAAAAATATGCAATTAATTATGAAGCAAGTCATACATGGGAATATTTCAGATATTGTAAATTCAATCCCTCGCCATTGCAATCAATCAAAACCGATGATTCATGTTATAGCCTTTGAGATTCCCTTTTTATAAAGTTTTATTCATACTGCATTGTAATCTGTTTATTCAATAGCAACACATACACACATACACACACAAAGGTGAAAAAGCTAAAGAACATGTCCTAATTCTTAGCTTAAAACATACTTATTCCTAAAGCAGTTGATAATCCTCTGGACATCCATCAAGTCAAGTGTGCTGGCAGTGATCTGGGCTCTGTACTGAAGGCTGCTACCTGATCTTGGTACTGGTTTCTACAGGCTGAGGAAAAGCTTTGAAGCCAAGCATTGAGTCCTCCCCAGCCACGAAAGACATAGATCTATATGCTTACAGCATCAGGCTGTTTCCTCCACAGTAAACACCTGTGATACTATGTGACAGCCACCCATGATTGACTGCCATGGCTGGCTAGCCTTGCTGTATAGTCTATAGCAAGACCTGGCTACTTCCTCTAACCTGTCCTCTCCTTTAACCTCATGGCCTCACCTCTGCTGCTTTCAAACTTTCCTTTTGCAAATTCCTCATCGCTCTCAGGCTCCGATTTGAAGAAGGCTGGGACATGGCTTTGTATTGTGCCTTGCCTTAAAAGAATGTCAGCCCTGGTTTTCTATTCAGTTCATTAAAGTGTTATTCGTATCAGCAATGGTAGCCATTTTATTATCTCATCATTTGTGTTCACATAAGAGGAGCAGATTTCTGTCCTAGTTAGGGTTAGTATCGCTATGATGGAACAGCATGACCAAAAGCAAGCAAGGAAAGAAGGGATTTATTTGGCTTACAGTTCGACACCACTAAAGAAAGTCAAGAGAGGAACTCAAATTAGCCTGGAACATGGACAGAGGCAGAAGCTGATGCAGAGGCCATGAGGGATGTGGCTTCCTGGCTTGCTCCTTGAAGCTTGCTCAGTCTGCTCTCTTATAGACCCCAAGACCAATAGCCCAGGGATGGCACCACCCAAAATGGGCTGGACCCTCCCCCATTAATCACTAATTAAGAAAATGCCTTACAGCCGGATCCTATGGGGGCATTTCTCGCATTGAGGTTCCCTCCTTTCTGATAACTCTTGCTTGTATCAAGTGGCCATCAAACTATTCAATACACTTCCTTGTTCTTAATCACTTAAAGGCCATTGTAGAGTTATTAACTAGCCTAACTAACATCAATACTTCTGTATCTCAGGGACTAGAGAGTTCAGAAGAGAGCAAGATGGGAAGAGTGCCCTCAGGAGGAGTAGTCACATCACACCCGTTTATTAAATTCAATCTTAGGAGAGTATGGGCTTGTGGCACCTCCAAATAATTACAATCGGAAGACCAAAATCCACTGACAAGCAGATCACCCTAACAGCTATAAAAGGAGTGAAAAATGGGAAATCTTCGTAGGCCTGCCTCCATGCCACATTGCAATGTGAAAGGGAAGGCACGCTGTTGAAAAAATGTCCCCGACTGACTTGCCCAACACAAGGTCACCACAACTCAAATTTCCAAGCACGCAGTATCTGTGGAGCTCAATGAAGTGAAACAGATACAGTTAGATATGGCTGGCGTCCGACATCACTATTAATTATAGATCACACATTAAGCTTGCTGTGCTCTGGTTTGCATTCTCTCAGTTCCTATGTTGACCCCCTAAGCACAAGTGCAATACTGCTGAGTAGTGGGAAGATCAGTGGATTAAGTCGCAAGGGACCAGGGCCTCGCAAATGAGCAGCGGGGCTGGCGGCACAGTCTGCCTAGTAAGGATGCAGCTGGTAGACACAAAGTCTGTACTTGCCCGACACTGAAGCTGCTTATCCCTAGGACATCTGATCACCCAGTCTCTCAAACTATAAGCCACAACTTAACCTATTTGGAAGTATTTTTGTTATAACAGCTGAATGAAGAAAGGAATCTGTACCAAACAGTATGGCTCTAACGACTATCTAAAAATGTAGAAGCAGCTTTGGAATTGGAAGGGAGGGGGGTCGCGAGGGTCCCGATATTCTTGTTAGAAAAAGCTGCCGTGGCTATGCACAGGCCGTAAAGGGTGACCCCGGCAACAGCTCCAAATGGGAAACCAGCTGCAGAGAAAGATTTCTTATTATGTTCTGGCCTAGAGTGGTCATCATCAGAAGGTGAGGGGGAAATGAGATGAAGCCCATTATGACAAAATCACAGCTGGAAAGGAAGGATGTGGTGTGCCATAACAAAAGGGAGGAAAGCCACGCTTGGAAAGCTGCACAGTTATGGCCGTGCCCTGGTGTTCTGTCGAAGGCAAAACTTGTAAACGATACAACAGGATGTTCAACAGAATAAATATCTAGAAGAAACGGTGAAGGAATAACTTGAACCTATAATTAAAAAGTAACCAGAACTCAAATTGCGGGGAAAATCCTAGTCTGAAAATTTATGCTGTAAACAATGGAAAGGTGGATTCAGGAGAGAAAACAAGGTAATAGCCCAGAGGCCCTACAAGAAGGGATTATTCCAGATCTGCAAGAAGAACAGAGACCAAAGGCATTATAGAGTTCTCTGGGTTGTAGCTCTCATTGCCGCAAACGATGCCAGAGCCGGATAGAATGAATTACAACAACCAGGGTCTCAGAAACTTCAGGCCCTGTCAGAATTTCCCGCCTTGGCCTTCCTGGCACAGGGTTTTTCAGCCATTTCAGCTGTGGCTTCAGAAGGGCTCAGGTGCAGCTTCTCCACCAGACCCAGGCAGGGAGTCTCAAAAGGGTTAGCACTGGACACTGGGCACAACTGGGCACACTTTCTTCAAAGAGCCTCAAACCCAGATGGAGTGAACAATATGGAAATGCTTAGCGGTGCCATGAAAGTGGGGTTACCCTAGAGACCACAGAACCTCAGAGTCACCAGGTTACAATGGGAACCCAGGGCAAACATAAATACAAGCTCTCATCTGCAGGAGATTGTGGTGTTGGTCAAACACACAAAATCCTAGGGTGAGGATATCCAGAAACTTGGGTGCTTAGCCCTCACCACATTGTGCCCCAGAGGATACTATGCACAACGCTTAAGTTCTGTTCACTGTCTTGCATTTTAGACTCACTCAGGAACGGCTGCTCTTTCCTTCTCCCATTTCTCCCTCTAGGAAAGACAGTGTACCCTGCATCCACCCTTTGCTTGATTCCACAAGCACGCAAGAGAGGAAATATCTGCCTCAGGTTAAACCACATATGGAGACTCACCCTTGCCCAAAGTAGATAAAATTTAGACAACCGACTAACCTAAAACGAGTCTTTGAAGACTCTTTAGAGGAAACGAGCGTGCTTTGCACATGGGACAGACATGGACTTAGGGCAAATGGAGGCAATGTGTGTGTTCCACCCTGACCCCTACTCCTCCACTTACTCTCAGCACCTCCCACCAGTCTCAAGTTCAAATCCACACGCTAAAACCTATCTCGCAATATAACAGTGTTAAAAATCAGGGCCTCTAGGACACTGCTACAAACAAGCCTTGAGAAACCTATTCTCCCTTGGTAACATGAAAGGATGCAGAGGGCAAGCTATACCTACTCACAATTCTAATCACCATTCACAGCTGAAGAGATGGGTGTAATGAGGGTCGTCATTCACTGGAATCCACAGCAGAACTCCTCAGTGAAGAACAGAGTTGAGATCCAGAATATCCATAATGCGGGGCATTTCTTTATGTCATTTAAGGAAATGTCAATTATAAGGTATATTCTACATTGAAAGGTGAAGAAACTGTGAGGCCAGAATAGCGGCTTACGCCTGTAACACCAACACTCAGGCTAAAGCAGAGGATCACCATGAATTACAGTCTAGTCTGGGCTTCAGAGGGAGATTCTGGCTCAAGAAATTAAAAAAAAAAAAATGATGAAGAGACCTGTTTGTGGTTCCACTGACTAATGGAAAGGAAGCTGCTGTCCACGCTAAACACAGAGCTCCACAATGTTTGGGAGACAGTGAGGATGTAGTAAAGTGTTCTTTGGATTATTCTAAAAGAAAGGGACATGGCTTCATGAGTCTTCAAAAAAGTCCTTAACTGGTAAGTCACAGCAAAAGATTATGTGAGGCTTGGGGAGGAGAGGAAACTACTAGAAAACTATAATCAAATGCCTTAGGAGATGGCACACAGGTGAGAAAAGGACACCATGGAGCACAAAGTGACAAGATGCGGGGTCAGGACCAGAGGGGGCATCGTCAGAAGAGATATGAATAACCCCTGGAACCCCTGAAGACTGAAGAACTGACCCTCTGTGTCTGAAAAACCCTGGGTCAGACACTCCAGCAAGGTTAAACTGAGCGCAGCTGGGTACCTCCTTCTCTGGAGATTAAAGGAACCTTGTAAATTTTGTTTCTGAACAGTTAGGATGCACAGGGAAGCACCTGTTCTATAAGATTCATTTATCGCTCCCTAGATATAAACAGGACAAGAAAGGCGCGCTAAGGTTTGATAATGGCTGGGGACCACTTCCGTTTCATTGTCCATTTGTTTGTTTTTACTATATGAGAGCTTTATGGTTTTTTTAAGATACATTTTTACCAAGTCTTTGAGAATTCATATAATATATTTTTAACAAGTTCACCTCCTTCCCCTAACACCTACCTGGCCTACCTCCCACATCCGTACACGCTCTCAACTTCATGTTCTCAATGTTTAGATAATCCCATGTTATATTGGTGTTGTCCATATGTTCACGGGGATGGGACCATCCAATGGAGCATGATTGTCTTACCAGAGCCAACACCTTTAGAGAAAACTCCGCCAGCATCCATCCGCTGTCACTAGCTCTTCAGTTAGGGATGGGGACGGATAAGGTGTGCCCTTGTTGATCTTCTCCAGTAGCCACAGTTGCTGCGAGTGCAGAAGTCCAATTGTGCCCAATGGTCCCAGTGTCACTCTAGACTTACCTGACATCCGCCTCTTACACCATGTCCTCCCCTCTTTGTTAATAAGGAGGGAACGATACAGGTGCCCCATTGGAGACTGAGTCCTCAAATAGTTCCATTGTGTTTTGACTAGTCATGAATCTCTGTGTTAACAACCATAAATTACAGAAAGCAATTGATCTGATGAGGGCTGAGAGCTGGAGGAAGATGCAGGTAGAGACAAATAGGTTTGGAAAGGAGACTGATATAAAGCATACTTATCGGAAAAATAGCAGTGGGGTCCCCAAACATAGGTTAAAGTGAGAATTTACAGTAACAAACATGATACTTCTTCCTGTGGTATGGACTTTAAATCCAACAAGAAAGCTGCTGGTTGCTATACAACTGATGTCACATGGACATAATTTGCCATGTCAGATACCACATACTTTGGTCACAACACCACGTGGAAAAATCGAGCTTATACTAAGCAGGAAGGGTTCTCCCTCCTGGCTAGTGTTCATAGTACTGGAAGGTAGTAGGTGGGCTACTCGGTGAAAAAAAAAAAGACATGAACCATCTAACACAGCTGTGAACCCTGTCAGTTGCAATAATGGGTAATGACTACTTCAAATGAAGTCCAAAAATATATTAGGATCCAAATAACAACTGTCTATCACTGGGTTAGATTAGAAACATTTTGAATATTTGCTTCCTATTTTGTATATCCAAATATAGCAGGAAACAAAAATCCTTTCATAGCATGACCATAGAAAATACTAAAGTAACTTATCAAAGGGGAAAAAAAGAGAGCAACCTATATATTTCATCTAAACAATTTTTAAAGAGAACAATGATATCTACTGCTCATAAATCTTTTTTGACAATGCACTAACGTATACAATCACCTGTACTGATACTTCCAAAACTTATCAGCTTTAGGGCTGCCTTTTCAAGAACAGCCATATTATTTATATATTCAGAGGTTAAGGTGATAATACAACCTTTATGCCCAAATTAGCTTATTGAATATTTCAAAGCATATTTGCCTATAGCACTGTATCATGAGACTCAGTTCAGTTGGAAACTAAAGGCCTCCTTGTTTGGAGAAGACTGGAAATGAAGGAGAAGCGATGTTTTCAGTGGCACTCGGTCCTGACTGAGCAATAAGGGTCCTCTTCTGTGTCATAGCCAAGTGCTCTGCATTCAAGGGCTCTTGCCTGGTGTGTTCTGTCTCTCCGAGGCACAAATGCATCCTGAGCAATTTGCTTTATCTTAGACTGTTTTGCTATAAGGACTTCCCCTGGGTTTGGAGTGTTACTTGAAACAACAACCAAAAATCCTAAGTGGAATACAAAACGTGATTTCATATCATTAGGTAAAGGAAATGAGTCTAAGTGTAAATCTTTCCATTAAATGAATATTTTTTATCAAAACACAATTTTGTTTGTTTAAAAATATTTATTTCTGTTATTTGGTTTGGAAACTCGTCTGTTTACTAAATAGTCAAGCTGTAAACCAGCCAGAAGCACCACCTAAGTAAGCTGTATTTCAAGATGCAAATTTTAAGTCATGTTGCTAATAATATATGCACAGCTGAGTGAGCAAGTTACAAGAAAGATGTACATTTTGGATACAGCCTAATTATTATTTAATTTTCATAATGTCAGAAATAACAGAATGTTTATAATATACTCAGCAGCTGTTAATAATCTGCTATAAATACCTGTAGGTATTCATGCTTGTATTTTGAAAATAAAAACAGAAAAAGCTGGTGCATCTTATTGATTAGGGCATTCATCAGAGGACTGAACTTATTTCCTGGAATCACTCAACATCAGGGCATTTTCAATCTGGTGTAGTTTAAATACAGTGTAACAATTTCCACATCGCAAAGCTAGCTTTTAGTTTCCTTGCTTATAATTCTCTTTAATTTTCTTTATTCATTTAAGGTAAAATTGTCCCTAAAATAAATTTCCTTCTAAAGAATATGGAATCACTGTGCCACAGGCTATCTATATCCATGTCATAACACTCCATCGGAATCAGGATCACATGCTACCTAATCACCCACTTGACACTTTGAAGATTTGAGGTACAAGCCCTTTTAGATGACAGATTTTAGTCCTGCATTTTGAAGAGGACAGAGACATCAATCTACTAACTGTGGGATCCAATGTGACTATAGTCTACGACTGTTCCCTACATATTATAGAGGTGTACAGGATGAAGACACAATTCATTTGGGAACAGAGATCATAAGAAGCTTTAGATATTTTTTGTTGGGAGTGGGGAGTTATCGTGACTATCGTAGCCTTGACCTGGAGCACAGCATAGAGAGCTGCCATCCAGTGAGAAGATAATGATGAAGATGGTGATGGCGATGACAATTACACAGTCTCAGTATTCAGGACAGGACTGTTCTTCTCCAGACCAGACGCTTTTAAATTATATTATAAATACAATCAGATGGGCCAGGCAAAACAATCTACTCTCACAAATCACAGCGAAAAAGGGCCTGATGGTTTGCTGCTGGGTATCAGGGTTGGATCGTCAGGGGTGTCGGGTGCACATCTTTTCAGTCTATCAGGGTCCAATACCCCATACTGACTGAGATCCAAATGGGAGGGCCCATGCTGCTTGCTGGGGAACAGAAGAGTTGAAGATGAGGCACACATCTTCCCATCTGTAATCAAGCCTCTAGTTCTCTGTCTGCATGAAACCGTTGAGAAAGTGGGTATTAACCTGAGCAGGCCGGCCCTCCTCCATCTCCACAATACACAGTTACGGCTTCAGCCACTGGATTCATTCACAGGTAAAGTTTCATAGGAGCCTGAAACAGGGTAAGTGGGACTTCAAAGAATACATACCCTTAAATACATACAAACAAATCTGTGTATAGACCACTATTTAAACACCTGGAGCAATTTCAAACAAGAAAAACTATTGTTTAACATTTATCCTTATGGTTAAAGTGAAATGCTCTGTCATTTCGCCCCATGTCTCCCTTTCAGTTCACTGCAATGGGACATAATCATCTGCAGGCAACTCTCGAGGCTCACATATATGTATTAATTAGTTGTGCAGACATCCCCCCGTCCAATGTACTAAGCAACCATTTCCCAAAGTGGTGAGACCAGAACCCTAGCAGTATATCAAAGTTCCATTTCAACAACACAAGGTAAAGACAAACATTACAGTGGTAACGCTTGCAAAAATACACTTTCTTTATTTCTCACATTAGGAACAAATTATACACAGTCCTCACATCATATTAGAAGAGTAATATTCTACTCATATTTTACTTGCAGAGAAATAAATCACACATAAAAAATCTCTCCCATGATACAAAATTTTGGTCAATGATAAAAATATGAAATTTCAAAATGTCAACATTCTTACATAATAATTTACCTGAAATCCTTCCTATGTCATGTAAAATTCGAACAAGTAAATTATATCCTAAGCATAGATTTATGCATTAAATAGTATTAAAACTCAATCACTTTCAGAAGATCAAAATTTCATGCTACAATCCTATATAGCTAAGAAAAATGAGCTAATTTTAGTATTTTTATCAAATTATAGTGACATTAGTAGCCTTTAACATCAGTTCATCTCATACATGACTTTAAGTGATTACTTTGAAAGGAACTTCTTTAAAGACTTGATGCTGTAGGAAATCCTACAGCCAGTAGACTTTAAGTTACCTACCTACTGGGGCATGGCCTCTTATACTATTTTTGCCTATGTAAAGTGTGCCTCTGGCCTCTCTTCTGGCTGCAGGATTTGGTTGCTGTTCTCTGTTCCAGCAGAGGATATTGATTTGTGAGTCTACCCCTAAATAAATAAGCATCTCTTATTCTCAACTCTGAGCTAGTGTATGTAGAATTTCTTTTAAGAGTCCTTCTTCAACTTGTTGGAATACTAAAATTTGATGATCATTACAAATAGAAGAACAAAGAAAGACTGTGAAGCATTTTGCCATTTTAGTGAAAACAGCTGCCATGAAAATTCTGTAAACACCCTAAATGCCAAAATGTAGCAATACTGAACAACAAGGTCTATGGTCTATGGAAAAGGGACACGTAACAACTTTGTGGGCACAGCAACAAATGAGAAGAAAACAAGCAGAGCACCAATGAAGCAGGAAAATAATTCAAATTCACTTAGTGAGCTTTTGGGAGACAGCCATTATCAGAGTGATGCCAATATCAGTGAGGCCACTGCTTTAAAGAAGTCTAACATCCCTCTCATGCTCAGGAAATCAACATGACCTGTTCACCAAATAAAATGCATTAAAAATTCAAAAGGATAAAATGGTAAGATAGAGACAATCACAAATCATATTATTTTTACACGATTTTACAGTACACATGAAAAAATGTCAATCTGCTGACTAATAATGTTGCAAAAACTGGAAAAAGTTCTTGTGGTTAAAATAAAAGCAAATTATGCATAAATATATAGGAGAAACAAAAAATTATTTTTTTTGCTCATAGGAGCACTGTAATTTGGCTTAACTGGTAGGTGTTTCTGTAGGAATAGAGAATGAGAGTGTGCTTAAAAACAGATACAATTTCATATTCATGTATAGTAATTTTTCAAATGCTGGTGTGTATTAATTCACATGCCCACCTCTTCTGGCCATCAAGGGCCCAGCAAACACACAGTCTACATACACACATGCCGGCAGAATACTGATAAACAAAAATAAATATGAATGTTTTTCAATGAAGATGGTCTGCAAAAGTCTCCTAATTCAGCTCTTGTTGTTCACAATTTGGTTTTTATCTATTCTTAAACATAGCTATTACTCTTCCCTCACTTCAGATCATATTGCATAAGAATGAGAGAACTAAGGGGGAAAAAAACTAAGGAAGCACCTTTCCTGAACACAGAAACTCCTGGGCGTTTTTTTACTAAGAAGAAAATGCTCCTTCAAACACCAAAGAATCTTTATGAATGGAGCTATCTTCTTAAAGAAAAGTCTCAAAGATAGAAGTCACAAATCCATCATGCCTGTAACTCTTCCAATAAATTCCTTCAATTTACAGCACTAGCAACAATGTACCATTCGCCCATATCCCAACCTATGTATCAAAATCTACCTACGATTCCTGGGATTTAATGATACAGTAGCACACATTGGCTTCATTTATTTAGTGGTATCATTAAGTTGGCTACATTTCTTCAACTTTGAAATCTACTTAAAATTTCTCAAATTTAAATTTTCTTAAAGTTTATGACCAGCAGTCCCTTCAAGATTATTTTTTGTATTTGTGTGAATTCTCCAAATGACATCAGTTTCAATTATCTGCATACTAAACGTATCAATAGTCATCACACTCCTAAATATTTTGAGATTATATGTAAAGAGAATGACAGGAAATGTCACATTGTAATACAATTTACCATTGTCTTTTCATATATCTACTTTACATATTTAAAGATAAGCTATATTTATATACAAAAATACATTTGATTTTTTAGTTTGTTTTATAAAGTGTCATTGTTCCTGAATAAAATGACCACACAGGAGGTTTTCCTTCCTTTGTATATTCACCTCATTTTTACAGTGTATATTAATTCACATGCCTACCTTATTCTCACCTAATATTCATTTACTGATGAACATGTCTGGAGGCTCTAATTTAACAGTTTTGTCTTTTCAATATGAGCAGCATTGCGACGTGTAAGGAAGATGAGACATTTTGGTGACTTAATGATCAAAATGACTCAGCCTGAAATTGCTTTCAATTAGAAAATCTGTTGTAATTTCAAGCTACAGCGGAATTTACCAAGTGTAGAATCATGATTAATTATTTTGAGCATTCCTAGTTCTGGATAGTAAACCAATTACTGAAGACAACAGAACTCAATGTAGTAGTTTGTGGAATGCATATTTTACTCTAAATGCGGCCCCTGAAGTAAGTAGGAGAAAGGGGCAAGGTTGATAAAGGAAAGCCAAAAAAAGGTGCACACATAATTTATGCAGATCACTTCACATGTGTTAGCTGGCCATATTAGTATACTTGTTTCCCCCTAATTACAAATTCCATACTTTCCTTTCATGTGCTGATACATAAATAACAGTGATGTGCATATTTGTAACACTCTTCTAAACAAGCAATGATTTCCCTGGCTAAATGGTATCTCCCAATAGGATTACAGGGTACATTATGTTGGCATGAATTAGTTTGTTAGGTAAATAACCTTAAATGTGAAATAGCAATCAACAAGTATGCATAAAAATCATTTAAATGTGTATGGTGTGCTTTCCTGAATTGAGTGATTCTAGTTTGTCTATCTTAAATTCCCCAGCTCCTAAATATGGAAATTAGTGTGAGTGCCTAATTACAACAATATAGAAGTTCTTAAATATATTCTTTAGTTATCTGTCACTTCAGAAGACTGCCTTTTTTTCTTTTGACAAAAGATGAACTTGTCTATTAAATTTTTGGATGTAGAGGCAGAAATTCCTGTAGCTTCCAAAACAGAAAAATTGAATGTTTTGTAGCAAGTTCTGGTTTAATGACATTAATTTAGTAGCCATCAGCCTCTAAATGATAGTTAATGTCACGAGACTGAATGAGAATCCCAAGGACAAGAACAAACGGAGAAGAGGCTGAATCCTCTTCCTCCAGCCCTCCAACACTCTGAGGTCTGGAAAAAGAAAAGCCAGTGGGCTGCAGACATCTGGCAAAATTTACTGTATTCAGTGCCGCGCAGCAAGGTCTAGTGGGATGAAAAGCAGACACTGAACAATGGGCATTTCACCCAGAAGGTTATTGTTGAAATGTGACCATGAACTCAGATAAGATACCTCCATGGTGTGACAGTGGCCCTTCATCTTGGAGATAGCCAACAGCTGTCTAATTGGATTTCATGCTCACTAATGGGGGGCATTCACACTTGATACTGTAAACCTGGCCAATCGCCCGTGGCTAAAGAGGTCATTGACCCTAAAGGAGCACCCATCCCTGTCACTTTCCTAAACTAATATAATTTCAGGTGATGCTTTAAGATGATATTAATGTACCTGGCTAAAAAGAAAAATAAATGTATACGACGCATGGGTTAGAAGTTCTTTTGAGGTAAATGTTCACCCAAATATAATAAATATCATGTAATGAAAGAGAGGTACAGGAATGATGTCAATATCTGCCACTGCTTCAACTTGACGTTTAAATGCTTCTGGAAAGAATGCTTTAACCAAGGTATGTCTACAATATCAGGATTGTAGTGTCACGGAATAGCAAACAGTAATGTCTTATCAGGTTATAGTTAGACCCTGTCACCAGATTCTCATTACATACTAAGGTTTTGTCAAGTGTCCTAGATTTTATAAAAGGACTCCACACTGATTATAGCAGGCAACAAATCCAAACTACCGATGGGTCCCAGAATGAGTTGGAGATCATTCCTCCCTCAGCCTCCAGAGGATCAGGGATCTTGCACATCTATGATTCTAGATGCAAATAAGCCCTGGAGGAGCAGTCGTGCCCCTTAGTGCTCCTCAGTTAGCCCAAGCCCCACAGGCCAGAGGAAAGAGCAGCGGCATGGCCAGAGAGCAAGTGTTCTACCTTCTTTACATCTTTTTGCCCAAACCAGGCGGTTTTAAGGAAATGGGCTACTAATAATAAAATCCTGGTGACATACACACATAAAACCTCCTACTAAATCTAAGCTGGACCCAAGTAATAGACATTCAATTTTTAAATACAGCACTGAATACCAACAGCCCTTGCCATGTGTTAAAACAAGGCATTCCAGAAACCACCATGAAGATGTACAAACATTAAGAACAAAGGCTTGTTCTTGACTTCTCAGCAGTCATCATTGCCCACTATGGCACTGGGTTTTGATCCTACTTCACGTACTGGCTTTGTGGGAGCCTAGGCTGTTTGGATGTTCACCTTACTAGACCTGGAAGGAGGAGGGAGGTCCTTGGACTTCCCACAGGGCAGGGAACCCAGTCTGCTCTTCAGGCTGATGAGAGAGGGGGAGTTGATTAGGGGAGGGGGAGGGATATGGGAGGTGGTGGCGGGGAAGAGACAGAAATCTTTAATAAATAAATAAATAATAATTTAAAAAAAGAACAAAGGCTTGGCTTCAGAACTCATACAAGTTATAAAAATGTCACTAGAGCTTTCAACAGCTAAAATGGACAAATATCAGTCCTTTTCCCCTCATTTGGAAATGTTTATGTATTCAAAGCCATGTCTGAAATGAAAAATTTGCCCCTATAGTTTATTCCTTTGAGGACTGCACTTTTTTTGACAGCAATATGCAGTTCCACGCAGTCCCACCCACTTCCCACTGCTTTTCAGACTCTTGTGGCAGAAGCGCCACCAAAATACACATGCATATTCATGAGCTGTCTGAAGCATTAATTCCACACATGGCAATATACACTTGCATCTGCAGTTAGAGCTCCTAATTTGCAAAAGCAAATATAATGTGTCTAAAGATCTTGATGAGTGAGCCTTTCAAATGCAAGCCCACAGCATTAAGGATCTTGGTATCCTTAATTTCAAACAGCAATTGGATAAATCTCCTGACTACCTAATATAATTCCTTCCAAGAGTATCACTATATGAACATGATTATTGCCCATGCTAATTCCCTAATTTGCTTCTTATGCCTATGTCAGGTCATACATATTCATATCAAAGCCCTTTGGTAGTGTAGCCTTCTACTCTTCTTAACTAAATTGTACTTGCCATAATATAAATGTATTTTCCCATTCTAATTTATGGACTGACTGGGAAAAACATATTACAGTGACTTTTCACAGTACAGAAATACCCAAGCCTTTGTTTCAGTCATTGTTAGTCTATTAGTTGAAACTTTGGTAATAAAACTTTAAATAATCCTTTATGCCACTGACCCTGCTCCTTTTCTGTGCAAGAGTCTCACGTCTGCCTCTGAGTTTTCATTTTTGCCTCAGTGGCGAGAGAGTGATCTGCTTTTCCTTCTCTTGTGATGAGACTCCTTCCTAGATCTGGCAGCTGCTTAAGTCAAGAAAAGCCCAGGCTTGTTAATTCAAAACTCTTAAGCAAAGAAACGTGTACTAGCAAAGTGTTGGACAAACAGAGAATTAAAGGATTACTGCAAAGCTAAAAGTATTAATAGCTTGCAAGAATCCAACTTGGAGGCTTGCTAAATCCTTGGCAAATGCCAATACGACAAAATCATTAAAAGGTGAAAAGCTCAGTTGATCAAATCAGTGGTTTCAAAAATCAACACAACAATAAGTCGACTCTGCCAACCACTCAGACTTCCAAGAAAATGGTAATTTCCTTTCTTGGGTCGTGAATTATATACTTATTCATGTTGATTTTATCAATCATCTCTTAGAGACTTAAGAGAGACACACGAAGTGCTCAGGGTTCCTGAGGAAGCCATATTGCCTGAGCTGAGATTCGGGTGTTTATTGCACATATTCTTGTCTCCTACAAAGGCTGCAAGGATGAGAATCACAAAATGTTTATTAAGGCATCTTGCAAATGAACATGAGACGTTGAGAAGCAAAATGTCTTTAGCAACATTTCACAGTCTTAGAGACTGTCTTTGGGGAGTTAAGTACAAATGTTTATCTTCCAGAAAGACCTAAGTTATTTTAACATATCCTCAATATTTGTCAACTCCTTATTTGTGAATGCAGCTACTGATGAGAATGTATAGTCATTCTCAAGTCACTACACAGAGTACTTTGGGGTCAATAGTACTTGCAAAGAGTGGCCAAAAAGAACTCCATAGTGCCCCGTTCCTAGGGCACTCTATCCTCAGCTTCTCCTCTCAGGCTCTCCGCGGTCAGGCTTTTCATGATTCCCTGACTGCCACCTGTCAGCATGCTTCTTTGTGCTTCTCTGACTGCTTCAAAGGCCACAAGCACAGTCACAAAAGCTTCCTGGTGCCCCCGAGGGAAGCAGTCATGTCATGTGTGTATTCATACACACTCTATCCCAGGGTGGGCCATGAGCACATTAAGGAAGTTGCATTTGAAACAGAGACAGGATTATACATTGATAAGGCCACAGTATGTGAACAGAGACCCACAGAGCTAAGCTTGGATTTTTCTTGAGGGCAACGTTTCAATGACACTGATTCTGTTTCAGGTGATATCAGGGAACAGAACCTACCCGTGAAAGACTGATTGGGCATTTCCGTGAACCTTCAGGTTGCTACACCTCTGTAGCTTTTCAGTCAATCTAAAGACAAAACACAATTCCTTATCCACTTCTGTCTCTCTCCATGTTTGCTGTCTACCTAATAAGACTCCAGGAAACTATTCCTCCTTTTAGAAAAAAAATTAGTATATGAAATAGAAAAAAATAACTTTAAAACACAATTTTTTCAGTTCTGCAATAATGAAATAATGTTGTGTACCATATGGATATTTGTCAGACTACATATCAAGCAAATGGCCAATTTATCAAAAATAAAATACTCTCTCTCTCTCTCTCTCTCTCTCTCTCTCTCTCTCTCTCCCTGCCTCCCTCCCTCCATACTGGCCAGTCAATGGATGCTGCATTCTTGTTCACTTGCAGCTTACTGACAACAGATTGTATTCATGCTTATAAAATAATTTCACAGAAAACCCCACAATAGCCTTTAATGAAGGTGCAGTATGACCCAGTCACTTCTTAGTAAACAGACCAGACACCTCTGTGCCTTTAATAATGACGTTGCCTTCAATAAACACAAACAAGCAGTAGGGAAAGAACAATCCAGAGCACAGTGTGGTCTTAAATTCCAGGTATCTGTCAGACCCCACGTTCTACAGTTCAGCCTTTTGCTACTATAAATGGATAAAGTGAGGACGAGAGATGTCAGTAAATGATGCCGTCATTTATTTCTGGTGTTGACATTCCTTGTGGTGGCATTCACAGCTACGTCCTTTGGAAACACACGGTTGGGTTTCCGAAGGGTAATTCTGCAGCATTGCCTGTTATGTTGCTTTTCTTCAAAGCATGCTTACTTGAGAATGAAAGTGAGGGGAGAGATGTTACTGGGGTATTTAATGGACTATATGAGTAGCCAAAGACAATCATTGAATGGCAACATTTACAATTCTAGAGTCTATATGTCTCATTGATATATTCCTAAATGGTGGGAGGTCTTCCATGAGTGTTTATGGAAGGATGAAGGCAAGGAGAGAGGAAATAAATGAACCAAAGGAAAGAAAGAAAGAAGGAATAAGCGAGGGAGGGGGAGGAAGGGAGCAAAGGCGGGAGGGAATGGGGGAAGAAGATGGGTTAACTTTGGCAAAAGTAATAATCATTTTACTTGCGGCAACAAAAACCATAATAAAAAATAGTTCCAGCTTCTAAACACTTTATCCTGCCTCTTACAAAATGATCTGCAGATAAACATGAAAGAGACATATTAAGAAAAGAATATAAAAATGAAACATCTAAGGCACAAAACATCTGAAAAACTCAGGTTCCAACAAAGGGAACATTCTGGAACCACAACTGAAAGCAAAAACATGCCCACGAGATCAGCCATTCAAAGTCGGGGCCACAAGAGGCCATGGGAGCCTTGGAAAGAAGGCTTTTACAAATTAACAAAGGTAGGGCCTTGCTAAATTTACGTTTAAAACAGAGCAACAAAGTATCATCTTTAGAATGACACTGTTAGAATGGAAAATGATGTAAAGGAAAACTGTAATTCAGTCAGTTGTAACTCCGGAAGAGATGGGAACCTGAAGACTCCATCAATGATTATATCAAGTTATCCAAGGAAAAATCCCTATCCGGTGAACTGATAGAGCGGCAAGGTTTTCCCATAACCCAGAGAGCATATCATTCAAGACTCAACAATTCCTTAAGTTTCAATTCTGAGGCAAATAAGAACTCTCCCACTTCTGACTCTGCTCAGCAGGTAACTTGTTATGCAGAGACACTGCCTAGAAAATCCACCCCAGCATCACTGTGGACTCTGCCATACACACTCTGATCCAGAAAGCACTCCCCACATCTTAGCAACCTGCATCCATTTTCATGGTTTGTGGTAACTCAGACTAGGTAGAAAACATTTTAAAATCTGAGCACTAAAAATTGCACCTCCAGGAACAAGGCCATGCATGACTGGCGTTTCTACATTTCTCCAAAATACTTTTCTTTGTTGCAGACTTGAAAGACTTCTCGAAATCAATGGAGCATAGAAAATGGGAAGAAATTGTGGACAGAACATTCCAGGTGGAGAAAAAGTACAAGTAAACGCCCAAATACAATCCAGATGTGGAAAAGACTACAATTCTATAGTATTCAAAGTCTGCACACAAGAATACTATAAAGGCTAACTATAATAATTCTTGAGGCGGTTAAATGACCAAACTAGAAATTTACTAGCAATGGGAAGCCACTAACCTACACAGTCTTATTAAGATGGATAGTTAAAGTAATACCCGATCCAGGGAGCTTACTGCAACAATCTAGACAGACAGAAAAGCACTCTGAGAGGTAGAGCCAGGGTTGTTGATGAGATGTGAATGTTAGACTCGAGAAGAGGACACCAGTGGGGATGAGCTGGATACTTGGTTGGACCTGCATGCACATTAGTTTTACCTGTGAAATTGACAAGACCTAGAATTACATGGGAAGATATTCTAAATGAAGTATTGCCTATTTCAGGTTGGTCTGTACACATGTTTGGAGTGGGGTGCCTTGCTTGACCATTGACGTAGGTAGGAGGAGCCAGCCTGCTGCGGGCAGCACTATTCCTTAGGCAGTGGGTCCGGTCCTGAACAGTGAAAGAGAAAAGGAAGCTAGCTGTAAGCAAGGAAGGAAGCAAGCAAGCAGGTCTGCATCCATTCATTCTATCTACTTTTTTATGGATCAGACTAACTTCCCAAGTTCCTCCTCCAACTTCCCCCAGAATAACAGGATCTGACTTGGAACTGTAAGCCCAATAAACCTTGTCACTAAGTTGCTTTTCACTGAGCTATTTTATTACAGCAACAGAAACAAACCAGTACAATTTGAAGACAATGTATCTAGAAGACTTGATGCTTAGCCAAGGCTAGCTACTACTAAGGTGTTTTGTGTTTGAATTACTGACCTGCTGCTAAAGCATCTATGTATAATAATTATTTTAATTTCTAAATATCACTATTTAACATCTGTAATGGGGTTCAAATTCTAAACCCAATCTTTCTTGTTGCTAGACAGCCACAATGACTGAAGATTTTCTGAATGTTCAGGCAATCCATAAAAACAGACAAATGTTATAGGCAAAAGAACTATCTAGAAACATGTTAGGCAAAGCCAAAGAGAAAGTTCTTCAAATAATGGCCTGAACACCTGTCATACACCATGGATACCAAGAATTATAAAATCAGCTGGACTTCTCTTATGCTGTGACCCTGGAAACATGTGTAATGCCTCTGTTTCTAGAGCTCATTTCAGCAAAGCAATAGTTAGAAAACAACAAGGACACTAGTTTCCCAGCAAGTGACTCCCTGGGAGGACTGGAAGCCCAAGGCGTCTTTGTACTACTTTCTTCCCTTAGAATCCCAACTAAGAAAATACATCCTGATGCTTAAAACAGTTACCACAGCAACAAAGTGAACAGTTAAAAGGCAATGAACTTAATCAATGCAAGTCATTGTTGGGAAGATTATCCCTTGAGACAAATCTCTCACTGCTAAGATTATTGCTATTTATCTGAAGTGTTTTCTGAAAAGGTAAGAATGAGTGACTGAGGGCTTCCAATCAATGAGACGGTGTCTTTTTTTACTTTCAATGAGCCAAACCTCCCAGTAGACCTGAGTTGCACTTTTAATCATGGCATTAATCGATAACAATTATACCCAGGAGAACGCCAACATGGGTTTTCCAGAAAACCTCATAGGGCTTAAAGTGCTCTACTTGTAGAAACAGTCGATAGCATGTGTTTAAAAACAGAATTCGGGTTGGCTCTCTCCGTTTCCCTAGAGCAGATCTACGGTGCTACAGACACCAACGGGAGCAAACATGGTGCTGTGCAGACTTTCTCGCACTTCATAATTCCCTGGAGATCTTACAGAAGTGCAGATTCTGACCCTGTTGATCTGAGACATGTCCCAAGATCTGGATTTCCACAACCTCCTAGACGATGCCCCTGTCCTCAGTGCATAACTTCACTAGATGAGTCAGAAGGAAAAAGAAAAGCCAGAAACAGTGGTTGAGGGATGCTCACAAAATTAGGATTGAATGAAAGCAGAAAAGAATAATGCTAGACTTAGCTCAAAGAGTCATGAGTTCTAAAAATATCCCAAAGATCCTAGTTATTATCTGGAATATAAATGGACATTACTGTAACGAACAATGGTGATCACAGGTTCGTGGCCATGTAACCGAACACAATACAGGAAGATAAATAGCTTCCATTTGTCAAACAGTTGCTGTGTGCTAAGCATTGTTCCAAAGGGCTGATGCAGAGTCAGTAATTTCGTCCATGAAGAAGCTATGTGAGGTGGGATTTCTACCACCATCCTCAGTCTCTGGATGTGGGAAGAGGTTGAGGCCAGGGAGGTTGAGTCACTTGGCCACCATCAGAGGGCTGTTAGGTTGATGAGTGACGAAACTAAAGCTTACCCTGTCAGTCTGCCTGGCAGCCAAGGCTTTGACTTCGGGACAGGGGCACTAGGAGTACTAAGGGGAACTGTGAATCACCCCAAAGTGACGCAAGCCCTGTAAACGGCCAACAAAGCAGACTAAGCAACAGGGAGGAAACGAAAAGGGATCAAGAGTCAGAGGATTGACAAACCGGAACATGGAAGTAACTTTTTGGAAAAATCATAGATTTAGAAGTGAAGTTGCATTACCCACCCAGCGAAACCAATCAGCCTGAAAAATAAACACCCAGGAGAGAAAAGGCTAAGCCAGTCAAAAATCTCACCAACCGCTGGAGGCCACAAACAGAGCATCCATGTGAAATACAAAGAAAGGAAAAGAGAAACTCTCAAGGACAACAGAATCTTGATTATTCTTACATTAATCACCCAGTTTACAGATTATCTGGGCCCCTTGCTGGGTCTCCTTCTTCTTCCTACAGGACTGATTGGACATTTTGCTTCTAATTAGCAACTTTCCAGAGTAAGTAGAGAGCAAGGGTGACAATCAAATCAGTTTATTTTGCTCTTGCTTGGGGAGCTAACAATAGGTTTGGGAGAAGGAGGTTAGGATATGAAACTAATGATGCAAATACAGTCTCATTAATCCCATTTTCAGGAGCTTTCTACCCCTGGCCTGAAGGCTGCAGAAGGAAGCGCACCGCATGGGGACAGTCAGAACTCAGCAGTCTGTGTTAAAGAACAGCCAACTGTCTCTACAGAGAATGCTCAGGTCAGGCCCAAGGATAAACAAAACAGACTGTTTAGATGTGCGCTGGGAAGCGCTGATCAGATGGTTCAGATGGGCCTAAAACAAATCTGACCTTAGGAACTTCTGAGGTTCAGCGAGCCTAATGCAACTTATGTGGAGATGCTCATGGCAAACTGGAACACAACATGAAAAAGAGGAAAACCCTGCTGGAGTTTCAGAAGTCCAGAAGTACTCGGGTGTGTGACTACTCCCAAGCACCAACAGAAAGTCACTTTTGTTATTTCGTTTTTTTCAAATCAGAGAGGTATTCTGACCTCCTCTCAGTATTGAAATGTGGTCACAAATACTACTTCTTTTGGACTGGTGGGATGGCTCGGCGGTGAAGAGCATTGACTGATCTTCCAGAAGACCTGGGTTCAATTCTCCCAGCACCCACATGGCATCTCACAAGTGTCTTTAACGCCAAGATTTGACACTGTCACACAGATACACATGCAGGCAAAACACCAATGCACATACAATTAAAAAGCAAACAAACAAGAAAACTGCTTGCTTTTCCCTGTTCCCTCAGGAAACCTATTTGTATGGGTCTCAGGTGAGGCAATCTAAACTTAATATGCTAGGACTTTTGCCTATGCTTACTTATTTTCATATGTTTTAACTTTATCTAACTGTCTTCCAACAGCCTGTTCATTTTTATAAGAACCATTCATTGTTTCAAGACACAAATCATATCTCTTTAAGCTCAAAATGAAAACAATTCAGGCCTCCTTACGATTTGATTTCAACAGACACATATACACGTTTCACACTTTCAATGGTATTTCGAATACGTCTCTCTAGGTCTGACGGTGTTGATATTTGCATGGTACTCAAGAAAATGCTTCCAGGTGGCAGGCACCTGCTCTAGCTTTGAAACATCAACCGGCAAACCTCCACTCAGACGCCGAGATGGAGACGAGCAGCAATCTATACATTTCACCAGCTAGAAGTTTTGGCGGAGCATTTGGAACTGGCTATAGCCAGCTGGGCATTTTGCCATTTCCTTGAGGCAAAATTAAAGTGGAAGATGCAAGGGTTTTATTGTAATTTCCCACCACATATTTATATCATTACGGGTTTTGTGCTGGTCTATTCCCCACACAGTCGCACTGAATATCTTCTCATTATATCACTGAGATCTGCAGCAAATATGGGGTGACGCAATGAAAACAAGTGGGCGCTGTGTATAGAAGATGATTGCTGAAGACAACACCATGCCTATCAGAAAGTGCCACATAATTGGCAGGGCCCCTTATCTGAAAACAGGAGGGAGAAAGCACCCTTAAAGGCACTAAGAATCAAGACCCTTCCTTTCTTTCTGCAGTTTCTCCTTCATGGTTCTGCTGTTTTGCTACTTATGGACTGAGAAGCCTACGGTGCCTTCTAAGGGTCTGCCCCGCTGGGGAACCACAACAGAAACAATGGGTCTCCATGCTAACTCTTGCAATCCTTCCCATTAGCCACCAGAACAGGGGTGTGAAGTGTACCTACAAGGGAGGTCCCTCTAGGTATCTTTCTTGTTCTAGGCTCACAGCCCAATCCACAGGCTGGTGAAGGTCTCTAAGAAGAATTCTGATCTCTAAGAGGAATCACTGGTATCTAGATGAGGGGTGAGAGGAGGGAGTTCTTCCAGATGGGGATGAATACATCAGTGGCCTTGCCTGAGATTGTAGTGGCTCTCATGGCTCCCTCCCCACGAGGGGCTAAAGAAAGAAGCAGCTATTGGGAAAAGTCAGGAATGAAGTCATGAAGGATATGAGATCCTAGGAGGTGAGGAGCAAGCAGCAGACAGTAGCAAAAAAACCCATCGCAAGACAGCAGCACCATGAACCAAGAGATCCTCGCCTCTAGCCCCCCAGCCTTCCCCATGCTCCTTTCTCATTGGTGGTTTTTGTTACATATACATATTATATCATAGGACACAAGGGAGAATCTGAACTGGATTGACCTGCATGCATATTTGTAACGTTTTACTGATCCCTATGCCTTCTCTATGGGGTCTGACACATCTTTAATCTTTATTCCCAAATAGCCTAAAACTATAGTTTTTATTATAAGCAGCATTTGTTTTCTATTTTTTCATGCCAATGTGCTGCTTTGGGTATATAGGAACTTATTATTCAATTGTAAACATTTACATAAAACACAATATATTTTGATCCTATTTCCCATGTTCATGATAAAATGAAAATGCAAACGATACTCTGGGACTCGGCATGACAGCCCTTGACTATTAACCTTTCTGCACACAGGAAGCTGAGGCAGGAAGGCCATGTCGGGAAGACAGTCTGGAACAGTAAGACCCATACAAGGAGCTTCTGTCAGAAGGAAAGAGAAAGCAAAAACAATATGATTCTGCCCCCCTCGGAAGCCACCTACGGGCTGCCAATACTCCAATAGATGGCCTCACTCCCACGGGCATGCAGGCTGGATCTCAGAATGAGAGCACATCAAGGTGAGGGGAGTAGAATAGAGAAAGAGCTGAGTAAGGGGCGAGAACAGGAGGCTGGGTTTGGTCAAAACACATTATATGCACCTATGAAAGTCTCAAACAAGTCTAAAGGGCTCTAGGGACTCGAGAATGATCTGTACAGAAGACATTCCTTTACTCACTAGTCAACTCTATGTAGAAAACCCTAAGCCAACTTTAAAATGTTATATTCTTGTAAACTGGAAGGCAGACTATGTAACTAACCACTTGTAACTGAAAATATGTATTTGATGCGAGCACAGCTACTTAACACCTATAGACAAAAGAGGAAACACCTGGCAAAGGTCAAAACACCAGACGTGTAATACAGGTTGAGTTTCCAACATATCTGAGCTAGGTGAGAATTCGGTGCCTCTTTTCCTGCCTCTCTGTTTGAGCAAAGGTTAAGAGAGATCCTTTCCAGCCAAAGGGTAGTGTGCAAATGTCTGTGGGCCTTGATGGGAGGCTCCACAAAGAGCTCCCTATGCAGACAGTGTCAACTGTCTCGATGAAGGAAGAAACCTGCTTTCTACCGCACAGCCCAGCATATTATAAATACTCCACAGAGACCAGCAATTAATATCAACAATACAGCATGTGAACTCTCAAGTGCTTAGCTCCCAAGTCTTGGTGCAAATTATACACCCCTTTCCTACACCTACCACGGCTTGCTCCATCAGGGGATGCTCATGGCTAGCTTCAGCCTCCAGCCCACCTTTGCAGACACCTGAAGAACGGTGTAAACAAACAAAAAAAAAATGGGGATCTAAATTAATTTTTACCACCGCTAACTCTGCAACTCTGGTAAACACATTGGGCTGTTCATTAGCAAATGGGAAATTTGAATTTCAAAGATGAATGAATATTCATTCCCTCTAAGTAATTACATACTAAGGTGTTCACATGTATTTATTGAATGAAAGACTGAACTGCTGAATGGATATGCAGAGACAGCTCACTAAGCTGGCTTCTCCTTTCTTTCTACTCGCTAAATGTCATGCAGCTTTGTTTTAGAGTTAAAATACCCCAGCAGAAGGGCAGGAAGCAAAAACAGAACAGCACTCTGCGCATGACCTCACTGGGCTGTGTCGCGCTGTCCTGCTACACAATTAATCACTGCCAGCAGCAGTCAGGTGTCCGCAGGCCAGTCACTCTCTGGCACAGTTTGCCAGGTGGGGCAAATTACTGCATCTTTGTCTAGCCAAGCTTTGAGCCTGCAAGTCTAACAAAAGGCACTTAAGAATCCCGCAAGCCAGGAGAGGAATGTTGGCTGACAATGTCTTCCTTCTAGTAGTGCCCACATTTTTAAGGACACCTAAGCTGCTGGCTGCGCAGGCAGACACAGGACCCTCCTTTGGCCCAGCAAGATCTCAATGACCTCGATTTTATGCACACATGTGCCTCAACCAGTGTGCACACCTGACTTCAACGTACTTTCTCCAAGGTATATTCAAAACCCTCTCCGCTCAGCTTAGCAGCTTAGGCTCAGATCCCAGGCTGGCTGTGTGCCCTGTCTCCGTGATTCCCTGCATGGCTGGCGCCAACACAAATACAGTTTTATATCTACTCATCACAAAAACTTGAATCTGCGCTCTTCTCTCACGGACTCCTCAGCACTCAAAACTAAGCTAATTATATTTCCTGCAGTTTAATTAACTATAAACCAAAGCTTTAATGATGAAGCAAAATAAAGGCAAGCGTCGATGTGAGCTGTGTCACTACACAACGTGAAGGACAGTCGTCTGAAAGAAGCTGGCAAAATGCATGGTTTCACCTAGACGAACAATTCCAGTTGATATCAGCTAATTCTTTTTTGTTTGGTTGGTTAGTTTTTCAAGACAGGGATTATTTGTGTAACAGCCCTGCCTGTCCAGGAACCTACTCTGTAGACCAGACTGGCCTCAAACTCACAGAGATCTTCCTGCCTCTGCCTCCCAAGTGATGGGATTAAAGGTGTGCACACCACTGCGTGGCAATATTAGCTGATTCTTAAAAATGAATTTTCTAACATGTACCGTTAAAATAAACTGGAACTCTCGTTCACTCATCAATTCTAACTTAGTAGGTTTCTTGATACTTTTTAAACTAAAACATTAATTTCTAAAAACATTTTTATAATTATTTATTTAGTGTAGGTGGGTGGGTATCCATATATAACCATGCATGTGTGGAAGTCACAGGACAGCCTGTGCTTCAAGTCTTTCTTTCCACCCAGGAGTAGAACTCAAGCCAGCAGGCTTGGTGGCAAGGGGCCTTTGCCAGCCCCCCAGTACACTGAGACCATTTTTCTATTTTTGTTGTGGACTAGTGTCCTGTGTATGAGGGTGCATGTGTGTATGGTGGCATACATGCATGTGTGTGCAGGGACACGTGGAAGCCAGAACTCAACCTCAGGAATTGGTACTCGAAGATCATCTCATTGGTCCGGGGCTCATCCAGTTACCCCAGGGATCTACCTTCCCAGTGCTGACATTACAAAGATATGCTACCACAATGGCCTTTTTACATGGATTCCAGAGATGGAACTCAGGTCACTATGCTTGTGTGGCAAGCACTTTACCCCTGAACAATCTTCCCTCTGCTTAAGCCACTTTTCAATCATCAAAGATAAAATACCACAGAAGAAATTACACCAATACTAAATAACCTCAACTGGGTAAAGCTGGCATTAAGAATATCTAAATTACTTAAGATAAATCGCATAGAAAAGCTGTTTGTTTCTAAATGGCTACTACACACGGTTATACGAATAACACAGATCCTCATGGTGGGTCCACACTCATTCATTACAAGAATTCAGTTTGAAAATATCCCTAGAGGAAAATTATCCCAGACCAAATATGAAATATAACAAAGAAAGGGAAGAAAGCCTACTATAAAATGAATCATTTTGGCAGAAACTCCAATCTGAATATGAAAGAGAAAAAAGAAAACAAGGGGGATATTTATTTCTAACAATGTGTCCATGAAGAGAACCTAGATATCACACATGGCATGGAACCAAGCGGCCACTGAGGATTTAGCTGGATGCATCTTGTCATGCTCACAATTATCTACACAATAGATGGGTCTCATTAGCTCATCCTTCTGATAAAAATGTATACCACAATAGTATACATTCAGGGTTCTCTTACCATGTCCAACTGCAACTCTCACAGAACGTAAGGCCAGTTCTACCCTCTCTCAACCTCCAATAAACTTCAGAAACTATAACAGCACATATATACTAATTTCTTATTTAATTTAAATTTTTCCCAGTGTTTGTGTAGGTATCAGAAAAAGGCGTTTTAATAATCAGAAAATCATCAAAAGTTACTCAAAATTCCCCCCTAGAACCATTTACTTTGATTCTGTAGGAAGTACAGAAAGTGTACTGGCTATTTATATGTCTATTTGACACAAGCTTCAAGGTATTTGGGGATAGGGAATCTCAGTTAAGAAAATGCCCCCACCAGACCAGCCTGTGGTCAAGCCTGTGGTACATTTTCTTGATTGGCCTACTAGCTTCCAAATAGTTCATTTTATCCCATTAAAAAGTCACAAAAGCCTGATGGATCACAACTAGTTTTTCTAAATATAGGTTCATATACTCTACAGGTATTCCACATAGATTTGGTACTAGTGGGAGCATCTGATTTACAGGTGAGAACACGCGTGTAGGGTCATCAGTGCAAGCAAGCTCTCACGCAACATTTGTACACCTGGCTTCTGGGGAAGCTTACAGGATAGTAAATGTGAGGTCCAGGAACTAGAGAATGCCCTTGTGCTGAGCGTGTGTGAGTAGCCGGTGTCTAGGCATTAAATCCTGCCAGCGGATTGTTGATGCCCGAGGATGACAACCGGTTCACTGAGGCTTTCAAACAGATTATACTTCACAAAGAGAAAAGACCAACATGTCTTCACGCGCAGCTACATGGCTCTCAGAAGAGTACCCGATGAAGAACTGTGAATTCTGGTATCGCACAAGCCATGCCATGAGAGGAAAGGAAGAACGCACCGTAGTGGGCAAGAAGGGAGAGTATTATTAACAGATACCCTTCCCTGTTTCACAGGGAGCACCGTCACATACTCCCATTTCACAGATGAGACTATAAGGAGGTCAAAGAGAGGGGAAGCTTTGCAAAGATAGCTGGGTTTTGAAGACCTGGAACAGGGTGGAGCCGAACCAATAATAGCGAGCTTTGGTATGGCGCCTGGCCTCTGCCAGTCACTGCTTCCATCATGATCAGAGACTATACCCACAAGCCCACCAAAGCAAGCAAACAAACAAAACAAGAAAACAGAATAGAAAAGAAAAAAACACCATGATTACTGAGGAAAATAAAAGTAAGTGCGTAGCTTTGTGGAGTTTTGTTTTATTTTTACTTTTCAGTTAAAAGCATCTATTTTTTTTCCCCGTTGGATAACTGTCTTCCAAACACAAATGACTAAAAGCAGCAGGGAAGGAAATGCTATTTTCAAGTTTCTGGGAGGTCATCCTAAACAATGAAGCGGGGAAACCAATTAAAGTTTTACAAACTGGCATTTGATAGCATCCCTTTACCTGGCAGCCTATGCCAATACACCACCACCACCACCAAGGCACGGTGTGGCGGTTGCCCTGTGCTCCCCGGGGTGTGAAAATGAAAGATGACCATGCTTGGAAAGCAAAGAGAAGCATATTGTGAGCAAGGAGAAGTGTGGGGAGGTCTGAGTGTTGAGGAAACAGCCCAGACTGCTTCTCCATTCAAAGTTTAACTGAGATGACAGAACAGATGACAAACAGCCACCAAGAGAAATACCACACCACCCAAGGCTCTGCAGTCCTGGGGATAAAATCCCAGCTGATTCAACTCAGTGCTAATTTGTTTCCATGTTTAACCACTCTAAACATTTGCTATCTATTAATATTTATGTATGGTATTTTAAAACCTTCGTGGTTTGATTCTCCAAGAAATTAATACATAAGTACCTGTAGTCAAACCAGTATACTTCCCTCATAATAATAACAAAAGCATCTACTCCAAGATTTAGTATCAGTTGCTCTGGAAACAAGTGTCTAAAGAAGAATTAAATCCTTTTGGCACTGAACACACCAAATGGATGATTTCATTGATAGAAGTAACTCCACCGGCCCAACAATTCAGTCTTGAGGAAGCTATCAACAGAGCCCATCACTTAACAGACATTGGCATATTCAGTATGCTCCTTCTGCATAAGCACTTTCTTAAGGTTTATTTGTTTCATTTCTAAGTCAAGTTTCACAAAAAGATCTGTTTTCACAAATAAAATCGTGTCATATTTTAATACATTTTTTTCTTACATCAAACATGGGAACAAACTATTAGTACTTCAAATTCATGTTCTGGTTAGTTTAAGGGAAAATGACAACACTACATCTACAGATGTGCAGAACCCCAAAATAAGGGCTGGTTTTTCAAAGTAGGCAATGAATGCATTGTGTTCTTTAAATAGGCAGCGTCACTAAACAAAGAGAGACAATGGAAATCCAAGGATTAAAGTGATAGTACGGTACATAACTAAATTCACTAACTGACCCTGGGCTATAGCTAGTTCTGCAAGAGGAAAAAAAAAAATGTTTTAAAACAAGAGCTTGCTATACAACCATGAGGACTTGAGATTGAAAGCTAGAACACACAACAAAGCAAGGAGCAATAACAGTCATCTAAAATGCCAGTGCTCTTATAGGAAGATGAAAGACAAGAGAATCCCCAGAAACTTGCAGGTCTGCTGCCCTGACATACGCAGTGACTAACAGCAGAAAGCCCCTATCTCAATCAAACACGGTCGAAGGGAAAGAACAACATCCAAGGTTGTCCTCTGTCTTCTACACATGCCATGGCAAGGGTGTGCCCTCGCTCACACATAAGAATATGTACACACCCACACACACACACACACATCTACCCATACACATCATACAAGCAAATAGGTCCGCATTAAACAAATAAGAAGTTTGGGGCTTGGTTGACAAACCCAAAATGCAAATATGTGAACCTAAATGATTTTAATAACAATAAATTTGGCATTGCTATATTCTCCCCACCAAATTAAAAACAAAACAAAACAACAACAACAAAAAAAAAACCTCGATCTGTAGGAAACACAGAGTCAGTAAGTATAAAGACCATGGTCTTACAACATCTTCAGAGAGCTTAGGAAGAAGAGGTATGAGCAAGGAAAGAGAGTGCCAAATGAAAAAGCTGATGAGGAAAAATGGCTACATACTGTATGCAAATACAGGTGAGAAAGAAAGAAGAAAGGAAAAAGCTTTGACACAATGCTCATGGAACTCACAGGCTAAAGAAAGGGGAAATAGAGCTTTGCAATTACAATGCAGTCTTTGAACGAATGGTGTTGTTATAAAGGAGTGTTTCAGGTGATCCAAGAAGGTTCAATGAGCCTTTGTTTATTGAAAAAGCATAAATTCTGTGTCAGGGATTGCAGCATTAAGGATGAACAAAAGATCTTTACAATGAAAGCAAAATAAGTGAGAAGAGAAAACCAACCAACCACACAAGAGAATGACAGTCATGAAAGTGTGGGGTGCGCTCACCAACTCAAAAGGAAAAGCTGCAACTGGGGGTGTGGCCTCCTGAAGATGTAATTTAGGGACAGATCCCATAAAGCCTTGTAGACAGCATGCCATAAAACCATGTAATAATTCTGTGGTGGGAATGATGCAATATTTTCAGCGGAAAATTCAAGGGATGTTTATTTCAGAAAAGATTTCTGGTTGAAATGTGTTTAAATCATGAAGAATCAAAGCTGGGAGCTAATAGATGGGAGCTGGGTGAAACAGTGAAATGTTGAGACAGCACAAACAAGGCAAGAGGCATAAATGGAGGCAAAACAGAAAAAGCTCAGCACCCAGCCGTGTTTGAAGAGGTGTGCTGGGGAGGGAGGTTAAGAGGTTGCAGTTCTCCACGGTCTGGAGAGATGTCTCGGTGCTTAAGTGTGCTTGCTTTTCTTGCAGAAGACCTGAGTCACACCTGCCTATCATTCCAGAAGACATCAAGTACCCCCTTCTGGCCTCCATGGGCACCTGTACACATGTGTATATAGCACAATTAATTAAAAACTCAGAGACAGGTGAGAGGGTTCAATGTGACAGTCAGAAAAGCAAAACAGCTAGCCACTGGCTCTCACCTCTACCTCAGTCCTAAATGGCGACCCTGCCTTCAAGAATGAGTGAGAGCTGTCTCCTCCTGTCTTATAGTCTTCTCTAGCTCTGGGATTAAAGGTGTGCACCATTACCACCTGGTTTCTATAGCAAATTAGTGTGGCCACTGGGATTAAAGGTTTGTGTTACCACTGCCTGATCTGTAAAACTGATCAGTGTCGCTGTTTCATTCTCTGAACTTCAGGCAAGCTTTATTTATTAAAATACAAATGAAATATCACTACATGTGTACATACTAATATACAAACACACATATACACATAAATTAAAGTAAGTATCTCTTAACAGATTCAGTTTTGTAGCTCAAACGCTGAGGCCATCAGCAGTAGTAGAGGAAAAGGAGAATTATCTTTCAATTTGTCATATTTGAAATTACAGGTAATAAGCTTAGGTTTCAGAATTGAGACACCAAGTTTAGAACTTTGAAAACCACATTGAAATTCCAGAGAAAAATTATACTCAGTACAAAGATCACTGATGATAGTATATACATGATCCACTTCCATCCATTTTCTAAGGGAGAGCGGAGACTGTAAAGTATATATTTTTAATATATATTTGTATTTAAGTATATATGCATATATATACTTAAGAAAGGGTAAAAGGCATAAGGAATAAGAAAAAGTAGAGTCAATGTAGCCAATAACACACTATTCATTGTCTTATGGGTTAACTCTGGGAAGTTCATGGTTTGAACACTTGGCCGTGACCAGTGGGGCTATGCTGGGAAGCCATGGAACTTGGAGACATTGAGGCCTAGTAAGCAGAAGGACATTACAGTGGGGGGGGGGGCGTTGAAAGCCATGCCAGCCCCTGCTTTCTACTGCATATACTGCTTCCTAATGTACTGTGATAGGAACAGCGTCCGATCCCCAGGCTCCTGCGGCGTGCACTGAAAAGCTCCCTTGTCTTTGTCCCCAATGTGGAGTGAAGCCCTCTGAAATCATGAGCCTAAATAAATCATTCCTCCCTCAAGTTGTCTGTCTGCCATAACCATGCGAAAGGCAGCCAAGATGCTCTGCACACGGGTTAGACACCGAACCAGTGAAGTGCCACCAAGACTCACACACTCACTATGGCCTCCTCGGCACCAAGGGTTCACTGGAGTCTGAGTATCCACCGGTCAACTCTGCAGCTCTGAGAGTAACCTGATGCCTTTAGATTTGAGAAGAGAAGGTTCAAGCGAAGTTCTCTCCCTGTTCACTCTCCTGATACTCTGAGGAAGCAATGAGGAATGTTAAACAGTGGCAAAATAATGGAAGACAAAGGCTTTACAAACATGAAGACCTTAAAAAGTAACACAAGGAAAGGTTCGCAGCCTAACTCTTGAATCTAGTCACCCTTCTTTAAACTGATCACTATTATGTATGTCTATCATGTGTGTGAACACATCCCTCTTTTCACCTACTGATGGGGAAAATAAACCATTAGTGACACGACGCAAGCATTCTGATTATAACACACCAAGCTAGAGGATTCTGAATTAAACAATAGCCTCCTCCACACAGAATGCCTGCAGATACACAGCCGAAAGCATGTGTGCCTCACATACATACCCACACTGCTCAAAGAGTCAGGCATCTTCATCAACGCAACCTTTCAAACACTTTGCCTTTATCACCCACAGCGACCGCCAGTCAGGTGCAATCATCTCTCCTCCCATGGAAACAATGATACCGGTGATCAGTAAGTCAACACAGCAACCTGGTATCACAACTCATTCCATGAGCCAATTTATTCTACATGCCACGCTTTCTTTTCTAGATTTCATGATGAATGTACTGCCCAGAGCATCAATGTGTTCAGCCTCCTGGGTCCACAAGGAAAACAGATGGTTTTCCTTGTCCAATCATTTGGGTAAATACTACCCAGTCATCTGAGCACAAGTATTCATTACACGTGTGCTGTAGAAAACCACCAGTGAAAGATCAAGTTCAGTAGTTTCAAAACACATGACGTAGGCATAATCTATACAAAATCCTTCCGGCAGATTCTTAGGGAAATAATCTGAGCTCATTGCATGAACATTTTGTGATCCTTTCATCATGTTGTGACTATATCTCCGGGATCAGTACTCGTCTTATGCCTTTGTAACTCAGCAATGAACTAAGTTCCAAAACGGTGTTTCTGTTTGTCTAGCATGTTAGCAAAACGACAATTATTTTAGTGCTTCAATCCGGACAGATGTGGTGACCTCATGATGAAACCCCTATAAGAGAAACAGGACTGTTTATAAATAAAACCTCACACTGAGGTTCTTCGCTTCCAAAGGAAGAACGCAATCGCTGTGCTTGCAGGCAGTGAGTGCGTTGCCCTTTTCTTGAGATACATAATATCTAGACTTGCATCAACATTTTTGAAAAATGTTGTTCTGAGTACAGAATCCTGGGTTTTGTTCATGCATATCCGGAAACTATTCTCTTTAGGGAATATCCCACAAGTAGCAAGGTTCTAAAAGGCACATTCTCAACTGCGCTACTTAGAAAAATACTTCCCCTCTTTGATCAGTACCATGACATTCTCAAAGGGGCAACAGACGAAAGAAGAGCTAAACACTTCTAGGATGAATAAAGGTATTTTTATTTTTTTTAATTTTTTTTAAACATTTTTAATATTTATTTATTTATTTATTTATTATGTATACAATATTCTGTCTGCGTGTATACCTGCAGGCCAGAAGAGGGCACTAGATCTCATTACAGATGGTTGTGATCCACCATGTGGTTGCTGGGAATTGAACTCAGGACCTTTGGAAGAGCAGGCAATGCTCTTAACCTCTGAGCCATCTCTCCAGCCCCATAAAGGTATTTTTAAAACACTCCCAAAGAAACTAAAAGTCAAGCCAAAGATAAACTATATCAGAAACTAACTGAAGATTGGAAGCAGTGTAACTAGGTTTTAAAGCACATTTTAAACCAAACAAAACCAAACTCCAACACTTAAAAGCTAGATGACCTTAGACAGGTTCCTTGACTTTTCTGACACTCCAGATGGAAGTGATGGAATGCATTCTGTGAATAAACTCAGTCTGGCCTTTGGTGTGTACAGACACTCACTAAGCACTGCCTTCCTCCTTAGCTTTCCACTTCAGGACTGCAAAATGACAGCGTCATTAAGGAATTCCATAATTTTCCATTATGTGCATGTGGTTTACACTACCATGATTCCTTAGAGGTCAGTAAACAAAGAAGAGCCCCAGATACTTCACTTGATACATGTTAAGAAACCATCAAAGGAGATTTCATAAGCTGTTGTTTTGAATGTTTGTAATTTGTAGAGCTTATGCGTTCACAGAACAGTGTCATTTTTAAAAAGATCTATCCGAATGCAGACATCTTTAAAAGCATGCATTTCATTACTATATGTGACCAAGGCTCATAATTTCAATTTTTCCTGGATCCTAAGCACATGGGGTAGATTGTTCCACATAACAAAATTACCAAGTATGAGCCACATACCACTTTTTCATAGCGCAATTAAGCTGGTTCAAATATACAACACTCTTTAGTGTGTTCCATATTCCATAACTTGGCATCTGATGTTAAAAATGAAGGTCAAGCCCATCTTTTAAAGGCTCTTAAATAACAGGTGAGAGGGCAAACACAAGGATACGGCAACTCTACGTTGTTGAGAGAAGAACGGCTGAAATCTTTGATTCTCAGTTGTAACGATCCAAAACTATCATATTCACATTCATAAACATTTTTCATCTTCAAGCTGAACAGCCACCTGTTTAGAGCTGAAAGGAACAGGAGCCAACACTTACGCAGAAACAGCAAGAGCGTGTGTATTTTCCATTGTGTATTTTGGCTAGGTCAATATTCAATTTATACATTCTAAGGCAAAGCCCTACAAATTGCCCCAGTTCTCCCAAGGTGCCGCATTCTTCACATCCACACTGCATGTATTCAACGTAAGCAGGAGCGCCATCACTGGGCTGCAGTGTCCGAGGCCTTGCAGTTTGTAATTCACTCTTGGCAATGGGAAGGGGGCAGCAATTCTGTACTTGGTAAATACTTAACTGGAAATAATAGACTCCAAATGTTCTCATGCTCTTTTATTCATTTTGGTAAAATAGCCTCTGTCACACTTACAGCTTTCTGCCAAAGTCTGCATGGGTCAGGCTTAACAACAGCCGAATAGTTTGCCCATGTTTCCAAAACAGGTTTTCACAATTTTCCATTTGTAAAAATGTAAAGGTAGGAGCTAAACTACTCTGAAAACCTATGGCAGATCTCTGCGTGTTGTACACAAGACTGGTTTACATAGTGAGTTCCAGATCAGTCAGAGCTACATACAGAGATTTTGCATCAGTAACAATGACAAAAAAGAAACAAAAACTTGACTTTTAACTCCCATCCTGCTCCCAGCCCTAACCACCATTACTTCAGTGCAGCAGACTCAGGATAGGGCCCTCTCCTTCCCTGCTAAATGAACCCTCAAAACTACAAGTTCATAAATTAAATTAGAGCCAACATTATCTGAATATTCTGAGTCCCACACCTATACCATGAAGGCTAACCAACTCCTCAGTTATGCCTTCCATAGCAAATAAAGTCTCCAAAATCTAACAAGCTGCCTGACACCAACAGAGTGCACTCATGTGCAGTAAACCTGCTTACATAATTCACTGAGTTAGCCTACAGAAAGCCTGCTGAGCCCGTTGTTCATGTATGGCAGTCTAGAACAATAACTGGGAGACAGTTACATAATCAGCCATTAGAAGTAGATTCTTAATTAAACATGTATCATGTTTATTTGTGTTTCCTTTTGTGTCCTGAAGATTGAACTAAGTCTGCACAAAACCAGTCAAAGCACTCTACATTAGGCTATATCACTAATCATTTTTTCTTTTGTTGTTGTTTTAATTTGGTATGCGGTCTCACTAAGTTGCCTAGGCTTAGTCTTTTTTTTTTGTTGTTGTTGTTGTTTTTTGTTTTTTGAGACAGGGTTTCTCCGTAGCTTTGGTGTTTGGTGCCTGTCCCAGAACTAGCTCTTGTAGACCAGGCTGGCCTCGAACTCCCAGAGATCCGCCTGCCTCTGCCTCCTGAGTGCTGGGATTAAAGGCGTGCGCCACCACCGCCCGGCAAGGCTTAGTCTTGAACTCATTGGTAGCCTGGTAGTCAGACAGAACTTTTACTACTCTTGCCTCAGTCCTCCATCCAGAGGAGCTGAGACTTCCAGCCTGCATCATCAGCATCAGCTTGATAGTGTTTGGTTTGGTTTGGTTTGGTTTGGTTTGGTTTGGTTTGGTTTGGTTTTAAGAAGTAGAGAGCCAATGACTGCAGAGACTCCAGCATCTTTCAGTGATGACATCTTAAACCATAGCTACCCTCTGGTCAGTACATATTGAGAAAGACAGAGAACACCGCAGCAGAATACCCTTTCAGATAAGTGCTGCACTCCAAGAAAGTACCAGCAAATGTGTGCTATGATGTATAAGAACTTCCAGAATAGATGACCACTTTGAGTTCAAAACAGAGTGAGATCAGTTTTCCTTGATAAGAAACTGAAAGATACGTAGTCTTCCATGGATTTCGGGAGAGTGGCTTCCTCGGGTTTCACAGAGACACTATATGAGAGGCATTTCCTAGTCAAATAAAGATAGTTGATAGAGTCCACAAAGCAAAATTATACATAAGAAGTATTTCCTTTCATTGTTATGGTTAGAATGTCAACACATTCCACTGGCAATGTTTTTGTGTTTAGTTAGCAAATATATCATGTTCTATCCCACTGAAATTCATGCTAATTTAATAGAGTGGAATTTTCCTGCTTCGTAGTAGAGCTCTTCCACATATACACATATGTTCAAGGCATGCATATATCTACATACCTTTAAGGATAAAACTCTGCCTGATCAGAGGTTACTTCTGAGTGGTGGTCAAGTGTCAAGTGTCAGTTTCATTTTCTGTCAGCCCCACTTGCAGTACAGATGGAACTGCCATCACTGGCTGGACACACACCTAAGCCTGCAGCTTTCTTGTGACGTCCCCTGCTGCTTGCTGGCCCTCATCTTCCCACGCCATGCCTTACGCTCGTTTCCTCTCTATCTACTTTGTCTTGGCATCTTTTTACTTCCCTTTGCTTCCTGTTCTACTTTATCCACTTCTCTTTCTGCATTAATTCTCCTGTCTCATTTTCTCATCTCAATTCTATCTTTCAAATTTCTGATTTATTAATGATGATAAATCATATTTATATCTGTATGCACATATATGTATGTATATATGTGAGAGAGCCCTCATCAGAGTGGTTATTCTGTCCTAGAACTTATATAGTCACTAAGAAACTCAACATGTAAAGGAGCAATACTGACCCTACATGTTGAAAACACACACATACATACACGTGAACTTCCACAGCCATATCCCATAAGCCTTACAAAGGAACGGCCAGTCAAATCTTCATTGAAAATAGATAACAATTAAAATCATTTCTGGGAGCTCTAAAAATGGTTGTTTGTATACCTAATTGATGATGAGATTTATAACCTCCTGAAATCTGCAGGAGTTTGTCATTGTTTCAAGGAAAAAACACAGTGTAAATAATGGTAGGTTCTTAAGGCTACTTCTTAAGAGACAATTAAACGTTGATGTTGATAAGATCCTTCCCTGTGGGCTGTGAGAAGCCCCAGTCATACAGTAAGGACAAATACACTCAGTCTATGGCTTCAGTGAAGCCTATCTGTAGTCCTTGCTACAAATCAGGCATGGGATAGAGAAGTCTGTGGTCCCTAGCCATTAAGGCTGTCAACTGGCACCCAGAGACTAGATCTTAGAGAGTCCTGTTATCCTGACCTCTAAAATATATTGGCAAAGAAATCATTTCAAGCACTAAGTTCTGAGGTTAAGAAGTTTGGTGTCAATAAAACTGGAATAAAGCCCACCTTCAAGATAAAAGACATTTTTAATATTTCTGCCCAAGGTCTTCTTTAATCCAAAAGTAAACAGCTTTATATACCTGAATAGAGACACATGTTCCATATACTTTGTGTTTTGCCTGTTTATAATGTCCTTTTTAAATAATTAAAAGTAATGTAGGAAGCCTCTGTTGTACATTATGACCATGTGTGAGGTGCGATCATGAGGATACTCTGCAGCTAATATTCACTAAAGAAAACTAGAAATAGCTATATGTTCTAAAGACTCATTTAAAACAAATTTTGTGACAAGAAGGAAAGTATATTGTTCACATTTGTTTTGAAATAATAACAAACCTGCCGTTAATGAGTTACGCTTAAGAATGCAGCTCCTGTTTTTCTCTACTAAGACAGAAATTTCACATTAAACCTTGTTCAGACAACTCCCACTTGCCTCTAAAATTATGAGTCCTTTGCACTAGATGTTAAAATGCTACATTTGGTTTTTTATCTAAGTTCATATTTGCTGCTAAAATATTTCCTTTAAACTTCTATTTGCATATCATGGAAAATAAACAAAACACCAAAAAGAAAGAAACTGATTCACTTATTTCCTTTAGGCTGGCAGATTTCATAGAAAGAGTTTTTGTAATAGAAAACATTAATGAAGAAGCAATGTTTTGTGCAGACACTTGCTACTTTGTCTACTTGGTTTATAAATGTGTTTTAATGAGGTAATGGAGACTACACAGCTCTGCAAGTGTTCCTTTCTCTAACATTTGTTCTGAATTCAAAGATTAGAATGGCTGATCTGCCGAATTTGGGGGGCTGGCTTATGAATGGGGCACTTATAGTACATTGTTTCAGCAGCTGCAACACTAACAACTCATAAATAGCCCATCCTCCTAAACATATGATTAGACAATAAGGGGAATCTGAAATTTGTTTGAAATCAGTAGCCATAAAGTAGATACAGTGTACTACAAATCGTCCCTCCCTCCTTCCACCCCAGAGTGTGTATTGACACATGTTTTACTGGGACTTCTTCATGTGCCAAAAAAACCATTCAGAGTACAGTTGTCTTTGTACAATTCAATTATGGGTATTGTCAAACCTTCTCATTTAAGAAATCTATACTTTACTGTGTGAGAGCCACGAATTAATTCGTGTCTACCCTGGAGGTAATACAATATTCCCTCAAATGAGTGTATTTACATGTGTTTCTATTTACAAATTTAATCACAATTGTGACAGACTTGATAAGACGGAGTTATAGGAGACAAAGTCTACCTTCTAATCAGTACACCGAAAAAATACCAGATACAACACAACTCCAAAAAAATGAAGCTACCAGTTTTACTGGTGCCCTGGATTTTAGAGAATATCATTCTTGATGACTATAGAACTCCACAATTGTCTTGGGAATTTACTATTCGATTATAGCATTAGAATCTAACACTTTCTGAGTGGCGACACTTTTCAGGTACAGAACTGTGAATTCTACCCACGTGAACGGTTCATTTGTCCCTCAATGCCAGGAGATAGGCTGCTGACCTTTCTATTGTACACAGGGGGAAACAAAGTATTTTTTATTCTTCAGAGTAGATTTTAAATTTTTACTATGTTGCTTCACTCAATTTATCTCCATCTTTCCCTAAACTTACTGTGTATTCATTCAGCCAAGGCTTTCACCATCTTGTTCAGGCTTGTTTATCTGTTTAGGAGGTACTTTGTTACTGTTTGGATGGTTTCTGGTTTTGAGACACAGGCTTTCTTCATAGTCATGGCTGGCTTGGACCTGACCTCAAACTTGCAGAGATCTTCCTGTCTCAAGTTTCCCAAGTGTTAAGTTACAGGTGCACCACACTTCGGGCTTTATGGTTTCTTGAACAATAGCTTGTTACAGATGTCCACAGTGGCAGGTACAGAATTACTTTACATATGTTGGTGTTATAATCTCTAACTATTTTGTTTTTCACTCAAACTCTGGAGTATCATTTCCATGTAAATACATGTATGTATTTCCAAGTAATTATTACTAATATCTAGAAATACCGTCCTATTAGCCTGGGACATTGCTATTAGTTTCTGCTGTTTTTCACAACAGTGTTACAGTTATTATTGTAGGACATGCCTCCTTGGGTCTGAGAAGCTTCCAGCACTATTCATTCTCAATGTTACTAAAGACAGTCAACCTTCTCCAAACTAATTCTAAGAATTCACACAATCCTACACTGTTGAGAGAGACCCTCCCATCACTACCAGGTCTTTTCTACTGCTCATCAAAAAAATTGGCATCTTTTGAGCATGTGACATAATATTTGCACCCATAAATATGAATTCCCAAGAGAACCACAAGTGCATCAATTCAATTGTTTAAATTTTCTTCTATTCCAATTCACTCATTTTCCACTGGTATGAGTACATTTTTCCAACTGCTTTATTAAACTTCTTTCCAGTTACCTACATTATTTTTTTCCCAACAATAACTTGACTTTTAGTTTTGTTGGTAGTGGTTTTCACTACGCAGGAAATTTAATTCTGAGATGGCAAAATTTGTCTATATTTTCTGTTATGGAATAGAGTATTTGTTTAACTATATAAAGAGGTGTTGCCTTTGTTTATGTTGCAGAATAATTTTTTAAGTATGTAAAGATGTGTTCCTTTTGTTTATGCTGCATTTGTTTAGCTAGTTAAAGATGTGTTGTGGTTTTACCTTGTCTGCCTAAAGCACCTGATGGGTCTAATAAACAAACAACTGGCCACTAGCTAAGCAGTAGAGGGATTGGCCAGGCTGGTGGGCAGAAAGAAAATGAGAGTCAGTGAGCCAGAAGGGGCCAGGCAGCCAGTAAGAAGTCAGTCAGCCAGCCAGGGGCCAGGGAGCATCAAGAGGCTGGCCAGCTAGTGCGGGGCCGGCCAGATACACAGGGAGAAGGCATCAAAGTATGACGTATAGAATGAGAAAGGTAAAAAGTCCTGAGGCAAAATGTAGATGGAGAGAAACAGGTTGAATTAAGTTATAAGACCGAGTGGGGCAAGCATAGGATAAGGCCAGGCATTCATAACTAATTCTAAATCTCCGGGTCATGATTTGGGGGCTGGAAGTCCAAGAAAGTCTTCGTAAATTTTTTTCGCTTGTTCAGTGCAAAGAAATCAAATGTATGAGATGTATCTTTCATCTACAGCTTTAAAATGGGACTATTATTAGCGATTTTCTCAGAGAAAACTAATGGAAGAAAAACCGAGCTAACTCATTCCTTGTTTGGGGCAAAATGCCTCAAATGACTCTTTCAAATTTTGAATAATAAAATAATTGTAATTAGAATTACTTTTTCAATTTATACTCAAGTAAATGCATTTGTATTTTTATTAAAATAAGAGCATCCACCGTGAAAGGTTTCTAGTAGTTTGCGATAAGACGCTAAGCTCAGCAATAGGCCCACGCGCGTTCCATCTTTTTACTTTACATGCTGGCCTCACACTAGGAAAATGATTGTTCTTTCCTGGTAAAGTTTGATTTTTCTGCTATTTTAGTTTCAGTTATGTGTATGTCAGTGTGTGGGCTCGAACCCTGGAGGCTGTAGAGGGTAGAAGATCCTCTTGCAGCTAGAGATACAGGTGACTGGGCTGCCAGCAGCGGGTGCTCGGCATCGAACTTACGTTCTCTGGAAGCACTGCCGAGCCATCTCACCAGCTCAAGGTTTTTCTTTTCATTTTTATTACTGGGATAAGATGAATTTTTTTCAGGTTTTCCAGAAATTATAATATAAGCTTAATACTCAATTGAGAAATACTACATTAAAAAGAAACTAAAAAGACAAGGTCAATTTTTCTCATAACCTAGTATCTGTAACTATTAATATTATATATATCTCAAGGCCAATTTTTCTCCTAACCTAACATCTCTAACTATTTATCTTACATCTATCTCAAGAGAACAGTTTTGCAGGTGACCCTTTAGTAACTCATTCCTTATCCAGCATTATTCATTTGCACGGGAAAGCTACCCCCACATCTAACAACCTGCCATCATTGCCACCCACGAATACTGTCACTTTTCCCATATTTTCCTTCCATGCAAAACAATTAGGCAAAATGATCACCAAAATGATTTCCTTTATAACAAATCTGTTCCCCAAGGCCAAAGGCTCACTCAGAGGAACTATGAAACTAAGGTTTCCTTTTAACATTCAGCTGCCCAGATGAGACAGACAATGTTCCTTCCCTAATAGAGCTTCTGAAATAAAAATCCATTACTTTCAAACCAGAGACAGGGTGTCTCCGAGGAAATGGATTCTGATAATGTCAAATACATTCACTGTCGCATCCAGAAGAGAGAGAATGGAGCAACCTTTCCTTCCCATCACGCAGGAAATGCCTCGGATAAGAACGCAGGTAACACAAGATTCCACTTTACAGGAGACTCTATATCCATTTTCGAGCTATCACCAAAGAACTTCGGTAGATTTAGCATCCTATACATTGAAATCACTACTTGTTAAATGCAACCAATTTCCGTTTCATATACAACAAAGCAATAACTTCTATTCCTCTATTTTCCATCCATCAGAGCCATTTCCAACTCGATAGCAGTGACTTTATAAAGGAAAGAAAAGAAGAAAAATTTTCAAGAGAGTAACTATTCAAACCTCCAGCCACAGCTGAAGAAAGGTGTATAGCACTACTCCTAAAGTGCATATCCTCTTCAGACTTCTCTCTTCCAGTTCCACGGCACACACCAACTCTGCCTTTGCAAAGTAATGACTTGGACTTCAATGCTAATTTCTGTGCCGCCATAGAACTTTAATTCATTTTCAACCGTGAATGTTTTCAAGCAGGGTTTCTCAGTAAAACTACTGCTGGGGTAAAGTACAAATTGGTTCTGCTACAGAGTCGTAGGCTCCTTGCTGTTCTGGCGGGGGAACTCTTCCATCCACATTGTGATTTGGATAGAAAAGAAGCTGTACCGTGGTCAGTTCTTTATTGACACACTGTTACGGAAATTACATGTGTTCTCGTTTCGTTTGTGTTGTAAGCGGATCTTTCCCTCTGGTAGACCGATAAAACACATTTTTCCATTAACATTTTTTGGAAGATGGAGTTTGAAGTAATATCAAGGAACAAGAAAGACCAAGACAGGCTCCTCATATATCACTAAATCAGGGCTCATTTAGCACAACTTTTTAGAAAAAATATAAACAAACACATTCTCAATTAATACTTTCTTTTCCAGATTATAGATACTATGAAATCAGTTGCCCACCACTATTTTATCTAGGTACCTATCAGTGACACTACCTTGTAGCAAGTTAGTTTAAATGACACTTGTGTTGAAAATCCCTTATCCAACTGCTTAGGGCAGAAAGTTGTGTGTTTCAGATTTATTGAGACTTTATAACATAATAATTGCAATATTCATTGAGATATCTTACAGTCACTATTTAAGTCAGAGCATGAAAGTCTTTTTTCATGTTCTCTTACGTTCTTTTTAGTGCACCTGAGGCTAGGATATAAACCGTCATGAGTTCAGTAATTGTGTGTGTGTGTGTGTGTGTGTGTGTGTGTGTGTGTGTGTGTGTGCACGCGCTTGTGTGCTATCACGTTGGCTCTCTGTAAATTTAGATTTTTCAAAAACTTTGGATTTCAGATTTAAGTTTAGACACATTCAACCTGTAATAGACTACAGACAAGACAATGCAATTTATAGAGCCATAACCATGACTCTATAATGACTATGACTTAAGCACTGAGTTAAATGTTTGACAAGAATTACTTCTTAGGATGCTCAAAATGACATAAGCTTTCGCTGTTGTCCTCAGTTGCCTCTTGGTGGCTTTGACACAGTAACATGACGGCAACAACAGTGATACTTTCCATTTTGTGCTCCATTCCTGCCCTTATTCCTGGCTAAATTAATGAAAAGTATGAGTGACAGGCTCAACATTTGTCATTTCTTTATGGCCTTAACAAAAAAAAAGATCTTATAAGTACATAGTAGCCTCCATCAACAAGCATAACATCACAGACCTACAGAGTAAATTAAAATCTTAAATCAACTTTGATTAAATTTGCTACTTTTTATTCAAATATTTCTTTCACTAGAATCTACTGACTAGACCCTCTGAAAGATTTCCATTTTGGTGTTCAACTATTTAACGAATTACTTTAAGATCCAGGTATATATAATCCAGGTATATATACTTCTATAATTCATGACTTCTTTTCATATTTCACATCATGAAACTCAACATACCATATTGAAGAAATAAGTGCATGGGTAATATAACTAAAATTATCTGAACTGTGTGTCCAAGGAGATCAGTAAGAAAAATTAACACAGACAGACTGAGATGGCTCCATTAAAGAGATGGAAGCTCTGCCAGGCTCTCATAAGATCGTGGCTGAACTGGGAAAAAGAAAAAAGAAAAGAAAGAAAACCTGGAGGAACAGGCATTAAGAGAAATGTTCTGGCAAATACCAGAGTAGCCAGATTGAAAAGTAAGGTTCATGGAGAGGAAACCAAGTGAAGAAGCTGAAGCTAGGCTTTCATGCTAAGGCGTAGTACACTGACCGTGAAGACCTTGAAACCTTATGGAGATAATGGAGAGTTAGAAAGAGGTACAAAGTTGAGGCTGAGGAAGTGGTCACTAGCTCTGAGGAGTGAACGGAACTACAGTAAGCAAAGGTCTTCTGAACTGATGCAGGTGACAGGGACGAGACAGCTGTGAGCAGAGAGCAACAAATAGAAAAGTATCTGTGACACTCTTCCAAGCAAGGTAACAAAAGTTTCAGCAGCACAGCCGCCGGGAAAGACAATCAGAGCCACAGCTGAGCAGGCTCTACACCAGCAGAGGAAAGCGGCCTCCCTTAGAGTGGATTCTAAGGTAGCATAGTCTCGTCACAGCATCCAGTCACACACATGGGGAACAGGAAGGAAGGATAAAGGCACTAAGGGGTTAGCAACAGAACATAGCTGGGTCATGGCCAACAGAAAAGGCAATATAATCAAAAGACAGCTACACAGGCGAGACAAGGTTGGCTCAGTTCAGCTGTGAGGGGAAATGAAAGGTCACGTGGCTCCCGGAGAATGACTGAAATCCTAGAATAGTTACCAGAATACATCTACGGATTGCGTTTCCAGTGAGAATGGTTACAATAATCCCCTCTAGCCCTCTGCACAGCACACAAGTCAAACGTGGTGCTGCAGGCCAGTCATCCCCGCACTCGGAGGCCGAGGCAAGAGGATGAAAGTTCAAGGCTGCCACCGGCTACATGATGTGTTTCTGTCTCCAGAAAACAAAACAAAAGCTATTTTTAAAGACTTTAAATAGATCTAAAAACTAAAAAAAAGGTATTATCTCAAAATCATAGGTACTTCAAGCAAATAAAACTCATAAAGTTTAACACTCCATACTTGGAGTAATCTATCTCCACGAAGGGTTTATGGGAAAAGCAATGTAATAATATATAACAATAATATTATCTATGCTTATTTATTATTGTGCTTTGTGTGAGAAGCAGGGAGCATATTAGATACTGAATTCAAAGCTTAGCACATACCAGGCAAGCTCTCTCACTGAACTTCATTCCTAGTCCTCTTTATATTTTATCTTATTTCTTTTTTGAGACAGGCTTTGATATCACCCATGCTATCTCTGAACATAGCCTAGATCCCAGACCAGTCGTAAGCTTGCAATCATCCTGCCTCAGCCTCCTGGGTGCTGGGATTACAAACCTGCTAATCATATACATTGTGCTGACTGCTCATTAATAAATGTTAAACACTAACACTAAGAATGTCTATTCAGTTTCCTTATATATATTTAAATACACTCAATATTTAACCCTGAAAGTTGTTTTTATACATCTATTTTTTTATTTATTTATTTATTTATTTATTTAAGATTTCTGTCTCTTCCCCGCCACCGCCTCCCATCTCCCTCCCCCTCCCCCAGTCAAATCCCCTTCTCTCGTCAGCCCAAAGAGCAATCAGGGTTCCCTACCCTGTGGGAAGTCCAAGGACCATCCACCTCCGTCCAGGTCTAGTAAGGTGAGCATCCAAACTGCCTAGGCTCCCACAAAGCCAGTACGTGCAGCAGGATCAAAAACCCATTGCCATTGTTCTTGAGTTCTCAGTTGTTAAGTAAGCAAATTAATTTGTACAAATCCTGGCAAAAATCCTACTCTAAGTAAACATAATTGCAATGAAAATAGAGTAGCATAATATATTTATTTGTAATGGGTACCTACAATCTATAGCCTTGTCCGGTGTAAATTAAGGAGGAAGTCTACATTTTATACCTATCAGTAAAAGTAACGGCAAATATCATCATTAATTACAGTAACATACACACTGATGAGAATTCGTGACAACAATCCTAAAACATTGATCTGAAATCATCACCAGTGTTTTGTTAGACCTGATTATTGGGGCACATAGTGCTACATGCCTATATTTTAGAAAGATTCTACTGAATTATAACAAATAAACAAAAAAACTTGTGCCAAATTTGCTGTGAAATAATCCCTTTGTACACTGTGAAGATTTACCATTGTGACTGGCTTAATAAACAAGTTGACTGGCCAGTAGTTGAACAGGATAAAGTTAGATAGGAAAAGCAAAACTGAAAATGATGGGATGAGAAAAGGAGGAATCAGACAAGATGTCAGTAAGTCACCCAGGGAACTGGACATGCTGGAGGACAGGCAAAGTCATGAGTCAAGTGGTAGAATGTAGATTAATGTAAATGGGTTGATTTAAATTGGAAGAGCTAGGTAGTAACAAGCCTGAGCTACTGGCCAAGCATTTATAGTTAATATAAGCTCTGTGTGCTAATTTGGGAAATGGCTGCTGGTTATTTGGGAGCAAGTGGTCAGGACAGGAAAACTCCTACACAGATTTACCACCTCAATAAAGTATTCAGTAGAGAGCATGCTTCCTCTTAGCTACTGCTGCCATGGATTTCTCAACAGAGCACAGAAACTGACTTGCATTCAAACTCTGGAGTTTAGAAGAAACCTAAGAATGCTTCATCAATGTACACATGTATGTACATATGCGGTGTGCATACAGACATCCATGCATAGAACATAAAATAGAAAACTGAAGAGCAGAATAAAACAAACGCATGGAATCACCTTCCCAATGTATCTATTCTAAACAACATGCTAGTGAGCTTTAAGGCTCTGGTTTATTAAGAAATTAAAATTTGCAGATAGAGGACGAGGTGGTACAATATTTGCCTAGATCATGCCCTTGAATTTTTGCAGCACACAAATACAACAATTAGTTGGCGTTTTATGATTTGTTTTGAATTCAGTTGAATAGTGATCATAAATGTTGTCTTACAAATCAACAGTTGGTCCTTACTCAGTTGGCTTTATGCCACAGTACACGGCCCACTTGATAAACACCTCTTGTTTAATTAAATATATGGTTTATTATCTAATTATCCAGTGCCAGGAGCTACATATGTGCTATTTGATCACGTCTGCTAACTGTTCTCACATCATCTACGTTCTTACTCATTCCTGATAGTTGGGTTTGAGCTTTAAAAATGGCTGCACCAGAACTCCCAGGGAAACTGTGGCAATGCTCAAACCCGACCCCAGACCAAAAACTCAGAAATCCTGCAGTGGGAAGTGGGTTCTGCAATCTGTTTCAGCAAATAATTCAAACCACTGTGATGTGTGCTAACGTGTGAAAATCACTGGCTTGCTCTACTAATTAGGGAATAAAGTGTGCTAAAAACCCACTTATCCCACTGCGGATTTGTCGGTTTCTCCTCAGGATTCTGTTTGTTTATCTGTTTAGAGGATGTGCTTTTTAGAAACATACAACACTCAAATCATGTTATTACCCTGGGAAATTATTTCTTTAAAATATAATAAAAGTCCTCTTGTCTATACCAATTATCCATTTCTGACCCACATCGTCTTCCAAAAATCAAATCTAACTGGCATGTTCATGGGATTGTCGTCTCTGTGTGTTTTTGCAGTATTTCCTTTGAAGAGTTTGCTGAAAAGCACTCAGGACTGGAGATAAGCAGATGGCTAGAAACCAGGGGAAGGTAGCAGAGAGTAAGAGGTGAGAAGTCAAAAGTTGGAGGGAAACGTCACCAGAGACACTATGGGAAAATGAAACTAGAAGATTCAGAGATTGTCACACTAACTACCTTTCAGACCAGGCCAGGGAGGTAGAAAGTGTTATCAGCTCAACTCTGCCCCCACATACACACAAATGTCTATGCTGTCATCTAAACACTTAGTACTTCAGATGTTCGCAGCAGAACCTTTAAAGAGATAATATGGGAAGTGAGGTTTGCAGACCCTTATCCTATCTGAATGATGTCCTCAGGAGAAGAGGTTACCACAGAAACAGAAGAAAAACACAGGTGAGAACAGATAGATGGTCACATACCAGCCAATGACAAGTGAAGGCCGAGAGAAGATGGCCATGAACCAAAGGATGGCATAGGGCTGTGGAGAGAAGACAGCCATGAACCAAAGAATGGCATAGGGCTGTGGAGAGAAGACAGCCATGAACCAAAGATGAAAACAGGTCTTCAAAACAATCAACCCTACTGACACATTGATCTCCATTTGCAGTCTCCAAAATCAGGAGAAAATGAACTCTTGCTTACACCACTTTCCCCGTGGGCCTCACTGATGGGTGGCTGAGAGAACTAATACAGCCAGTAAATGCAAGATAGGAGCCTTGCATGATTCTCTGCAAGCAATCATCAATAAAGAGCATAGTACAGACCCTGAAAACAGTCCTCTGTGGCTCTGAAGTGTTATAGATGCTCTCAGACCACACACAGTGCAAAAGCTGTGAAGTGCACCTCAAACACGAACACACCTGAAAATAACCCATCTGCCAGCAAGTATTTAAGCACCGACTAGTCACCACTGCTAGTCTAGTTCTGTCTGGTTCACAGACTACTATGAACTTGGACAAAAACAGGACTGTCTTTATTGGCATGTCCACAACATACAATATGTATACAAAGTAATATCCAATGAATAGATCTAATACATTAATGAATCATACAGCATGTTCAAAAGTGATAAAACACAGTACACAGTATTAAGAGTGGGGGATGAAGTTGGTTTGCAGCTTAAATATAGCTTCTGAACAGGCTTATTTAAACTCCAGTACTTGAAAGTCTGAGGTAGGAGGACTGCCATGAATCTTAGTACTACCCAGGGTACATAAGACCCTGTCTCAAAAATAAAAATGGAGCCAACAAGATGACTCAGTGGTGCAGGCACTTGCCATCGCCTGTGTTTGATCTTCAGAACCCACATGGTAGAATGAGAGAGTCAAGTCCCCCAAGTTACCCTCTGTCCTTTATGCAATACATTTCTGCATGTGCATGCCTCCAAACACACACAATATATGCAAGTTAAGATCTTTATGGGGAAAATTAAAATTGTGTCAAATATTGGGCCAACTGAACAAATTACAACATTTATATGTCAAGGGGTATAAACATTTTTAAAAAATAAATGATAATATGAGAAAATAATATATCAATAGGCTGAAATGTTTCAATAATGCTCGGTGTACTTTTAAAGTTGAGTCTCTGTTCTGCATAGGCCTGTGGGTATGGTATGCACCTGTGTGTAGCAGAAACACAGAAGCTGTTATTCTGTGAGAGCAGAACAGCCAATGAAAATTAAAAAAAAAAAAGTCAAGAGAGAAGGTTACTTTATTTTGCATTAAGATAAAAGTTTGAAGTGTGGCATTCCAGAACTTGTAAGAAGATCCATACACTTTTTTTTTGTTTCTGTGGCCTGCCTGCACCAAGGAGGGTAGGCGCTTTGTTTGCGAGCTGCCCAACCAGCACGGAGGCCTGATCTCTCGGCCCCAGGAGAACCAGCGTTGGGGTGAGTTTCTGGCCCGCGGCGCCAGCCAGGGACAGGGATCTCGGGGGTCCCTTGGCCTCCTGTCTTTCTTGGGCTCTCTGCAGGACCTCTATTCCCTGGTTACTGCCTCTTTCTTCCTGGCCCACCCAGCTTCCGTCCAGAGCCCTCCCCACTTGGCCCCCCCCCTGCCCTCTTTTGGCGCGTGGCATTGGGAGCTGGGTCCCAGTCCTCGGGGCAGCCGGGTGGGCTGCACTTCCTTTGTTTCTGTGGCCTGCCTGCACCAAGGAGGGTAGGCGCTTTGTTTGCGAGCTGCCCAACCAGCAAGGAGGCCTGATCTCTCGGCCCCAGGAGAACCAGCGTTGGGGTGAGTTTCTGGCCCGCGGCGCCAGCCAGGGACAGGGATCTCGGGGGTCCCTTGGCCTCCTGTCTTTCTTGGGCTCTCTGCCGGACCTCTATTCCCTGGTTACTGCCTCTTTCTTCCTGGCCCACCCAGCTTCCGTCCAGAGCCCCCCCCCACTTCGCTCCCCCCCCCCCCCCCGCCCTCTTTTGCGTCCAGGCGGGCTGCAGTTCCTTTGTTTCTGTGGCCTGCCTGCACCCAGCAGGGTAGGCGCTTTGTTTGCGAGCTGCCCAACCAGCACGGAGGCCTGATCTCTCGGCCCCAGGAGAACCAGCATTGGGGAGAATCAGCATTGGGACGAGCCAGGGTTGGGCACGGAGACCTGATCCCTTGGTGCCAGGAGAGCCAACATTGGGGAGGCCGCGTTGGGTAGGCAAGGAGACCTGATCTGGTAAAAGAAGATCCATAAGGGAGTATTTGGAAGAAGAGATGGGCAGACGCCAAGGCAAGAATTCACCCAACAAACTGAAAAGCAACATGAAGCCACCAGAAACCAGCGACCTCATAACGGAAGGACATGAACACCTTAATCAAGAAGGAGAAAAGATTGACTTCATGAAAGTTATTGACACCCTTAAACAGCATGTAAAAAACGCCCTTATAGAAATGGATGAGAAATATAACAGAAAGTTTGAAGAATTGAATAAATCAGTGAATGATACCCTAGAAAACCAAGGAAAAACAATCAAACAGATAATGGAAACAGTTCAAGACTTGAAAACTGAAATAGAGGCAAAGAAGAAAACACAAACAGAGGGCCGGCTGGACATGGAAAATCTAGGTAAACGAATAGAGACTACAGAAACAAGCATAACCAGCAGAATACAAGAGATAGAAGAAAGACTCTCAGATTCTGAAGATACCATAGAGAAAATAAACACACTGATCAAAGAAAACAGCAAGTCCAACAAACTCTCATCACAAAACATTCAGGAAATATGGGACACAATAAAAAGACCAAACCTAAGAATAATAGGAGTAGAAGAAGGAGAAGAAGTGCAGCTCAATGGTCCAGAAAATATATTTAATAAAATTATAGAAGAAAACTTTCCCAACCTAAAGAAAGATATACCTATGAAGGTGCAAGAAGCATACAGAACACCAAATAGGCTGGATCAAAAAAAAACATCCCCTCGCCATATAATTATCAAAACACAAAGCATTCAGAATAAGGAAAAAATATTAAGAGCGGCAAAGGAAAAAGGCCAAATTACTTACAAAGGTAAACCTATCAGACTTACACCTGACTTTTCCATGGAAACCATGAAAGCCAGAAGGTCCTGGATAGATGTACTGCAGAAACTGAGAGACCATGGATGCAAGCCCAGATTACTATACCCAGCCAAGCTTTCGTTCACTATAAATGGAGAAAATAAAATTTTCCAGGATAAAAACAAATTCAAACAATATGCAGCCACAAATCCAGCCTTACAGAAAGTAATAGAAGGAAAATCACTAACCAAGGAGTCCAATAATGACCACAATAACTCAGGCATCTAGAGACCCTTCATCAACACAAACCAAAGAAGGGATACACACAAACTCTACGACTAAAAAAATGACCGGAGTTAACAACCACTGGTCATTAATATCACTTAATGTCAATGGTCTCAACTCACCTATAAAAAGGCACAGGCTAAGAGATTGGATAAGAAAACAGGATCCAACATTCTGCTGTTTACAAGAAACACACCTCAACCACAAAGACAGGCACCTACTCAGAGTAAAGGGTTGGGAAAAGGCCTATCAAGCAAATGGACCTAAGAAACAAGCAGGTGTGGCCATACTAATCTCTAACAAAGTTGACTTCAAACTTAAATCAATCAGAAGAGATGGAGAGGGGCATTTTATATTCATAACAGGAACAGTTCATCAGGATGAAGTCTCAATCCTGAACATCTATGCCCCTAATATAAAAGCACCCACGTACATAAAAGAAACATTGCTAAAATTCAAGGCAGCCATCAAACCGCACACACTAATAGTAGGAGACTTCAACACTCCTCTCTCACCAATGGACAGGTCAATCAGACAGAAACCTAGCAGAGAAATAAGACAATTAATGGAGGTAATGAAACAAATGGACTTATCAGACATCTATAGAACATTCCACCCAAATAGGAAAGAATACACCTTCTTCTCTGCAGCTCATGGAACCTTCTCGAAAATCGACCACATAGTCGGTAACAAAGCAAACATCCACAGTTACAAAAAAGTATTACTAACCACCTGTGTCTTATCAGATCACCATGGATTAAAGTTAGAATTCAACAACAAGGCTACCCCCGGAAAGCCCACAAAGTCATGGAAACTGAACAGCCAACTACTGAACCATACCTGGATTAAGGAAGAAATAAAGAAAGAAGTTAAAGTCTTCCTGGAATTCAATGAAAATAAAGAAACAACATACTCAAACTTATGGGACACTATGAAATCAGTCCTAAGAGGAAAGTTCATAGCACTTAGTGCCCACTTAAAGAAAACAGAGAAAGCTCACATTGGAGACTTAACAGCCCACCTGAAAGCTCTAGAAAAAAAAGAAGCAGACTCACCTAGGAGGAGTAGGAGACTGGAAATAATCAAACTGAGGGCTGAAATCAATAAAATAGAAACACAGAGAACAATCCAAAGAATCAATGAAACAAAAAGCTGGTTCCTGGAGAAAATCAACAAGATTGACAAACCCCTATCCAAACTAATCAAACGGCAGAGAGAGAATTTGCAAATTAATAAGATCAGAAATGAAAAGGGGGACATAACCACAGACACAGAGGAAATTCAGAGAATCATTAGATCTTACTACAAAAGCCTATATGCCACAAAACTGGAAAATGTAAAGGAAATGGATACTTTCTTAGATAAATATCATATACCAAAGTTAAATCAGGACCAGGTGAACAATCTAAATAGACCTGTTAGTCGCGAAGAATTAGAAGAGGTTATCAAAAACATCCCTACCAAAAAAAGCCCAGGACCAGATGGTTTCAACGCGGAATTCTACCAGAACTTCCAAGAAGACCTAATACCTATACTCCTTAATGTATTTCACAATATAGAAACAGAAGGGTCATTACCAAATTCCTTTTATGAAGCTACAGTTACTCTGATACCAAAACCACACAAAGACTCAACCAGGAAAGAGAACTACAGGCCGATCTCACTCATGAATATCGATGCAAAAATCCTCAACAAAATACTGGCAAACCGAATCCAAGAACACATCCGAAAAATTATACACTATGATCAAGTAGGCTTCATTCCTGAGATGCAGGGCTGGTTCAACATACGAAAATCTATCAATGTAATCCAGCATATAAATAAACTGAAAGAAAAAAACCATATGATCATTTCATTAGATGCTGAAAAAGCATTCGACAAAATTCAACATCCATTTATGTTAAAAGTCTTGGAGAGATTAGGGATACAAGGGTTATACCTAAATATAATAAAAGCTATATACAGCAAGCCGACAGCTAACATCAAATTAAACGGAGAGAAACTCAAAGCCATCCCGCTTAACTCAGGAACACGACAAGGCTGCCCACTTTCGCCATACCTCTTCAATATAGTGCTTGAAGTTCTAGCAATAGCAATAAGACAACATAATGGGATCAAGGGGATTCGAATTGGAAAGGAAGAAGTTAAACTTTCGTTATTCGCAGATGATATGATAGTGTACATAAGCGACCCCCAAAACTCCACCAAAGAACTTTTACAGCTGATAAACAGCTTTAGTAATGTGGCAGGATACAAGATCAACTCCAAAAAATCAGTCGCCCTCTTATACACAAAGGATATGGAAGCAGAGAGGGAAATCAGAGAAGCTTCTCCATTCACGATAGCCACAAACAGCATAAAATATCTTGGGGTAAACCTAACCAAGGAAGTGAAAGATCTATTTGACAAGAACTTTAAGGCATTGAAGAAAGAAATTGATGAGGATACCAAAAAATGGATGGACATCCCTTGCTCTTGGATTGGGAGGATCAACATAGTAAAAATGGCAATTCTACCTAAGGCAATTTATAGATTCAATGCAATCCCCATCAAGATCCCATCAAAATTCTTTACAGATCTGGAGAGGACAATAATCAACTTTATATGGAAAAACAAAAAACCCAGGATAGCCAAAACAATCCTATACAATAAAGGATCTTCTGGAGGCATTACCATCCCTGACTTCAAACTCTATTACAGAGCTACAGTAATGAAAACAGGGTGGTACTGGCATAAAAACAGAGAAATCGACCAATGGAATCGTATAGAAGACCCGGATTTTACCCCACAAACCTATGAACACCTCATTTTCGATAAAGGAGCTAAAAGTATACAATGGAAGAAAGAATGCATCTTCAACAAATGGTGCTGGCACAACTGGATGTCAACCTGTAGAAGAATGAAAATAGACCCATATCTATCACCGTGCACAAAACTCAAGTCCAAATGGATTAAAGACCTCATTATCAGCCCGAAAACACTGAACCTGATAGAAGAGAAAGTGGGAAATACCCTACAACAGATGGGCACAGGTGATCGCTTCTTAGGTATAACCCCAGAAGCACAGGCATTAAGGGCAACATTGAATAAATGGGACCTACTAAAACTGAGAAGCTTCTGTAAAGCAAAGGACACTGTCACTAAGACACAAAGGCAACCTACTGACTGGGAGAAGATCTTCACCAACCCCGCAACAGACAAAGGTCTGATCTCCAAAATATATAGAGAACTCAAGAAACTAGACTTTAAAATGCTAATTAACCCAATTAAAAAATGGGGCACTGAACTGAACAGAGAATTCTCAACAGAAGAACTTCAAATGGCCAAAAGATACTTAAGGTCGTGCTCAATTTCCTTAGCAATCAGGGAAATGCAAATCAAAACAACTTTGAGATACCATCTTACACCTGTCAGAATGGCTAAAGTCAAAAACAACAAGGATAGCCTTTGCTGGAGAGGCTGTGGAGGAAGGGGTACCCTCATCCATTGTTGGTGGGAATGCAATCTTGTGCAACCACTGTGGAAGTCAGTGTTTCGGTTTCTCAGGAAATTCGGGATCAACCTACCCCTGGACCCAGCAATACCACTCTTGGGAATTTACCCAAGAGATGCTCTATCACATGTCAAAAGCATTTGTTCAACTATGTTCATAGCAGTATTATTTGTAATAGCCAGAACCTGGAAACAACCTAGATGCCCTTCAATGGAAGAATGGATGAAGAAAGTATGGAATATATACACACTAGAGTACTACGCTGCGGTAAAAAACAATGACTTCTCGAATTTTGCATGCAAATGGATGGGAATAGAAAACACTATCCTGAGTGAGGTATCCCAGACCCAAAAAGAAGAACATGGGATGTACTCACTCATAATTGGTTTCTAGCCATAAATAGGGGTCACAGAATCTACAATTGGCGAACCTAAAGAAGCTAAGTAAGAAGGTGAACACAAGGAAAAACATATCGTTATCCTCTTGGATAAGGGAAGTAGACAAAATTGCCGGGGAGAAAAGTGGGATCTTGGGGGTGGGGTGGGAAGGGGGTAAGGGGAGATGGGGAGAGAAAAGGTAGAAGGGAAGGAGGGGGGACTTGGGGAAATAGGAGGATCGGGATAAAGGAAGGTTGGATAGGGGAGCACGGAACCACAATCCTTAGTTAAGGGACCCACTTTAGGGTGGGCAGGAGAATTGACCCCAGAGGGGCTCCCAGGTGCCCAAGCTGAGGTCCCCAGTTAGTTCCTTGGGCAGCTGAGGATAGGGAACCTGAAATGACCCCATCCTAGCGCAATACTGACGAATATCTTGCATATCATCTTAGAACTTTCATCTGGCGAGGGATGGAGATAGAGACAGAGACCCACACTGGAGCACTGGACTGAGCTCCCAAGGTCCCAATGAGGAGCAGAAGGAGGGAGAACATGAGCAAAGAAGTCAGGACCACGAGGGGTGCACCCACCCACTGAGACAGTGGAGCTGATCTACTGGGAGCTCACCAAGGCCAGCTGGACTATTACCAAAAAAAGCATGGGATAAAACTGAACTCTCTGATCATGACGAACAATGAGGGCTGATGAGACGCCAAGGACAATGGCACGCAGTTTTGATCCTACGCAATCTGCTGGCTTGGTGGGAGCCTAGCCAGTTTGGATGTTCACCTTCCTAGATATGGACGGAGGGGGGAGGACCTAGGACTTACCACAGGGCAGGGAACCCTGACTGCTCTTTGGACTGGAGAGAGAGGGGGAGAGGAGTGGGGGGAAGGGGAGAGGGGTGGGAGGAGGGGGAGAAGAGTGGGAGGAGAGGGAGAAGAGTGGGAGGAGGGGGAGAGAAAGGGGAGGCTGGGAGGAGGTGGAAATTTGTTTTTTTTTCTTTATTCTTCTTTTATCAATAAAAAAAATGTTAAAAAAAAAAAAAAGAAGATCCATACAGCCATCAGCAGCCCAGGCTCTTTCTTATCAGTCAGGCTGGTGACAGCCCATTAAGGGAGTAGAGCTGTGATAGCCAATCAGGCAGGATAAGATGGAGAAAAGGGCAAGAGAAAGGCAACTGCCCCCATTTCAGATGATTCTCTCTTCGTAGAACTCCATCCAAGACTGTGATTCTGAGCACAGCTTTCATTGTGGGAAAAAAGACTTTGCATGGATGGCTGCACGCCACACTGTTGTTGCTGATTTTCTAATGACTGAAGAAAGAGAGAATAAAGTGGGAAGGGTCCTTTGCAACAAGGCTTTCCTGTACTGGTCAAGATTTCTGTGCATTAATGTCAGATTCAGAATGAAAAAAAGAAATACATGTGTGTTCCCCCTATACTAAGTACCTAGAACACACACAAATACAGATACAACATACATATAGAGAGAGGAAGTGGTAATTGGAACAGGGAAGGACAAGGGAGGATACTGTGGGGAGAAACATGGTCAAATAGATATACTTGAATGGAATTATTATAATGCAACTTTTTACTTTTACAATGAAAATGCACCAATTTTTTTTATTTCTTCAAATTGTGTTGATATTTAAAATTCTGAAAATATAAATTTTTTACTTCATATACATGAAATTATTATATCATACCAAAATATGAATAACCTTTATGTTAAAAAGCTTAAAGGTAAATGAAAATTAACTAAATGACAAGATACTGAGCAGGTGTCTGGATGATAAATACTAAGAACTTAACCATCTGAAACACAAAACCCAATGCGTGTATAATGTACTTCCCAAGTATAAAACATCAATATATATACATTCCAATGGAAATTCACCAGGTTATAAAACATACTTTGGAAGTGTTATAAATTTACATTTTTAAACATAAGTTAACTATTTGGAAAATAAGTAACTCTGAATATAAAACAAGGTGATCAAAATGAAGAATTCTAAAGTTATGATAAAATGAAAGATGGTTTATGAATTTACTGTATATGATTTAGAAAATGTCATTTTACATAATATTATATTTTGCTAAGTTGATAAATACTAATGCAGTTTCAGAAAGTGAAACACAAAACACAGATCAAAAATATTTGTTTTATGTCACAATGGAAATAATATCTATGAATACATTAAGACCAACAAAAGAGAACAGAATAACCAGGAAACATTGAGAAGAACGTTGTTTCTAAACCAAAAAATTCATCTAATATTATTAAATATTCAGTAAATAAAAAAAATATTTTGGCTGCCCTGCCAATTAAGATCTAACAGCTTGCTTAAAACATGCAGTATAGAATGGACTCTTGGCAGATCTAATAGTAATAGTCAAGAGGTTATCATTCCATATGCAGTATAGAATGGACTCTTGGCAGATCTAATAGTAATAGTCAAGAGGTTATCATTCCATATGCAGTATAGATAATAACTATACATGAGAAAACAAAGAACAGATTAACATTAAGGAAACTGCCAAATGTTTTAGAGTGAACCAATGAGGCTTCATATTTTTCAATGAATGTCTAAGACAGAACAGTTCTTGATTGTTTCGTTCATTATCAAACTGATATAACGAACTATAGAAATGATCCTTGAAATAATGTATAGTATTGAAATTTGCAGGCAAATGGATGGATCTAGAAAACATCATATTGAGTGAGGTAACACAGACCCAGAAAGACAAACATCATATGTACTCACTCATAAGTAGATTTTAGACATAAAACAAAGAAAACCAGTCTACAATTCACAATCCCAGAGAACCTAGACAACAATGAGGACCCTAAGAGAGATATACATGGATCTAATCTACATGGGAAATAGAAAAGGACAAGATCTCAAGAGTAAATTGGGAGTGTGGGGACCATGGAAGGGGGTTGAAGTAGAGGGGAGAGGAAGGAAGGGGAACAGAGAAAAATGAACAGCTCAATAAAATCAATTTTAAAAAATGAAATAGATACTGGTATTAAGTATCATTCTTTAATCCATAGAACCTGATATAATCAAAGCCATCTATGGAGCTTACATTTTTATAATGGTATGCAATTAAATAGCATGAACTACAATTGCAGTTGACATGTGGTACAAGGGAAAATAAAACTGGTCAGAAAAAAACAGAGAACAAGGGAAAGGAGGGACTGTTGAGATTCAATCAGAGACAGTGTTATGCAGAGTTCTAACCACAAGCAGGGAAGTTGCCATGTGACAATTCAAAGGGAAGGGAACCTAAGCCCTCAGGTACACACCTGTGGGTAGCATGAGACAGTATGAAAAGAGGGAAGGAAGGAGTCACACATACAGAAGCAACCCGCTCTGGATCATGAAGAGTTTCGTAGGCTTTGCTAAGCTTGGTTTCTCTCATTAGATAGGAAGCTGTTGGGGAAGTTGACAGTAGAACAAGTGTATAAATTGCTGAAAAGAAAACAAATAAGAGACAAAGAAAAGCAAAGGCTTTCTAGCCACCAGACAGCAGGTGAGATGGCAGAGCATATGGGACCAGGGAGTGGTAAAAATGAGGAGACAGAGTTGGGGATAGACTAGTTGGAAGATGGGAGTGGAAAAGCCAAGCACAGAGTCTCGTAATGAAGGCTGGCCAGTCCGTTGATCCTAAATCCAACATGTAGCACATCACCCTATGCACAGAGAGTAAGAGCATGATTAGCATTCAGCTCCCTAGGAAAGATGATCTAATTGGCCCACTTTGGGGCACTGTCACTCCAACTGCCTCTGACTCCCATACTACAGTGAGAATACAGTTCATATTGCTGACTTCTTCCAGACCTGCCCAAGAATACACCTGCTCAGCAAAACTCTGTACTGCAGCAGAAGCTTCCTGTCGCTCTATTCATTATTCAAATCTGTTCCAAGAAGGTGTGGTGTGTCCCTTGGTAACCACAATGACCAGGTGAAGCAATACATACAAAACAAGAACAAGGGTCATCAATGCTAAACACCTAATCACAGTTGGTCAAGTAGCAGAGACTAGGTTACCTGACTCAGACCATCTTACCCAATTAGCCCATTTGCCACTGTAAGACTCTTTGGGTAGCCATCGTCAATCGTCATAAGTGGTAAGTGAAGACTCCAGATGTCCTTACCTGGACATCACAAACAAGGATAAAAGGCAGTCTTTGAACAAAGTAAGATTCACAAGCACCAAAAACCAAAAAACGGAAAAAGAAAAAGAAAAGAAAAACAAGAACGAAGACAAAAAGACACCATGATCAAAAACACTTCTTTAAACTTATAAGGTTAAAATGTCTACCTTCCTTTCTTTTAGGGACTTTAATCCTACATTCAATGAGTAATATGACTAGAGGATTCACTTAGCCTTACTCTACTATCAAATGGCTTTCTAGGCTACATGCTTCCATGGCCATCCCTGAAAAGCTCGTTGTTTTCCTTCACATGTTCTTGATGGAGCAGGTAATTGCTCTGATACTCCAGTCCATCCCATGACACTGAACACATATTTACATTTTAAAAAGCACACATATATTCTATGATTATGAGATGAAAGTGGGCTATACGTGAAACCTGTGATCCTTAACACAAGTACAAAGAGATTCACATTTTAAAAAAAAGACATTAAAATCCAGCTTCCCAAAATAAAAAAGGGAGTGTTCAAAAAGAAACCAAAGAAAGAGGAGACACAAAAAGACTGTGAGCAGATTTCTTATCAAACAAAGTAGGCCTCAGGAGCACGGGTGATCAATTTATTGAACATGTAAAAAGAAAATAACCACCAAGCATCCTATAGACAACAAAACTGGTGTACAAAACTAAGGGAGAACCTAAGCCATTCCCAGATATTTGAGGGCATTATCTTCTAATACAGGGTCAAGGTGACACAAAGATACATCCGCCATAAACATTTCTGCACCAAAGCAGATTACCAAACTAAAAAAACTAAGAGATGAAGAGTGAAATAATCTTATTTCTTTAGTCCTAAAGTGAACTTCTCTGCATTCGATTTTATTTCAAACTTAGATCACAGAATGGTAGGCCTGATCAAAAGCCTTAAAGACCACCTTAAAATTTATGAACGAAAAACTAACACCCACAAAATAATGGAAACAGTGAGGCAGACGCATCCTCCCAGATCCCTGATCTTTGGCTTTCACCACCAACCAAGTTTCAGCTGCAAAAGTGATTACGTCCGCAGAAGAATCATCTTTAATAAAGGACAAGCCATACGCTCTATGCAAATCTATCATGTGGGGAAATCCTTGCTTTCTCTGCACTTCGGGCTGTACTAAAGTATATGTTGGGGATGACAACACGGGAATGCTGCCACCCCGCCTATGTCACATGGCACGAGGAACAAAGGAAACTGAATTGGCAAGTACTGGAAAATACAGGCAAACAAAAGTGCTGCTAGTCTATAAATCCACAGTAGGCTGTTTGCCAAATCTAGGCAGTGTTTCCCTTGAGACAAGCAGATCAGTCTATACTGGGTAGTACTGCCCTCTGCCAATCTCCCTCACAAAGAAAGGGAAATTACTGTAGATAGTTGTGGGAATACCAGAATAACTGGTTATATGGGCACAACCCAAGACCTGTGAGGAGCCCTAAAAACAAAAACATTAAAACCACAGGTCTCCCATTAGGTATTTTTTACAATGGATTAAACAAACAGTAAGTAGATATCTGGCTATGGAGAAAGAAATACAAACAGCTAAGGTGTGGAGAGTAGACTAAAATATGAACCTAGAGTCTCTATCAATAATGGGTACCGCCAACACTCTGTAATGACTTTCAGCTCAACACACTAACTCATGGTACGTGCTTCTACCTTAAATGTTTGATAGGGAGAGAGCTAAGGTCAGATCATAGCAAGCCACAACAGAGCCCAAGTACAAAGTACCCAGAAGTTCCCCTAGGGGTTGGGTACCTCAGAAGCAAACAGACCCTGCGTGTACACCTAAGCCTGGTGTGTCAACATGGAAAGAAATACTCAAAGGGAATTCCTTCTGCCAGTCTTTCTCTGTGGCCTGACTTACACATCTGGTTCAATGCCCAACCCCACAGGGTAGCTAGAAATTTTCTGCTATCCTTGTCAGTTCCAGAGGCTCCAACTCTCTCTTCTGGTGTCCATGGGTACTGCACACCCATGGTACACAGACACACATGCAAGCAAATTAACCATACATGTAAAATAAACATACATAATTTTTAATTCAAAAATAATAAATCTTAAAGTAAATTTGAAGTTAGATAACACTGTAACATTTTTCAGTAAAAAATATTTCCTTGTAAAATAGACATATGGTATCCAGGTACAATGAAAACAATTATTTTGTGAATTCAACTACAGAACTAGGCTAATTCTTTGGAAGACTCTTATAACTATGGGTAATGGCTAACCAAATGTGAACTGATTTGATAGATGCTAATATTCTACAAATGTAACTTGGCCTAAAAGTCATCCTCTCACCCCCAGAAAGAATCAAGGAAATAATATTATTAAGTTTACTCCAGCATCCAAACAAGACAGCCTAGACTCAAGTCCTGACTTCTCTGCCATTGACTCCAGTATCTCGTTTAAAAAGCAAATTATGACCATAAGCCTGGTGCACTTTCTACTTGACCTCTAGTATGTTCAAAGAACAACTAACGACAGCACAAACAAAAGCAAAATAAAACTAGGGTTGTTTTTCCTGTGAATGCCATGCTTTATCTGTAGTGTGTTGTCAATTCTGTGTTCCAAAGATTAAACATATATAAGAGAAAAGCCAAGGGGACAGTGTGAGTGTGTACATATGCTGAAGGATGCTTGAGAACCCAAAAAGCTTTTGGAGGATGCCACTGAGAAGCAGCAATCTGGCTGCAATTCCAAGAGTCTGGAATGGGAGAAAGGAGTTGAGAAAGAAAGGAACCAAGAGTCACGGTAGCACATGTGACGAAGCACAGCCCAGACCACTTATCTCTGCAGAGACAGAGTCTGCAAAAGCCTGCTACTGAACTGTTTCTGGGTCCTATCTCAAAGTTCTTTACTCAGTCGGGTATCTGCTCAACTATGTTAATGAACTGAGAAATTAAGGTAGCCTCTTAATATCTCGAATCACATTTCATTTTTCTAGGAGCTGAATCAAATGTGCAAATATCTAACCTTAGAACATATACAAGTCAGTGAAGGAAGGTTGACGGGGAAAATGGCACTGCCAGGCAAGACCCAAAGAAGCTAAAAGGGCACCCGCGAGGATGCATGACGGTCACATAAGCAGCGCATGCGCGAGCGGCTAAGCTGGTCCCATCCCCTTTGTTTAAATTATCCCCAGCCTCCACCCCAACAGAGGACATCTACGGGATATCTACAGGAAAAGTGGGTTTAATAAAATGCTACAAATGAAGTCACCAAGCCAGCATCGGTTGCTTTAGTGGTCTGCTTTCCCCTCTGCCATGTTTAGATGCTGCTCTCAAGCAAAAATACGAAATCTCAAATTCCACTTCCCTGCCTCCACTCCAGGTAACTTACTCCAAGGCACCACCCAGCGGTTCTGCATTTCAATGAGAACATCTCCTCATTAACTGTAAAATATCAAACATAAAATAATTGTTGTTGGTGATTAAGGTTTATAAAGTACTTTGAAGCATTTTTGACCTGTGAAAGTATCTTCTGCTATTAGAATGCAATTCAGTTCTTCAGTTTGTATTATCTGAATAGTAAAATGAACATAAAATAATGTTATTCGACTATGTTAAATGATGTCTAGGAAACATTGATCACTGCAATAATTCACATGTCAAAAGGGACATAGAAACTCTACATAGAAATTACCATATATTCAAGAGCAAAACCAAGCAAACAACTTGAACAAATTGAACATCTCAAGGTGCCAATGAGCGGTCTAACACATCCCTCCCATCAGTATCTTACCAATAGAAGAAGCATCAGTTATCTTAAACACAAGTAGTCAAGGGGTCAATTTCATAACCAGTGATGGGTTAGCATCTTACAACATTTCATATATACTATGTGATAGGATGCTATTAATTATACAAGAGGAAAATTGTCTCACTGAACTTTCCCTTTCAAGGGTTTTTCAAGGACAAATGGGTGTCAATGAGGGACTCTAGCTGCTTAGTGTAAAAGCAGGAAATACAGTGAAAGCACTGGCATAAAGAGCCATGCTCCTGCCTCCAGATGCTCACAGGAGGTGGACATACCAGTGGGAGGTGAACAGCAAGTTAGGAGGCAACTGGAAGGCAATTCCAGGAGTCAAGGCTTACAAGATGAACAGGCTTTAGACAGGAAATGGGGAGACACAGAAGTGGCCTTCACAGGATCTAAGAAGAATGAGGCAGAGGTAGGCGTTTACTAAAGGTCGCCATCAAAGAATAAAGTTGGAGATGAATAAGAAAAACATTGGTGAGTTTGAGCTTGGCTTTATGAATTTTCTTCTGAGGGAGGCTTTGATTTTTAGACAAGAAAAGAATATTAGGGAGCATTATGGAGGCTTGGGTATCAAACGTGTAGGGGAGGCCAACTCAGGCCATCAACTCTAGCAAGCTTGACTCTACCGCCACTTGACACTGGCATAAATACGTAGCACTTAAACTCTTCTAAACCCATCGAGCCACAATCCTTCTAGCTCTTTAAAGTCCTGATCCTCACCCACCAGGACACATGCTCTTCAATTCACCACACTTGCATCTCAGGATCCTACTCTCAAGTATGGGCAGACTTGCGAATGTGCTACACAGACACAATAACAAAACGATTACAGGGATGGCATGTTTGCTTATCACACTTGGGGGGAACTAGCCAAGGAATAGCATTTAAAGTAAACATGGGAAGGATGGATGGGTGAGTGCTGACTCGGGAAAGAACAAGAATGAGTGTTTCTGATGGGGGGAACAGCCAGGGCCTGCAGGGCAAACTCAAGAGAGAAAGAGTCCAGTCCCTTTTACACACAGAAAGGTGGTCAGCACGGCTGGAAGTCAGGACACAGGGTTAAGAGTGAAACGAGGGTAAGGGAGGGGGTGGCAAACCACAACCACAGGACACAGACGGTGAGCTGTGATGAGAACCTGGAATTTATAGACATCACAGTGGCAACATGGCCAAAATATTCTAAAACTCGACAATGGTATGAAGTAATGCAAGAGGAGAATATGCATAGTGAAACCCTCAGAGGAATTTCTACTCTGTTTAGTAGACAGCCATGGATATGGTGATCCCAGAGACACGGGATTAAATTCACTAAGTGAGCCAATGACTCTTGAATCTAGAAGTTAATACCAACAAATTAGTTTTCAAATGATCAGTTTGGAAATGCATTTCAGGCAACACTGAACCTAAGGGGAGGGATGGGGTGAGTGGTCACAGACCCAACTATCTGAACCACTAAAATATACTCCACAATCAACTATATGTTCTAAAAGTTTAAAGTCACTACTGACAGGATCTTTTTATTCATGCCTACAGAAGTAGGGATCTTACTTACAGAAAGGGGATGTTAGTTCTGTATAAGCTGCTCCTTGAGTTGATTAAAATCCATTTGTTCTTTATCTTATGTCTGCACAAGCCTGTGTATGTATGTGTGTGTGTCCACATGAGCATGCATGCATGTCAGTCTGTCTGTGTCAGTGTGTGTGTGAAGAAAGGCTGAAGACTGTTGGTCAATCAAGACAAGCTCATGCTGAAATTGTTGAGCTCTGGGAAGTGAGCCAGTTTGCAATCACTATAGGAACTGCTTGAGCGAAACTCCTGGTTGCCATTCCAGTCATGAGCATTCCCAGAGCGTGCCTCGAAGGAAGCCACTTTGCATCGTTTAGTCCTCTCTGATGCAAAAGATGTCTCTTCTGAAATCAGGCTGAATTGTTTTTAAAAGGGGTGTCAATAAAATTAAGCACAACTTATTCACTGATTACAAGGACAATAAGAAACAGTGGTTCTTGTACTGGGAAGAAGTCTATTAGAAATATCTGGAGTACACTACAAGGGCTATAGTGCTCAATCTTATTTTCAACTTTTATTTGGTTTTTGAAGACTCATAAAAAAGAAGCATGAGGTCTGTAAAATCAAAGACTTTCTGCAGTGAGTGTATTTCTTCAGGCATAGTAATGGTGAGAGGGCAATTTTTTCAGGATAAAATGAAGATTTTCAAAAATACATATTTTTTTTAAAGTACAAATTGAGGTTACTAAGCATCTAAATTCACATTCTTTTGCTTTGCCAATGTCTTCTCAGAACAGTGGGAACTCTAGGCACAAAGCTATTATTCTAGTTCCTATGGAAACACACATTCTTGTCCCTGAGGCCAATCAATATGGACACAGTGCAAGGTAAAAACACATACAGACAAACTATATCATTTATATCTTTAGTAAAATGTTGTTCTCAGCTATCTGAAATAATAACAAGGAAGGGGCACAAACAACTTTGGAATATTCTCTGAAGTTACTGGTCACTCTGAGAGCATTCTGAATGCATAAGCAAAAGTACATTTAAAAACCCTACATTTACAACCTTGTGTTTGGAAGTTGATTCATGAAAAATGAATCAAGAACAGAATGAAGCAAGCCAAACACAAATTCTCTCTCTCTCTCTCTCTCTCTCTCTCTCTCTCTCTCTCTCTCTCTCTTTCACACACACACACACACACACACACACACGGAACAAATGTTTATTTAAAAGAGATATTTATATTGCTGACTAATAAAAATATAGTTTATAAAGCTCAAACCTTAATAATCAATGGGAATCTCATAAATAATTCATGTAAATAAGCTTATATTGCAGGACATTAGGCAACACTGGCAGTTTCGAAGAACTGAAGGCTCCAGGGAAAAGCAGATAAAAGTAGACTTCAATTGATCAGAGGATATTAGCTGTTACTCCACTCTGTAAGGAACACTGTGCTAAGGCGTGTGAGGAAAGAATTGAATCTTCATTTTGACAAGAATATTTATGTCCTTCTGCCCTAAGATCTTCAACATGATCCATGAAATAGACAAGATGCCACCCAGGGAACCCTGAAACTGCAATGTGATTTATAGGCCACACGTGTCACTGAACTGCCAGGACAAGATAGAATCAAAGATGGATCAGTGAAGAGGGCAGGCGGGCTATGAAAGGGAGCTCAGTCCAACTCGGCTGGGGGAAGTTTTCACAGGGGACAAGAAACAGATGCAACAAATGAAAAGCATACCACAAGAAAAAACAACTCCGAGAGCTAAGGGTTTCATTTTGAAAACAGAGGGTGTAGGGGTGTCTGGGACCAAGGGACAAAAAATTCACGTGAAGAGGCAGGTGTGTGACTTTGGAGCAACAGGAATGGATGCAGAGGACAGTTCCACACGAGTAAGAATGTTAAGTGAATTCTACCTCAGTAGGTTATTCCTTTAATGTGTACCACTGGTGTGAAGGCTGTTTCCTTGAGCTGTAAAATACTGAAAATAGACAAACATAAACAGATTTGGTCAGGTGGTGGGGCACACCTTTAATCCCGGTACTTGGGAGGCAGAGGCAGGAGGATCTCCTTGAGTTCAAGGTCAGCCTGGTCTACACAGGGGTGAGTTCCAGGTCAGCTAAGGCTGTTACCCAGAGAAAACCTGTCTCTAAAACAACAAAACAAAAAACAGATGAAGAAGCTAGACATAATATTGGAGACTGCGTAAGATAAAACCATTAAGCTCTAAACACAGCACTATGAGAATATTTAATAGCATAAAAATATGTATATTGGGTGCAATAAAAAGCAAATTCCAAAGCGTTTTTTCCCAAAGTACAGTAAAGTAGACTGAGATGATGCCCTAGCAAGTCTGCTAAAAAGTTGACCCTGGAGAGTTGATTTGCATTCTTCCTTTGCCTTCTTTTTTCACTTTAAAAACTCAAAATTTACTTTTATGATTTTTTTCATTTAAAAAATACACTTTTATTGAAAACGGAGTCATACAAATAGAGAATTTAGCAACATGACTGCTGTTTTTCTAGGTAGTCCCAGGCAGAAGGTGAGTTTTCCACACATATGCCACTCCTAAGTAGCAACTTAAAACAAGTGTTGGTGCCTGGTTGTAGGTAGAAGATTAGCTTACTCCGGAGCACGTGGAATTTCTCCAATGACTTTCTGCTTTTTAATCGCATGATATTTAGTCTCAGTTTTGCCTCAGAGAGACAGAATGAAGACTAGTCTGTTCTGACATAATTTTCGGCTTCTAAAACCTATCTAATACCATTCACCTCCATGTAATTGATGGTCTTCCTTGTTTTGTTTTGTTGTTGTTGCTGCTTTTCAGCCCCTGACATTTGTTTTCCTCTGATGGGAATACCATGGGGTGGGGGGACTTTCCCATCAAACACCGGAGTTCTCCACCAGGGCTCACCACCGCCTTCTTAATGATCCTCCATGAACATGGCTAACTTCTGGCATTATAATCATCCCTGCCTGCTGATTTTCACTTCTCCTTATTATTACCAAGGTGGGGCAAAAATAAAAGCAATCAAGTGAAACCCTTGGCTCAGATTTCCTCCATATTTCATGAAATCCATCAAACAAATGCCCAGATTACATTTGACAGTAAGATGGGCAAGAGCGTACCTCTTCAGCTGGGGCCCCTCGCCCGGCTCATTCATGGGTGCCAAAATCAGAACCTACAGTTCGGGAGCTATGCACAGTTGCATCTTGTTTTGAGTTTTTGTTTGCAAACTGTCAGGAAGATCAGAATAAATTGCATGACATGCAGTCCAATATGTATATTCTTGAGCACATCTCAATGTATCCACCAAAAAATATTCATAGCTGCAGGTGTACAAAAAAAAGGCAGAATTATGGCTTGATTTGCCTTGATAAGCGTGGCAATTTTCTGTACACTTCTCATAAAGTGCTAATCAATTTCAGCTCAAAATAGATTGAAACACCCAACAGATTGCTGCCACAGTCCACAAATGTTTGTCATTCGTAAGCTGTGGCAATAACGTGAATTCTGAGGGGGGAAAACAGCAACTGAACTGTGCCTTGTAAAAACTCCTTTCGATTGCTGTGTAATAATCCCTGGAGAAATGTTAAGAGTCATTTTGAAATCACATATGTTGGAAATTTCCATTCTCATCTGAAAACATCTCAAAGGAGAACGTAACACTGTGCATCAATGGCAAATTTTATCATGGAGGAATTATATTTAGGACTGGATGTAATAATCATATTAAAGAACTATAGGAAACATATGTCGTGTTCAATATTATTCTAAAATAAAAATTACAGACAGGCTCAATCACAAATAACTTGAAAGTCGATCAACAGACTAATTTCTGCCAGTCTATTTAACTATTAAAACGAGTGCCATTTTTAAAGATGTTTTGTCAATACTCCAGGCCCTCCATCCTAGTATTTCAGAAACACTCAGAGGTGCTAATGTTCGTACCAAAGCACCTTTCTGATTAGCAGTGTTCCTGCCATATGAATCGCTCATCTGCCCAGGATGCCTTGCCAAGTGCACATGCCAAAGCTTTGCCGAGTGCCCTCCTCCTACCCAGGGAGCCGCTGCTCAGCCCTGATCCGGGCTTTGCCTCTGTGGGTGTGAGCTGGTAATGACATGTAGTTGAGGTATGGAAAGTTCACCACAGAAAGTAGGAAATTGAATGAGAATAGATAACATTTCAAGTCTTCACATCTTCTTCTCTACTACAAAAGTGAAAATACAATTTTTAGGATAAAAAATACTGCACAATTTGTGTTTCGGGGGAAAAAAGAGAGTACTTAAAAGTTGTGACTTCAAGCAACTTCTGTGATCACCATCTGCCAAAATAATTTATTGCCAAAAGGAGAGGCAGTAGAGTGTAGTGGAAGCAAGCTCCGTAGTCAGCCCGACTCATACACGATCTGCCATTTCGAATTGACCTTAAAGAACCTATCTGACTTCTCTGTTAGTTCCTTGATGTATAAAAGGGGAGCCTAGGCATAATTACCCCAAGATTACCCCGGTGATCCAGTGAGATCGTGTGTCCAAAGCTCTTAGCAAAGCAGCTTCTAGTCACAGTTTTGTTCCCATCACCATGGTGTAGTGTGATTATCGGGGCTCTGCCCTGCCTCACATAACTGTCAGCCAAGTGCTCACTCCCAGGGCTGGGTGTTCCTGTCACATACATTAGCCTTTCCCAAAGACATAGGAAGATTCTTGGGAATCTAGTCTGCCCATGTGGGGAGGGAAGCCACTTGGCCCCAGTTCACCACCTACAAGCTCCCTTCAAGTAAGAGCTAAAAATAGCTTGTGAAACACAAAGGGTGGGCCTCCGACACTCCCACACAAATGGAAAGCGAGCATCCTTGGCTTCTGTCGGGCCTAATACAGCAGGAGACATTGATGAACAGCTTCCATGGTCTCATTCTCCTCACCACCTCTGCTCAGTGGAGAGGTTTACAGGAACCACTGACAGAAAGGTTACAAGTCCTGACCTCTACAAACTGAATTGTGTGCAGTGAGAGGAAAATGTCTTCATTTTGTCCATACAACTAAAACCCCAAACACACAACTCAGGAAAAGCATGCTTTAAAATGCAACAACAAGAATACATGCCGTGGGCTAGAGAGACAGCTCAGCCATTAAGAGCACTCACTGCTCTCCCAGAGGAACGAGCTGGATTCCCAGCATCCACATGGAGGTTCACAACCATCTATAATTCCAGTTCCAGGGGCTCCAATGCCCTCTTCTACCCTCTTCGGACACCAGGCACACACACAGTGCACAGACATAGCATGCAAGCAAAACACCCATATACATAAATGAATAAATGGCTTTTAAAACATACATTATAAAGTGGTTCTAAACAATTGCTAGAGTTCAAAAAGAAAACAGCTGATTCCTGTGACATGAAAGTCTTTTCTAATTGTCCCTTTAGAAGAATAGCCCCATTTGGCAGTTGCTATGGAACAAACCAATGCATGGAAACGGTCAAAACAGAGCCACATCTCAGTCAATCCAGGCTATTGAAATATACATATGTCCTTACAAGTTGTTATTTTCCTGAGATCAAACTGTCATTTGCTGGTTTCTCTGTGACACTTAAGCAACGCGTTTTTCCTTAAAAATGCCAAAACAGCAGCACAAATATCCGAGGCAAGCTCACACCACCCTCACTTCCCAAGACAGTTGAACACACGTCTCCCTACAGGTTATGGACTCAGGGCAAACCTTGTCATTCAAGCGGTCTCCATTTCTATCAGTGCCGCAGTTCCCTTAGAGTGTTAAACACTTCCATAACTACAAACTTTTGGAACTTTACCTCGATAATGAGTCAACACTTAGATCATACAAAAAGTTACTAACTCAGAACACTGCATTCATGTCACATGGAACACTTGTTACATGAAAAATAAAAACTCCCCACAGGTACAAAGGCTTCCTATATAACAGCTACTCCATGTGTGTTGTTATTGCTTTCAATAACTAATGCATATGATATTTGCTTTCTAAAAGGTTTTCCTTTGAATTAAGCATATGGGGTGGCAGATGTGTATAGTTGAATGCAGGTGTCCCCGGAGGACAGAAGTGACAGATCTGTTGGAGCTGGAGATACAAGTGCTGTGACCCAAACTCGAAACTTTTGCAAGGGCACTACACGTTCTGAAGCTGCTGAACCATCTCTCTAGCCCCAGGATACTGGATTTAAATCTTACTTTTCAAAGTATTGTAACATCATGTAAGAAATATTTCTAATATTTGTTACCATTACTGTATGCAGTATGAGGACACCAACTTCCTGCATCACTTCCTACATAAGAAAGAAAAATGCTATAAAAATTGAAAAGTACAGATTACAGTCCTAGTAAGGCTATGTTTGAATAAAATGTATATTGCCATATACATTCAGTCCATAAAAGATCACATACATAACTATATACAAATATCTATACCCTAGAACATGATATAAAATTTGGGTTTGCCAATAGGTCTATATTAAAAAATTTGAGAACAATATGAAATGAAATAACCTTTTTTCATTCATATATCAAATCAATGTAATTATTTCATATGTTTTAAATATTTATTGGCTACAGGGTGATAATTTTTAGCAAATGTAAGTGATATAGATCATATAGAGTTTGTTTTAAAAATAGGCCTTCATTGCTCAAAGGCATACACAAATATGCAGCTATATTTAACTTTAGCGTTAGTCTTAAATGTCACATATTTTAGCTGTGCAGTTTAAAAACTTTTTGTATTTTTTATTTTATGTATAAAAATATTTTGCATGTATATAAATGCAGTTCACATACATCTGATGCCTAAGGAGGTCATAAGAGGGTACTAGATCCCTTGAACCTGGAGTTACAGAAGACTGTGAGCCACCTGTAGTTCCTGAGAACTGACCCCAGATCCTCTTCGAGATCAGTAGGTGCTCTTATCCACTGAGTGATTTCTCTAGCCCCTGAGAATCTTAGTTAATGATTCTAACCAGAAAAAACTAAAGGTGAATGATGACATGTTATTAATATTAATTACTTATAGCTGCTAAGATTTTTACTTCAAGAGGATCAATATGTTTATCTTAGACAAAGAGTTAACTATTCTTAGCCTTGGTTTTTAAACCATTCTCAGAGATAAATAAGTTGGAGGGGAAATCCATAACCAATGTTAATCGAGGAGCAGTAAATTAAATATTGTGGATGACTGTGGTGATTTGAATGGAATTGGCCCCATAAGCTCACAGGGAATGGTGCTGTTGGGAAGTGTGGCGTTGGTAGAGCAGGTACAGCCATGTTGGGAAAAGTGTGTCATTGGAGGGGTAGGTGGGCTGTGAGGTTTCATATGTGCTTAAGCCACACCCAGGGTTTTCAACCATGTCCTGTTGCCTATGTTGTCCACTCTCAGCTCCTTCTCCAGCACCGGACCTGCCTGCCTGCCACCATGATGATAATGCACTAAACCGCTGAAACTTTAAGCCATCCAGTTAAATGCTTTTATAAGTCATGGTGTCTCTTCCCAGCAATAGGAACCCTAAGTAAGGAAATGACATATTGAACAGATGAGTTAAAACTGTGTAAGAGAGAAGACAGGCAATTTATTAGATGGCAAACCTGAACTTATTTCATTTCCTTGCTTCCATTATTGTTAGCACAATACTGTTTTTATTATTCATTTTAAATGAAAATATGACAGCGCTGACAAAGGAACTATAAGAACAATATTGTTAAATATTATTTCCAACAGTGAAATATTTACAGATAAGCAATGTATCTCCTCACCAAAGGCAGGAGACATTTTATCTGAATTTGATTTAATACTCTGCATGTCCATTTAAATGCGGGCTTATGAAGACATACTAAGAGCAGGTCTTCCTGATTTGTTGTCTAGACTTTTTTTTTCTGTGTATATCTACAAATGCAGCAACTAATTATTTCTAGTCATCTTATTCTATGATATAATTATCAGGTTCCACAGCTCCTATTTTACACAACAGCTATTACAAACCTGTTCCACACTTCAAATATTCAAATATGGGATATCCCCTTATACCTCCCTTACAGCAAAAGCAACAACCACATTATCAGCACAACACTGTACATGAGCTAGGCAAGGGTGTGATTGCTGAGCCCAGCTCCACAGTGAAAGGTCATGAGGATCAAGGAAAGCCAACACACACAGTACGTTGCTGGCGAGAGAAGCCAACTCTTTCTGTTTTTAAATTTTTTTTAATTTATTAGATTTTTAAAAAATATCAATCCAAGTTCCCACTCCCTCCCCTACTCCCACTCCCTCCACACACTCTCCCACCCCGACCACCTCCAATCCTCAGAGAGGGTAAGGTGCATTGCTTTAGAGAAGGTCCAAGGCCCTCCCTACTATACCTAAGTTGAGCAACGTATCCATCCAAAGACAACAGGTTCCAAAAAAGTCAGTACATGCAATAGGGATAAATCTTGGTGCCACAGCCAGGGGCCTCTCAGTCTGCCCCAGCCATGCAACTGTCACCCACATTCAGAGGGACTAGTTTGGTTCTGTGCTTGTTCCTCCCCAGTCCAGCTGGAGCTGGTGAGCTCCCATTAGCTCAAGTAAACTGTTTCAGTGGGTAAACCCATCATGGTCTTGACCTCTTTGCTCATACTCTCATTCCTCCCACTCTTCAACTGGACTTTCAAAGCTCAGTCCAGTGCTCTGATGTGGGTCTCTGCCTCTGTTTCCATCAGTTGCTGGATGAAGGTTCTATGATGATATTTAAGGTATTCATCAGTCTGACTATAGGGCAAAATAAGATCAGGCCCCCTCTCCTTTATTGCTTAGGGTCTTGCCCCTCAACCAAAGAACGGATAAATAAACTGTGGCACATTTACACATTAGAGTACAACTCAGTGGGAAAAACCAATGACATCTTGAATTTTGCATGCAAATAGATGGAAACAGAAAACACTATCCTGAGTGACGTAACCCAGACCAAAAAAGATGAATATGGTATGTAATCACTCATACGTGGATACTAGCTATAAACAAAGGACACTGAGTCTATAGTTCATAATCCTAGAGAAGCTAAGTAATAAGGTGAACTCAAAGGAAAACATATATAGATCCACCTGTAAATTGGAAACAGACAAGATCACCTGACAAAACTGGGAGCATAGGGGTGGAAAGAGAAGGGAGGGTGAAAGGGGAAGAGGAGAGAAGAAGGGGCGGGTTGAGGAAAACTTGAGGAAATGAGATAGTCGACAGAGAGGAAGAACATAGATGAGAGCAAGGAAAGAGATTTATTGACTGACGGAGCCTTTATAGGGTTAGTAGAAACCTGGCTCTAGAGAAATTCCCAGAAGCCAATTCTTTTATAAAGAGCAAGAGCATGCCTGTCCTTTGCTCCAGAATGAGCGCTCCAAGGCTGCTCATTGTTCAGCATCCTTGAACAGGCACTGCAGAACAAAGGCACGCAGAGACACAAAAATCTGGGCACCTTTGTCTTTCTCTGTAAGTTCTAGCCGAATCTCATTTCAGCAAGGCAAAGCCATAAGAATAAAGAACAGGTCAGGGCTAACAAGGGCAAAGGGAGGAGGGCCTTGAGGGACTTGGGAGGAGAGAACTTTACGCAAGCTGATTTTGATGGTGGGTAAGCAATCTGCATCAATATTAAAATTCATATAACCCTACCTGCCCTGCAAAGAATAGTTTACTTGAAATTCACTTTTTAAAAGAGCATAAAACAGTAAAAGAAGAAAACAGAAAGCCCAGAACCCCTTTAATTTTTAAAAATGTAGTGTATCAACTTCAGACTGAGACAGATAACACACAGAATATAGTCACAAACAATGTATCTACAAAGTATAAGTACAAAAAGGATCCAGAACCCTACAGCTATTTGCAAAACTCCAACCCCACCACAAAAAAAGATGCTATAAACAACTTGAACACAAATGACAAGAAGCACACAGCATCAACAGGAAGGGGCCAGCAAGCAAGCCACTATGGCATGGCCACGGTGAGATGCGCCTCCACTCAGGAGAGCCCCTGCAGAACTACACAATGAACAGGCACTGCAGGTGGGAAAGATGGAAATATTGCAGCGGCCATGGAAGACAGGCTAGCACAGTGGTTTTCAACCTGTGGGACTGTGACCCCTTGAGGGTCAAACAGGGGTTGCCTAAGAGCATCAGAAAACACAGCTACTACACTAGCAAAACTGTAGTTATGAAGTAGCAACGAAAATAAATTTATGGTTGGGGGATCACAACACGAGGAACTGTATTAAAAGGTCACACAGCATTAGAAAGGTTGAGAACCACTGCTATAGCAGATCTTCAGAACTAACAAAAGATCCAACAACTCTACTTCTTTGTATATCCCCAGAAGAACTGAAAATGGCATCTAAACACTAAGCAAACACATGCACACTAACATGATAGCGGTACTGCTCACCGCAGCGAACAGGGAGGCTAAATCAAGCACCTACTTACAATAGATCCATATTTGTGGCAATTGTGGCACACATAAGGAAATGCTACTCAGCTATTTATAAAAAAAGATATGGTTCTAGTATATATCACAATTTATATGAGTCTTGAAAACATTATGATACTAAATGAACTAAGCAAGGCACAGAAAAATAAATATGGCGCAATTCGATACACAAAATATGTATAGCAGCAGATCAATGGGTAAAGACGTGCAAAGCTCACCAGAGTGTGGGAAAGGGGGAGAGAAAGGCACCCTGTGATCCTTGGGGTCCCTGTCCAGAATGACAGAACTCTTTTGAGGTGGGAGGAACTACTGGCTAATGACTGCTGCTGGGGAAGTGGGGGGTCAGTGTTCTTTAAATGAGACACTCCTGGGGCCACACTCCTATGAGAATATGAGCAAGCACAAATTGAACTTGATGGGATATGAACTAGTTTTTTAAAAGAAGACCTGATGTTGGGGGGATATAGGGAGATGGGGTAGATCTGGGAGGAGTTAGGGAAAGGAGCAGAAGGGAGAATATGAGCAAACTGCATGTGAAATTATCAAAAAAGCAATAAAAATAATTTAAAAAATTTAAATGTTTTTATGCTAGATGATGGTGACTGTGGCTCCACTTTTGGGGTGTGATTAATGCCACTGAATTGTCCCCCTAAAATGAGTACAATGGTAAGCTTGTTAGACATTTTCTCTTTTTGTCATGTTAAAAAATTAGAGTGCATAAAAATTTGAAACCCCTTTAAACCCAGAGCCCTCTCTGGAATGATTTTTTTTTCTACACCAGTCTTCCTGCAGTAAGATTCTTAGAAAGGCTATCCTGGCTGATCGCCCAGTCCTGCTCTAACTCAGTAAGGAACCTGCTTCCTCACTGCAGCGCCAAGCTCTCAGGCCAGACTTCCATCAGGCCCTGTAACACTGCTACCAAGACCTTGGTCAGCTTCTGCCCTAGGTCTCCTTCCTAAATGCCTTGGCTTCCTATTCTTCCCACCCACTCACTTCGGCCCGTTCCTGGCCCATGTCAACCTTCGCTGGTTGGCTTGCTTAGATTTCACCCCTTGTCAAGTCTTTCACTTGTACTCTCTGATTCCAACCTGGAGACTTCTTTAGTTCCTTTCCTAATGGACTTCACTAGCTATATCCATCCCTAACCCCCAAAGCCCAACTAAACTGTGTAAGTCTCCTTTTCAGTCCCCTTTGTCTCCTCCAGGATATTGCTTCCCCATTATTCCTCACAACTGTACCTCTTGTTCCCAGGGTTCTTATCCTCCTTGTATGTTCCTTATGAACCCCTTTAACCATTACAGGGTACATTTGGGATTACATGTCATTCTCCCTTTTCCCCACACAGGATTGATATTAGACTTCTTAGGGACACAGCCTGCATGTCCCATATATCAAAGACTGAAGCTAGATATGGTAAATATTGCAACCTCATCTCTTCAGGGGTCAAAAAAAAAAAGATCTGGGGACTGAAAACTGTCTTGGCTACATGATGGAAGATCTGGGGATTGAAGTCTGTCTTGGCTACATGATGAGTTTCAGTTCAGCCCAAGATAAAAATAATTTTAAAAAAACATAAAAGAAAAACTTGACCTCAATCCCTGACACAAGAGTCATGTAAGACAGTGACAAATATTTGAACAAATAACTATTGTTTCTGGATGATTAATAACCACAAAATCCAAGTATAGACTTCAGCACATATTCAGTGTTCCTTTATTCTACAAATACTGTGTTGTAGGAGCCAATATTTTACATCACAATAAACAGGACAAGTTAGAGGTTAGCAACTTGCTAGCAGCCCCTCTGTCTCTCTGTAACTGACAGAATATCCTGGAATCAGGTAATAAACTGAAATTCTGCTAATCTGAAGACCAACCCCATATTTATCTCTAGAAATTATGGCTATAAATAAATATGTTTCAGTTAAAATTACTTTGAAGACTGTGCTTATTCTCCAATCTCTCTCTCTCTCTCTCTCTCTGTCTCTCTCTCTCTCTCTCTCTCTCTCTCTCTCTCTCCCTCCCTCCCTCCCTCCCTCCCTCCCTCTCTCCCTCTCTCCCTCCCTCTCTCTCTCTCATTTTTAAATACATCTAAATTTTACCTAGTCCCTCCACTCCACACCCATAGTTTTGGAAGACAGGATCTTGTTATGTAGCCCAGGCTGGCTTTGAAAGCAAAGTCTTCCTGCCCGTGTATCTAGAGTGCTGGGATTACAAATGTGTACAACTGGAGACTGTGAAAAACTGTTTCTAAGTGTAAAGTCCAAGATTCTTTTTTGTAAGATTTATTTATATTTTACGCTCATGCCTGTTTTTCCTGTGCATCATGCGCAAGCCTAGTGTCCACAGACGCCAAATTCCCTGGAACCAGAGGTATATGGATGGTTGTGGGACCCTGTGTGAATGCTGGAAACTAAACCCAGGTGCCTAGCAAAAGCAATAAGTGCTCTTAACTGCTGAGCCATCGCTCCAGGCCCTTGAAAGTTTTAATATTCAAAGATTTTCAAATGAATCTCTGGATAAATGAATGTCTGGCTAAAGTGAAAGTCTGTGTCCATGGAACTACTCCATATTTGCCTCTCCCAAGCCTGGAAACGGCCACACCACATTCTGTTTCTATCAGAAAGAATAGAGGAAGGCCTAGTGCACACAGAGAATCATACAGAAATGTGCTTTATGTGTGTCTTCTTCGTCCCTAGCATAATGTTCTTAGGTTCGCCCATGGTATCACAGACATCAAAATATTCCACCATGTCAGGGTCGAATGGTGTTCTGTTCTGAGTGAGCATGCTGTACGGTTTGCTTTCAACACCAGTCACACTTGGGTTATTCCTACCACCTGGTTGCAACCAAGTGTCTATTAATGACAAAAAAATTATAAAGTATACCATACCTAAAAGCAATGAAGCAAAAGTTTTCAGGAAAGAGAAGTATGTTCTCGTGTGTAGATTTATTGCTTCTTCCCAATAAATATAATTTTTAGAAGGAATTTGATCTTTGGAACTCACACTTTCCCTAATAGACATATGTTAACACAATCCAAACAACGTCTCTATAAATGAATATTCATTCACTTTATTGACAAAGTAGCTCTTTTTAGCTACATGTAGAAGGAACTTACTTCAGGAGAAGACTTGTTTACTGATTTCTGAGTGCTATTTGATTGACATATCACAAAATAGTTGGTCCCATACATGAATATGTAAACAGCTCCCAGTCCTGTGGGGCTGTACCTAAGACTTGCCACCTGAGTTTGCAGTCCAGAAACCTCCCAGGATTTGGAGCAAAGACAACGAAAACGAACCAAAAGAACACAATTCACAATTGTGGGACTTGGCAATCTGTCCTCACTCACCGCTCCCACAAGCATCGCTGTTAGCAGCTGACCCCGTTAGGGAGCTGATAAGAGGATTGCGAAGGCCAGCAGATTTTATTTTTAACCTTCCCCATATGGCTGACCTTCCTACTCAATGTGAGCATCATCCACAGAGACGATCATCACACGGCAGCGCCTACCCTGACATGTTTGGGTAATTTGGTCAACTCAAACATGATGCTCTGTTGAAGGACAATATGTACATCATGGTTTCGTTTCTGCTCAAAATCTACAAGGTCCACAAGACCACAGACGGAAGGGTCAGGTAATTAACTGGCCTTGGATTCTAAGGCATTATTTTTAGTCCTATGCAATGTTCTGTTTATAAAATAAACATAATTTGGTAATAACTTTTGTCACTAAGATTTTTCAGTTGCTTTGTAAAAGAATGATAGTAACAGGAATTTGAAAAATATTAAGTTTATCACTGTATTCATATTACAATTCTAATATAAGCAACATTAATGATCACTTAACATAACATTGTTAGCTACTCAAAATTAAAAGGATTTTCCATGTGTGGAAATTTCACATCTAATATAGAATGAAATTCTTCATTCATTAATTCAACATACTGGCACAAAGATGGATTGAATGCTCTGTTCTAAAAATAAACAAGAAAGCCAACCCCAAGACTTCAGTCAGGTGCAGAGAACACATTTTGGCATACAGATAAAATGCAGAAGTAGACCAGAGTGGAAGGGAGAGAACTGGGGATACAGACTGGAGCTAGCACAGATCTCTTCCACGGGAAGGCAGTCACAGGCAACAGAGAGGCACAGCATATTAAACCCTGAGAAAAGAGCGAATAAAGAAAGTAAAGGTGCCTGCCACCTGGGTTTCACTCCTGGAACCAACATGGTGGGAGAAGAGAACCAATAACTGCCCTCTAACCAACACAAGGCATTCAGGAAACTTAGTAAGCAAAATATGTATATTTAGCATCATATACATGTATATATACCCACACACAAGTGGTGTGTTTGTGTGTGTGTGTTCTTACATAAGGCTGAATTCAGAAATTTCCTGGGTGACCTGACATTCTCCAGCAATGAGTATGGGCTGAACAAAGACACTGGCGCCAGCTAAAATGTGACTAACACTTTTCTCTTTCGGTGTAAGTTCTCAGCCCTGAGGAAATCAACTCTATAGTTTATTTCTGTGAAATGAACAGTGGACACAGTGATCCCAATGGATAGACAATGCTGTTCCTCTGACACTCACAGTCACCAATACACCTAGAAAACCTCTGGGTTTTCACCCTGACTCTTCATTCTTGGTCCTCAGAAAATGTTCTACCAAGATTAGAGTATGCTGGGTGATGGTGATTAGAGTATATGGGCAGCGGTGGCACACACCCTTAATCCCAGCACTTGGGAGGCAGAAGCAGGTGAATCTCTGTGAGTTCAAGACCATATTGGTTTACAAAGTGAGTTTCAGGACAACCAGGACTGTTATACAGAAAAACCATGCCTCTCAAAAAAAAAAAAAAATAGTGGGTATATGGGAACTGTGGAACCAATAATCTCAAATACCGATCTAAGACACTTAAAAAAAAAAAAAACTTAAAGCTAAAGATATCCACCATGATGATATCTCAATTCTGAACATCTGAGTCCCAAACAGCAATAGTACAGACACTATGACTGACAATTCATAAATGGGATCTCATGAAACTGTAAAACTTCTGGAAAGCAGAAGACACTATCAATAGGACAACACAGCAGCCTACAGAATGGGAAAAAAAATCTTTACCAAGCCCACATCTGACAGAAGACATATTTCCAAAATAAAGAACTCAAGAAACTAGATATCAAAAAAAAAAAAGAAACAAATACCGCAATTGAAAATGGGCTACTGACCTCAACAGAGAATTCTCAACAGAAGAAGACTCTCCAATGGCAGAAAAACACTTGAAGAAACGTTCAACATCTTTAGCCATCAGGGAAATGCAAATCAAAACAACCCTGAGATTCCATCTTACATCTGTCAGAGTAGCTAAGATCAAAAACACAAATGACAGCTCATGCTGACCAGGATGTGGAGCAAGGGAACACTCTTCCATTGCTGGTGGAGTACAAACATGAACAGTCACTTTGCAATCCATATGACAGTTTCTCGGAAAGTTGGGAATCAATATATGTCAAGACCTAGCTATACCACTCCTGGGCATACACCCAAAAGTTGCTCCATCTACCACAAGGACACTTGCTCAAGTATGTCCATAGCAGCTTTTTCCTAATAACCAGCAACTGGAAACAACCTAGACGTCCCTCAGCTGAAGAATGGATAAAGAAAATATGGTACATTTACACAAGGGAGTATGATTAAGCTGTTAAAAAAAAAACTAACATCAAAAACTTTGCAATCAAATGGATGGAACTAGAAAAAATATTCCTGAGTGAGGTAACCCAGACCCAGAAAGACAAACCTGGTATATGCATACGCATAAGTGGATATTAGCTATAAAGTAAAGGATAATCATGCTACAATCCACAGACGCAGAGAGGCTAAGTAACAGTGCCCAAGGGATCTCTCTGGGAAGGGGAAATAGAATAGATGTTGTAGGTGGATCGGGGTAGGGGTAGGGATAGGAACATGAGGGGTGGGGTCCCTGGAGGATGGTACTGGGAGAGACTTGGAATTTGGGAGCACTTCAGGAATGAGGAAGAAACCTAGTGAAATGGAAACTCCCAGGAATCTGTAGGGTGACCCTAGCTACAACTCCTAGTAATGAGGGGTACAAATCCTGAAACAACCTTCTCCTGTAACCAGACAAGACTTCCTCCAGAAGAGGGATTGGAACTCCAACCCAGCCACAAAACCTTTGACCTGCAATTTCTCGTGCCTGCAAGATGTTCTGAGGTGCAGAAATTGTAGGAGTGACCAGCCAAAGACTGGTCCAGCTTGAGACCCAGGCTATGAGAGGAAGCTCACTCCTGGCACTGCCCTGAAGGCCAGGAACCAGAGGCCAGATAGCCCAGAGACCTAGGATATAATCAAACACACCTGGCAATAAATAAACAAATAATGGAATGATTACTAATGATACTATGTTATACACAAGATCCTAGTATAAATGTCATCAGAAACGCTTTATCCAACAACTGATGGAAAGAGATGCAGAGACCCACAGCCAAACATGAAGTGGATTTCATGGAATCCTGCAGGAGAGGCAGAGGAAGGTCTATAGGAGCCAGAGCAGGGCAAGGAACCACAAGGAAACCCACAAGGCTCAACTAACCTGAATTCATAGGGGCTCACATATATATCGGCTCAAAGTCTGAATTGACAATCAGGGAGTCTGCATGGTTATAACCTTAGCCCGCTGAATATATGTTATGGTTGTGCAGCTTGGTCTTTTGTGGGACTCCTAACGGTGGGATCAGGAGCTGTCTTCAATCTTTTGCCTGTTTTGGGGACCCTTTTCCTCCTACTGGGTTGCCTCCTCTGGCCGTAATATGAGGGGAAGTGCCTAGTATTATTGCATGTGCCATGTTTGGTTGATGTACCTGGGAGGCCTGCTCTTTCTAAAGGGCAACTGAGAAGGAGTTGGATGGGAACCTGGGGAGGAGGGGGAGGGAAGGGAGAGGAGAGGAAGGAGAGGATACCGAAGTCAGGATATAATATATGAGAGAATAATTTTTAAAGATGAAATAAATCCTTCCCCCCACCAAAAAAAAAAGTGAAAATCTCTCAGTAAAAAGAACAAAGACAGCATTGAGCAGGGTTAAGGGAAATTCCCATTCCCTAAAAGGGCGAGTTTAAATTAACTTACTCTCTTGTTCTAATGCAAGCATGCTTTACCGAATACCTGAAGTATGAGAAAACACTCTGGTGCCCATCCAAAGCCCTTTCAGACAAACATCCAGTGTAACCAACAGCAACTTCTGAGAGAACGGAAGGCTGAAAAAAGGCTTGTTCTTCAACCAGACACATTCTTGTAGAGGTAAACTTAGAGTAAAGTCACACGAAAGCACTGTTTGTCTAGAAGCTAACATGATCTGAAGTTACATAGTACAGGCACACTAGTATAAATTTATTTAGTATAGGCATACTAGTATGTGCAACACTCTACACTGCTCCTATGCCCAGGCATTTAGAATGCTCAGTAGTAGATGACAAAGTTGAAAAAAGATATGAGACTGAACACAAAGATATCATATTATTGCTATATATAATATTTACTTAGTTTTATGTATGTACTACTAAATATGTATTTTTATTTATTGAACAAATATACTTTATTTAGTAATGCTTACATAGTAAGGAATATATATTATATGTAATATATGTAGACCCAGATACATAAGTTTTCTACTGAAAATAGTTGGTGCAACTCACTCTTCTCCTGAGCCAAAGGAAAAACCCAGCTCCACTAAATTGGTGATAATATCTTCTTTGATATTAACAATCTGGAGAAAGAACTTATCGATGTCTTTGAATGAACAAGTTTATTTTCCCAAATCATATTTAGGACAAACTTCCTGGAAGCACACTCAACCATACAATGAAAAAATATACTCTGTGCCTACCACCATCTGCTGATACCCACGCAGCCAATTCTCTTCATATAATACACTGTAAACACCAAGATGTGTAAAGTGTTCAACAGAATGTACTGGAATGTAGTAGATGGAAATGCACATGCACTAAGATCTTCCAAAAAGTTCCTCAAAGCTCTCTTGCAACAGAATAAAAGGAAGACCGTGTGAAGACTTTCACTGCCATTTCCTTGTCTATTATATTTAGTTCATTTAAGCGCTATGCAAATCGCAATGTGTTGACAAAACAAAACCACATCATGCCCAGAAGATTAAAGCAGGAAGTTCTAAGATTCTAGGCCAGCCTGGGCTAAATAGTAAGTTTTAGGACAGCTAGCTTCAGCTACATTCTTAAACTTTTTCTTAAAAAGAAAAAAGAAAGAAAGGAAAGGAAAAAGGAAAAGGAAAGAATTTGAATTATATGTGTTCTTTCTCTGGTGATAGGAGCTGTCATTCTAACAATGACTGACATTCCACATGGAGCTGTTTTCAGGAAAGAAACTTGTGCACCTCTCAAGGGCACATCTGGAGGCTGCAGATGGTGAATATTAGCATAATAATTCTGCAATGACACGCCAAAAGCCTAACACTAAATAAGACTTATGTCTAATGTCAAGTGTTGCTCTTGCCAATGGTAACATCAAATCATGCGGAAACAGGGCCAATGCTGACTAAAGAATCAGCTGAGACCGGGTGAGGTGAGGTTGTAGTCAGGTTAGTAGTGAAGTGACCTGAAGGACAGCCCACTGTTCCCCTCCTTCTTTTCTGCAAAGACACACCTCTTCTGCAAAGAGAACTACAGGCCAGGAGTGAAGAGAGTGGACATAGTAGACTCACTGTATAATACAGGAAGACTGGGTCCAATGCATGGATGTCTATTCAGTGGATCGATAGTATTAATGCAGAAGGGAGGAGCAATAGCTCTTCGAGCATGGAACAAGCCATCTGTGATATAATCAAGAGAAGCTTCAAGAAGAAAAGATTATTATACAACATAATGTGTTATAATTTCCACGAAACACATGAACACATGAAGAGATCAAGAAAGATGCAATTCCTATGTGGAATGGCATCCATAAAACATCCAGGGTCTAATGCCAGAGCACAGGTTGAATTGTAAATAAGCAAATATGTTTGAGAAAAAAATAAATAAAACTAAGTTTAGATCATATAATTTAAAACTAACAGAACAGATAATCACAAGTAATATGCGTAGGCATCTATGGCATACAAATTGACCAGACGGATTGGCACAAACAATGGAAATAAAGTCCCACAGAGCAACAAAACAGAAAAAAAAAGGAGGATCGAAAAACACAGATCAGAAATGCGCTCCTGGGTAATAGAAACTCCAAGCTACTGACAACTCACCTGATTCTAATGTTTCAGATATTTATTTGTACATATTCAATCTAATCCCAAAATACTTTCTCTAAGAATTGATTTTTAAAGGCATACAGTGCTCCTTAACTAAGGTGAATGCTTACTGACCAAAGTCGGACACAGCAGGCTCCCAACTGCAATGTAGTGATGGGCTCCAAACTTGGACGTAACTGCTCTCCCTGCAATCCTCAGCCATGGTCCTACCACTTGTGGATACCCACAGACTCCATGCTTAGCTTTTCAGAGACACGACAAGTTCTCAAAACTGACCCTCCAGTCCTTGAGTCACTAGGACAATTATCAGTGTTTCATTATGACATTTTCATATGTGCATCTAATGACTTTCAGTGTATCCTTAAACTTAGGTCTCTTTCAGTGCCTGCTTCAGGTAGTGCATTAGCTACACTAGGAGGAGAAATGCTCACTTACATGATAACAAAAATCTGCACATAATAATAGGGAACATCATACAAAATGAGCAAATAAAACTGTCCTTCAAGAATTATTGTTCATATACTAAAATTTCCATTTTAAAGGTTTGATCAATGTCACAAATATGAAAGAGAAATACAAGTTGTGTATAAAAGAAAACCAGTGCTGTTCTTTGCCCTATAACCGCATATTTGAAGATAGAGAGATATCCAATGAGTACTACATAAGTGGTTATTTTTTCTTTGTAAAAACAGCAAAACAGGAAAGGTGTTTGACTATTTCTATTTCTTCAATTTCCAACCATTACCCAACCATAGTTTCCTTATCTGAACATGTAGGCAAAAGTATCTTATGCATTTTATGTTATTTTCTTAAAGAAAAAGCAAGTTTTGGGAGGAAAAAAAGAGCTAACCAACAACATTATCTAAGTGACCTTAACTTATCTTAAGTTCATCCAAGAACTGGCAAGATAGGGGAAAGATGTGCTATTAATACTAACAGTTTTATCCTCTACAAATGCTTCTGATATTCAATAAACAGTTATGGATACTGCAAAATGATTTGTCTGGCCTTACCTGAAAAGTTAAAGTCACTTCCATTCATCCAACAAAGACTTACAGAGAGTTAGTCTATGCCTCACATGCACTTAGCTTCCGAGGATATTGAAGGAAACAGTAACAATGTCCTCACTATGAATATAAACTAATACAAGACAGAGATATCAAAGACTCACACAAACATGTGCAGAATTACATGTATAAAAAGAACAAGGTCAATTCAACACAGAAAATATACATGTAAAACACCATACTCTATCATAAGATAGCTAATGTAATTATACTATAAAGATCCATTAAGTTTGAAGCTAAAATGGCATGTCATTGTCAACCCCTCTGTCACAAATTACAAGAAGTACGCAAGCATGCCACAGGCACAAACTAAGAATAACAGCAATAATAGCTGACAGTGGGTGACAAGGAAATATTAACCCAAGGGCTTCAGCTATGGAGATGATCAACATCTAGATACATGGTATCCCACACCCTGCCTCTGACTCCTCTAAACAAAACATTGGAAAAGGTTTTTAGATCTATAAACTATAGGAAATGACATAAGCTAAGAACTCATCTCTTGATTATTCTCTAATTATCCATACCATTTTATTACTTATATGAAATTCTTAAATCCTTGTAGGATTATGTCATTGAATCTATCATCATAGCCTCAGCTACATTTGCCAGTGTTTTACTGGATACAGGCCTCTCTAGACACCTTACTTTGCTCTAGAGAAAAAGCAATGAGCAGCTGTCTTCAGCATACTCAGCAATCCCAAGTGTTTTCTTAATTCTCCCTAATCTGATGTAATTAAAATAGTAACATCCTTTGACAGGAGGAGCTACACTTTACAAAAAGCACCCAGATTCAACTCTACCCAACATTTCCTAATCCTTCACTCAGGAGTGTCTGCCCCTTCACTCTCTATCCATGAAGAATACATTTCTGGGAAAACAATAAATGTGGTATTTGTTAGGCTTGCCATTTCTTACATGTTTGAGACATGACAGCATTGTATTTGACAAAGGATAGTAGAGGAAAGGAGAGGGTTGCCTTGATGCCACATATAATGAAGATAACATACAGGTTATAAAAATAACACAAATTTTAGACTACCATGGGACTGAAACAACATTGATGTGTCTTCTTTTCCACCCAGAAACCAAAGAAAATAATTACCAAGTACATTCCAGAAAAAAAGGGAAGCTTCATTTTAACTGGTTAATTACCTATATTACTCAATGGCAAGCTTTTTCTGATATTTCTCAGATCGCCTTATAGATTATTAGTTTTCCATGTCCACATGCAGGAAACTAATAAATACCACACTTACCTTCACCCTCTTTCTTCCTTTACAGGAAATACACAGTCTTGAAATAGGTATTTGAGAGTTATTTGCAAAATTCAACAAGTATAGGATTTACAGGCAGCTAACTAGTTACAAATACATGAATAATTAAATATGAAAAGATGCCATAATCACTCTTATACAAGTTCTAGAAAGAGCTTGCTTTTTTCTACATAAAAGACTTTAGAAGCAGTGGTCCCTGCCAGGTGTGGTGCCGCATGCATGCAATGCCAACACTCTAGGGTTGAGACAGGAGTCTACCAATTTCAAGGCCATCCTGCAAAACTCCATCTCAAAGGACAGTAAATGAACAAGCTTCTTAGAATGAGGTTGGTACTCTTCCTTTCCTTTCTATTTTGTGGAACAGTTTGAGAGGTGTGATGTTAGATATTTGAAAATTTGTTAGAGTCCAGCAATAAATGCATCTGGTCCAGCAAAAGAATCTACCCACAAAGATAAAAATATGGAAGAAAACCTTGGCCAGCTTTACCTCAGTGAAAGTGTTAATATCAAGAATACATAAAGAACTACAAAAATTAAACACAAATGAAATTAAGCTGCCAACCAAGTCCAGCTTATGAAGGCTGGACTGACACCTTTCAAAAGAAGACATAAAAATGTCCAATAAATATTTTCAAAGTGTTTGATTATTCTTAGCCATCACAGTCTTGCAAACTGAAAACAGTTTTAGGTTCCATGTTACTTCAGTTTGAATGGCCACCATCAAGAAAATAAATGAAGACTAAGTTTAGTGAGGTTGTGTGTAAAGAAGAACCCTTAACCACTGTTAGTAGGAGTGTCAGATGGTGCAGCCTCTGTAGAAATCACCGTGAAGCCTTCTCTAAAGAACAAAAATGGAACTACTCTATGACCCAGCTATAACAATCTTGGGCATACACCCAAAATAAGAGAAGAAAGAAGAAGCTCCAAGGAAAAGGGATGATGAGGACAAGAGAACAGAGTACAGGGAGAGCATCCTGGGGGGAAGGGATACACTGAGGAGAGGAGTGGGAATAAGGGGTACACAGTGTGTGATGGCCAGTTAAGAAACTAGATAGATAGAAAGAGAGAGAGATAAATGGTTAATAGATGATTGATAGAAAGATGATGGATGGATAGATAGATAGATAGATAGATAGATAGATAGATAGATAGATAGATAGATAGATAGAAGATAGAGAAAAATAATACATAGATGATAGATGATAGATAGATAGATAGATAGATAGATAGATAGATAGATAGATAGATAATTGATAGAAAGACGATAGATAGATAGATAGATAGATAGATAGATAGATAGATGATAGATAGATAGATAGATAGATAGATAGATAGATAGATAGATAGATAGATAGATAGATAGAGATAGATAGATAGATAGATAGATAGATAGATAGATAGATAGATAGATAGATAGATAGATGAAGGCTCCACATGGAAATCTACTCTGTAATTTTTAATCTCAACATAAAAAAGGTTTCTGTCAGAAGTTTGTAGGCTCAATGATGTTGATGAATAAGCCTTGGCAGTAACTTTAGTAATTCTTCTCTGACGTAATTTAAGATTTATCTTCTCACCAAACTGAACGCCTTTCCACACATGGAGGATGTCCCACCAAACAACTCTGATAAGTCACATGTTTTCCAAGTATTTTTCTGCATATAGCTCTCCCACACCTTAGTTCCTCTCATTTTAACACCAGTGTCTGAACACATAACCTTGCACTGAGAGTTATCTATCACTAATTACACAATAGAGGTTAGATGGTAACTGTTGTGTGAGTTTTCTTTTTGCAAAAATATACTGTTAGAATCCAGCCTCTGCTCAATCCATAATATCTACAGCTGCCTTCTCTCAGAGATACCCACAGAAATCCTACTGATACAAGGCTCATGAGTCCCTAGCTCATAGATATCCCGGGGCCAGGATCCCTCACCAGGGAAGTGAGACGTACCAAAGGGGTACTGATGCCATATCTTGCATAACCATCACTGCCACTTCTTCAATGTCTCCTCCCGGGAATCAGAGAACTTGGCCTCAGACATAAGCTATGAAAACTCTACCATCGATAGAAAGTATTAAAAAGAGATTCTACTTAGACACATGGGCTCTGATTCCTCTCCTCAGAGACCCTCACCACGCTGTCTGTCTCTTATCCTGGGTTGTGAACTCTCCTCAGAAGTCCAAATACGTGTTGTATCTCTGTCTGTCCATGGAATTAGTAGCTCTTCTAATAGACTCCTTATTCCCCAGAAATCCATCTCAGTGCACCGACTAAATCATTTGAAATATTCCAATTTCACTCTTAAGGATTCAAGTTTAACGAACACCTCAGCCAAGTTATTTAAACAGTTATGCTTTGTATAAAGAACAAGCTTCGGAGCCTTTTCCCAATAAATGTAGCATCATTCCAGGGTCACCCAACAAAAAGATAAAAGACAAAAGAGGATTAGGTAGGCACCATCATTTACAGGGGTTTGATTTCAGTTGCCATGCTGGCCTCACAGGAAAAAAAAAGAAAAAAGAAAAAAACAACGCCATTTCAATTCCAAGAATAACTTAACACCACAAGATCTAACACGCCTAACCTCTATCACATATTAACTCGTGGAAAAGGTAGAGGCTCCGAGTAACTGTGGTTACAGGTGTACACTGTGCTATGATTTGAATAGGGTTGTCTCCCACTGAATATCTCCCTGGTTTCTTTCCATAATTCAATAGTTTTGAAAGAGGATGGGACCTTCAAGAAGCACTCAGAACACAAATTAGGAACAGAAAAGAAACTCCCTATGGCATGTTATAGTTAAAACACTAAACATATAGGACAAATAAAGTGTATTTAAATCTGCAAGAGAAAAAATACAAGTGACATATAAAGAAAACCTGTCAAAACAGCAGCAAATGTCCAAGCAGAAGTTGTGAAAGCAAGAAGAACCCTGGAGCTAATGTGCCCAACAAAATTATGTGCCATATTTAAGAAGAAAGTAAAACATTCTATGATATGAGTTCCCAAAAGTTCTACCAGAAAATTTCTAGAAACAATCTACAATTTCAGCAATGTGTCAGAATACAGAATCAACTCGCAAAAATCAATGGCTTTCCTATACAACAACAAAAACACAGAGAGGCCTCCTGATTCCAACTATGGCTTTTTGTCCTCTTTATTTCTTCTCCATTTCTCATCTCCAGTTCTCCAACGCAATGCCTTGCTGAGCATGACCCTTATTCCTGTGGGTTCGGATCATGGGAGGAATGCAAAATAACAGGATATCTGAAAAGATCATACAGAATTCAATTAAATATCTACTACCTAAAATTATATAGAAGGTCATATAGTTTAATGCATAGGAGTGTATATGAAATCTTCCTATCTGGGTTGACAATACTCCCTGCAAGAGTCATAGATAATCTAACAAAACCTCCACCAGCAGGCATGAGAAGCTCCCTTTTGAGATCTTGGTAAGGGTTGTCCAAGAAACTCCCCAAACGCTATGGCTGTACCCTCCCAGATATTGAAGCTATATCCCTATTGCTGAAGATACCAATCACTTGAGTAAGATGTGGGACTCAGAGGACCTGAACTGGATCTGATCTGAAAGCTTCAGTCCTAAAGACTAGTGTTCACAGTACAAGGAGTTGCCATATAAACTATAATGTATAACATGGCACTATAACCCTAAGTGTGCAATAGCAACATGAATGCTTCAGTAGTTACCTAAAGCTCTCTAATTGGTCTTATGGAAAACTGTGTCTTGTACTAAAAACCTAGTCAACTAGTTGGGGCTAGTGAAGTCATGGATTTGAAGAATCTACAACTGCCACTTTCCTAACGTAGCATAATGCTCACTGCATTCTAAATATTCATCCTTATGCCCACAGATAAGTGTAGTTTAGAAAGTGTCCGACCCAATTTCTTCAACTAAGGCTCAGGGATTTTTGCAGTGGAAAGATTATAATAGGCAGAGGAATGGACATTTGCTGTAAGATTTGGGTCTCCTATAAATATCAGAGAGGCCACAGCTATGATGCCTCATCAACATGGCCACCTAAGCAAGCCCTGAATAATGATGACCACAAAGGATACGCTAACATGAGACAGATAAATCTTCTCAGGCCTCAACCCTGCATAAACAATTGTTGGCTCTTGGAGAATGCTGAGAGTGGACAAAATGATCTTGGAATAGCCTCCCACTTAATTATTAAGTGGTCAGCCCTGAGATCATATTCATACAGATGACATTATGTAAACTGAACTCATTGTATTTATGAATGCATTTTTACATATGGCTATGAATTTGAGAAGGAGCAAGTGAGAAATACATAGGAGAAGAGGAAATGGGAAGAATGTTAAGAGGGAAATGTGATTATCATTTTAAAAATAAAATATATAAGAATCAATGTTAATAACAAATAACTTAAAGGGAGGATGCAGATATTCTATGCAGCTTCACTTTTTGCTTGCAAATAAGCCACTGTTAGCCTTTCCATCAAACACAACCATTGTTTGAAGGTTATAGCCACAAAACATAGTTCAGAATAGAAGCTTCATGAGTAATGTCCTTCAGAGACTAATGCTTTCACAGAGTTACAAATTAATTCCATTAGTCTCGATGAATAAAATTCTTAGAAAACTATGTGTAATTCAATGGCATGTCTATTACATGTCTGCCAAAATGACTACTGATAAACCTTTCAAGACAGAATTCAAGAGTTTTAAATGAATCAATCAGGCAAAATTAAGATATAAAGGTTAAATGGAGGAGTAGTAAAATTTCATGCTAACAAGTAGTTTAAAAATCAGATGTCAAAGAATTTAATAATTATAGAAAGAGGATATCTCTGAAAAAATCCAATGTCTTTACATGTAATATATACAGCCCTGATGAGTGCATTGATAATATAATTTTTTCTGAAGTAATTAAAGTATTCTTTATAAAATAACTACAATTGTTTATGCTCCAATTATATTTGTAAGTTTTCAGATACTATCTGTCTTGCCTGCATTATTTGGTACTGAAGTATTTCCTTCTTTACTTTTTAATTAAAGAGGAAAAAATCAATAATAGCATTTACAGATGGTATAACACACTTGTATAATGAGAACATTTGGAAGCACTTTCAACTTCAAGTTAAAGATGAGAGCTAACTTGTTGGCATTGTTTCTTCTGTGTGCAGTCCCATTTTTAATTTTAGCATATATTTCTTGTAAAAAATAATGTATATCTTCCTGACATTTTTGTATGATGTTCTTCAAGCACATCCGTTCTCCTCTTCACCCATCTGGGGTTGGTTTATTCTGCTTACTACAATGATCCCTCATTCCATCGATTTTCTTGCAAATGATGATTGTTTTTTTTCTTTATGACAAAGTGATACTGTGTTTTTGTCTGTCTGTGTGTATGTGTGTGTCCATGTGTCTGTGGATGTGTGTATCCATGGATGTTGCACTATATTTTCTTTATCCATTCATCCATAACTTGGCTGATTCCATACTAGGCTGTTGCAGATACTATTGCAATAAACATGAACATGGATCTCTACTGAACAGCAGCTAGATCTTTGGGTTTTAAATAGTATTAAAGGCCTAGTAAATATCAGTTTCAGGAACAGACTAAACACACAATCACTTATGTTCTAGTTCTGCCCCTTGATACAACTGCACACTGGCATGTGAGATCTTCCTTCCTGACTGGATCATGTGTGTGAAGCTTCCTCAACTTGCTGGATTCCTTCACTGGGTACAGAGTAGTGTCTCTGCCCATATCAATCACTGCCTCAGCGGTAGGAATCTGACAACTTTGACTTCATGGAATCTGAGATCTAGCAGAAAAGAGAAACATGCAGCTGGCTGCATAGATATTGATTGAAAATCCTAACAACTGATATGATGACCCAAGGAGATTGGCAGAGGTGTTTAACTAGCAAAGGTGACTCTGAGGAAGTGAGGTTGAAGTTCAGGCATCCAGGAGAAGCAAAATGAGAAAAATGAAGTAGGAAGAAGAGAATGGGAGGTAGGAATTTGGGAGAAATGAAAACTGCAAAGCCATGGAAATTGAGGTAATTGAGAGGTGGAGGAGATGCGATCTCTTTCCTGCATCTATTACCAAGATCATTTGGTCTTCTTTATTATTTATGTACTCATTATTATCCATGTCATGGGTCATTAATTCCATCCAAGTCCAAGAGGAGATACGCCATACCTATTGAAGAGCCAGGAGTTTTAAGTGTGTGGACTATCACTTCCTGGGATACAAAACATAGAGAGAATGAATAACGACCTCGTCTACAGAGAATGGCTTATGTAGACACAAGACTTGATGAGACCTGTATTTAAGAAAATCATCTAGTTTCCAAATAAAGAACTGATATTGTATATGACTGTGGGGCCAGCAGTACAGATGAACAGGGTTGAGTTATGATTTGAAAACAACAGAGAAGACCTGGTGATTTTGCCATAGAGAAAGAACAGTGAGAGGTCTGTACTTAAAATGGCCTCATAGTTTTTTATTTCACCCCTGGAATATGTGTTACACATAATAACAGAAGCAACCAGCAATGTTTATCAAGCCAGACCTTGGCTTCTTCACAAAGTCTTTTGCAAAAACCATCAAAATCTAAAATGCTCATTTCCGTTTCTAGTTATATAATGTTAAAATGTGTATCTTTAGGGAAGATGAAGTGGTTTGCCTTGAGAGCCTGGTGACTTGAGTTCCACCCCAGAACCACCCCTACAGGGAGAAAAGAACATACTCCAGAAAGTTGTTTGACATCTCTATGTGCTCACTTGTGTGCAGACACTTTTCTTCCCTTCCCCTGTCTCTAATAAAACAACATAAAATACGCATCTTCAAATACTAGCATATATTTAAATTCTAAGCCCCAAATGGGGTGGCTAATTTTTAGAAGGAGATATAGAATATTTTAGAGAACAAGGCTGTGAGAATAAAACAACCACTAATATTTTGCTTTTTGCCGCTTCATCAAAGCCACCATCAATCTCTCACTTGAGTCCCTGTAGAAGCCCCTAACTAGCTTTCTCCCTGTCAGCCCCACAATCTAGCCTTAACATATCACTCTCTCTCTCTCTCTCTCCATGGGAACGCCGGAGTCCTTAGACTTGCAGGACCTGTAATATAAACACAGTGGTATTTGCTTAGGTGACAGAGGAGGAAGTAGACTTCAGTGCTTTTTCACTCCCAGATAATGAGTGTGCCTTCAGGAAAATAAAGCAAGTCCGACTTCTATATCCATCAACAAAGAAAGGCAGGCATAGATAGAAAGCCAGGCAAGTCAGAGTCAAAATAAGCAAAGACCTACACCACATGGCAGCCAGGCCTTAGGGGCACCAGTGTAAAAGAATGAGTAGCATCAAGATGTCCTATTTTTACAGACAGGAAAAAAATCAGGGAGGGAGACAGAACCTGCCTGTCTTCTGTCACTACAAGTGACACACAAATGAGTCTTTTTTGAAAAATCCTTGAAAAATAAACAAAATAAACTGTTACATTTACCAGAACGGAGATGAGGGAGCATGAGCACAAAGTAAGAGAGAAAATAATGACAGAATTATTAGCCAAATTACTCTAGATTCCCCAAATGTTTTTTCCAACAGTTAAAAATTCTAACCTATATTTCTTACATTATAAACATTTGTGATCTTCACATAATTTATTTAAAAGGACATGAAACACCTGTTACCCTATCTGCAGGAGACAACAGAACAGTTGAGAAGACCAGAGTAACCCCCTGGACCTCTCTGAAATTACCTGAAATTTAGCTGTCTCATGCTACATGTTTTAGAAAACATAGCCACCTACCAATGATCTTTCACATAAATGTAAATATAGCTTTGCATTCACAATTTAAGGTTTGAATGATCATAATAATGTGGATATAATATAGCTCATTTTCCGGCTATTTCACTAAGATATCTATCTGGGTTGTCAATAACCGGTTCCAGAACAAATGATTTTTGTACACTTTTGTGAGACTTTCATTTTTAAAACAATTAAGATACAGAATTGGTAGTTCAAATTATGATTTCTATTCTTCCTCACAATGTCCTCTCGGGTGTTTCTAATCTAGATTCACATCCATAGCATGCAGAATGCTTATCCTCCATTCAAATATTATTCTTTTCATTTTTGCCAATCTGATAGAAGAAAAGTCTCTCAAAGATGTCTTACGAATACTTTACTATAAAATTTCAAAGACAGAATCTTTTTTTTCCCATGAAAAGCAGAAGCCCATTTCGGTGGCCTACTTCCAGAGTCTCTGGAACTGAACCTCAGGAGTTTTCACCTTCATCAGACTCCAGAGACATTTTTCATGAAAAGAAGCCAAAAGCCGTTACATCCATAGAGTTGGGAGATCACAAGTTCTGTCTGTCTCAGACAGCCACACAACATACAAGGAGCTCAGGATCAAGAGACACTTCCAGAAGCTTAAAAGGAAGACGGTTTAGAGAGGGTCATTTGCCCAAGAGAACTAACTATCCACAATGCAACAAAACCAAGTTAAAACTTCCTTCCGCTCCAGATACCTTGAGATGTGAACAACTGTATATTATAAAGTGGAGAATACTAACATAATCAACTTGATCCGGGAAACCTGCAAATGACTTTACAATTAAAATTTACTATGTAGGAAAATTTATGTTTTAGGTTTCCAACTGGTGTGTTTTAGGAAATAATTTAAAAGAACATGCTCAGAGAGATACAAGAGGCCATGTGTTAGCTTGGGAAGGAGAAGTCCAGAGCCCTTGCTCTCCCAGAGACTTGAAATCCACAGGCTGATGCTGCATTTGAAATGGGAGTGCTTGGCAACCACATCCGGGTCACACTGCCACATCTCGGGTGGCTCTTCCATGATCCAGAAGAAGCTAATTAGACCCTCCTTTGTTGCTTACTCACTACACAGCCCTGTTGTTAAACGTGTATGTCACAGCTTCCTAATTTGTAAAATGGGAACAATTCCAAACCCATACACTAATTTTTGTAAAATCAGGGGGAAAACAGAAAACAGGCCGGTAGCTAGTAGGTGCTTATTTTGTTTTGTTTTCTTAGATATAGTTATGAATTAAAGTGATTTGAAGACCAACTTTCTTGGCGTAACATGGCATCTTCCCTGTGATCTCACAATTCTTTAAAATTCAAATAATTTGAAAAGACAATAGAAAATTCATCTATCAAGCAAAATAGGATTATACCCAAAAATCCAGTATACCATCCAAAAGAAAAGGCTAGCTTATCAATGAAGGCACTAGAATATATAAAGTTGAAAATAAATAGATTCTGTGGTACTTAAAACTCCTGCTACAGAAAGTTTGATTTAGAAGGCATTTCACGTAAAACAGGAAAGCTAATATTTCCTTCCTAAAGTAAATTAAATGTGAAAATAAAGATGGCATTTATGTTGTATCATTACAGGATAAGATAAAATATTTAAAATATGATGTATATGACAGCCTTTTAAATAATTTGGTAAGTTAAAAATTTAGCAAAAGATGTTATTTCAACCGTATAGCAGAACTTTCTTTCAAACTACAGTACTTTTCTAAAAATTAATATTTCACATTAAGACAGCTGTTCTTAAAGTATAAAGGAAAATGCATGCAGTATTATTTTAAATTAGACAAATTACAAATAAAAATTGATGTATTCAAAAGCCATAAAAAATTAACTTTACAAATTTAAAATTACTTTATTATTATTATTGCTATTATTATTACTTAATATTATTTCTGAAATATATATATGGTATATATATTTTCAAATTGGAAATTTATGTTACATTTATATGTAAATCTGAACATCTAATCAAAAGAGCTTATACAATGTGTATGAGGACCATTAAATATAGCAATGAAGTATGAGTCTGTAAAGAGGCTAGCATCTACTTTTCAAAAGGACCAAAGGCACCTGAGCTATGTGCCTAAGGATACAATCAGAGCAGTCTATGTCCTCTCCCAGGAAAGCCAGAACTTCTTTCTCACTGGACACCAACACGTCGGTGCGTACTTGGTGAACAACTATTTAATAAATAAATGCATGCTGTTCAAATACTGAAGCTTTTGATGGAGAAAAATGTAATATCCACTAAGGTTTTTCCCCTCATGTGGTATTAACTTCTTAGAAGACGAAGCCATCACTGGTCCAGTCCTATTTTTGCTCTCAAACACAGCACTGTTACTGCTGCTCCTGGTGGTTTTGCTTTTAATTGAGCTCGCTGAGAATTTGACAAAATTGGCTTCAATCCCACCTAAATGATTTTATCAGTTGTGCCCACAGACACAAGCTGCCTGGGCCTTCCTTTGATATTAGTACAGACATTTTAAAATATTTTCTTATAAATATAAAAGACGTGAGATAAATTTCATAAAAACCATAGTATTATCTGTATGCTATTTTGAGCAAAGAGGAAGAGAATTTCATTTCAGTCTGGCAGTGCCAAACCTCATGCAAGAGGACTCACACTGTCCTGATCACTGGAGAATCCCAAAACTTGACTGCTGACATCTTCAAAGTGGAAATGGCCATATTTATGGTGCAAGGTGGAAGATGTCTACACAGTTACCATTTGCTAGTCTGTTCAACTCCCAGATCACTAAGTACCAGTGAAATGCACGTCCACAGAACACAGTGGACAACAAATCAAGATACTATTCCAACACCAAAACTAAATACATTGATAAAGGTAAAATAGTTCACAAATTTAATCATACCTAATGTATAAATCAATTTTCTAGTGGAATGGAAAATGAACTTCTGTTTTTCTCAAGATAATCAGCTCAGCTTAAAATGTTTAAGAAATTACATAGATTTATGATAGATAGATAGATAGATAGATAGATAGATAGATAGATAGATAGATATTTTAAAACATACATTTTTTCAATACAAGTATCTAAATTCAAGCCTCAGTTCTGTTTTGAAACCCTGGGCAATTTTCTCTATGCTCAATGTCCTTACTTATAAACTGAGAGAAAAGTAGGTATCTACCTCTTAACTAGTTTTGCAAATTAAATGTATTAAATATCTAGGTAGGAACTTTAAAATGCCATGTGATAAGGTAATATCTGATATTAGCTATATTAAGAATAATAATCAATATAATTGACTATAATTAATACTAACGGCTACTGCTATTTGGAGCTATCAGAAGTAATTGCTACTGATGATATGCCAGTGGTCGCCTCAGGAGGTTACATGCTGGATTCAAATGGCATAGTTCCCAATAAATTCTTATCCAAGGATCCAATGGAAGATTAACAATATCTAAAGCTCTCTGCTATTATTTCTAAAGAGCCGGGAAAATAAGGATTTCTTGCTTCTGATGACACCTCGAGTAGGATCATTCACCAATATTCACACTTAGATTTAGATTTACAAATAAGTTTAAACAAAAAGCCAACAAATCAACCAAAAGATAACCACACAGTCACTTTTCCAAGTCCCTTAACTAAACTCTGGACCTGCCAGGTGACGGATGGTGCTGCCTAAGCAAATTCTGAGGTGTGCCCTGCAGGACAGGGAGTGAGACAGATGCCACACACAATGAAAGAGCACACAATAAGGGGAATATGGGAAAACTTGGAGGACAGACATAGGAAAGCGACACAACATGGTCAAATATGACTTTTGGCGGGGAGGTGGGGTTTTAGACAGGGTTTCTCTGTAGCTTTGGAGCCTGTCCTGGAAACTAGTTCTTGTAGACCAAGTTAGCCTCGAACTCACAGAGATCCACCTGCCGCTGCCTCCCAAAGGCTGGGATTAAAGGCATGCGCCACTACCCAGCTTCAGTATGGTTTAACTTGACCTCAGGTCTAACTACTGGTCAAATTTTACTCCAGGGACTTTGGTCTTGGTCTTGCCCATATATACATATGCACATACATGTATATGTATGTATGTATGCATACATAAGATATGTGTATATATAGGAAATATACCCCTAAGGATATATATCGTATATATCTCCTATATATCTCCTATATACCCAAAAGCAGTGAGAGGGGGAAATATCGAAAATTAGAAAAATGAATGAACATTTTTGGATTAAAAGATGTACTATGAATATGTCTACTTAAGAGATATCCTTGTCAGCCTTAATATAACCATTTGCTAGTGGGAAAACAGGTTCCCTTGAAATTTACAACGAAACAAATGTTTTTTAGAACATTTTTAGTTCTTAAAATAGTATTACCAGGAAAAACAAGTGAACATATTAAAATGAGTAAGAATAGGAGAGTTCTAGAATAATCTGGCAATGAGGCTGCTACCACCTTTCCTATGTCCATGAGCTCAGCTGTAAGAGTAAAACCCCACTAAGCATGGGGGAAGGGGGGGCAGATATACACCCTCCCAGGGAAGAGCTATGGAGGATACCTTCACTTCAAGCTTACAGCCTGCAGCTCTGTGGCCAGACCACATTGTTTGCACTTGAGAGAGCCCAGTCTTCGTCGGGAACTAGATATTATATTAAGGAGCAACAGGACTCCAGAAAACCCCGAAAGGATACTCACCTAGCAGCTTGGGCAGTAACCATAGCAAAGGTCAGCTCCTGGGTATCTCAGGGCATAAGAATGCCTGAGAGGCTTCCAGCTGTGTGAAAAAGGAGACCAGGGACAGGAAAACAGCAGAGCATAAAATCAAAAGCACAGGAGGTGAAAATCTGGGCCATCAAGAGCTAAAGTCAGTGAAAAGAAAGAGCTAGAAAAGCCTTGGAGGTATCGTAGACATAAGACACACCTAAGCAGGAAGGATTCACACACATAGATAGGACATGGAACTTGCGATATCAACAATAAGTATTATTGTTAGATTTAAATTATTTGTAAATATTTTAAACTTACCAAGAAATACAATTAACCTAATGAGTATGTAAAATTATTTTTCAAAGTAAAGAAAGCTTAAGATGATAGGAAAAGTTAACTATTTTTAAGCTACTCTTACTGATTCAAACCAAAGCTGCCAACATTTTGACTACTGACTATATTAAAAGCGCCCCCACATCTCCCTACAGTCCTCAAAGAGTCTCAAATTCACAGGTGAATGGGAAGCAAAACCCAGTAACCAGGATCAAACAAACATTGGCTGCATTTCTTATTAACTGAGGTTTCTTTTCTTCAAGACAAATTCTAACCTCTGCATCCCGGACTTTCCTGCCGCTGTACTTCATGTGTAAGATTTTTATTGTTTAAAAATTAAGCTGAGATCTGAGAAGAAAAACACTGGAGTGTCTTTCACAGCATTTCAACGAGGGCTCCACTAACAAGCATAAACGATTACTGCTGCAGAGACCATTCAATTCAACAAATATTTATTCAGGCCCTACCATAAAATGTGCTCAGGAAGGAAGGCCTTGCTCTCCTGACTTTAAACCCAGGACCAGTAAAAGGCAAGCAGTCCAATTCCTCAGAGGAGACTCAGACCCCACGGTTTGTTGCTTACTTCCTGCAGACAGGCCAGCATTTCCCGCAGGGCTTCCCATCCTAGTAAACACTATCAACTCTCTTCACAGAAGAGTTCTTGGAATAATGGTTATGCATCCACGGTAGAAATAAGAACTGCTCAGCCTCAATACAGCAGGTCCCAAATACAGATATACATACTAACATTACAATTCTTTTTCTGGGGGCATATGTAGAAGACAGGATGGAAAATAATTCTACTGCCTTTCATACCAAGCATCTAAAGCTAGCAAAGACACTTGCAGCTACAATGCTCACTCATTCCAGATAACTCACCCAACAGACTGGGAACCTCTGGGTATGTGTCAACGTTTTCAAAATCAAAACATGTCAGCCTATCAAAACCAGCTCTCGCCTATTTAATAAGTCAAATACTTGTTTCCAGGAAAAGAAGGACATGTCAAAGGCAATGTTTATACATTGTATACCTTTAAAAGCCTAAGAATTAAGAAAAAAACTAATGTGAAGTAAATACAAATAAAATAGGATGACATCTTATTTTTAAGCAATTATTTTTCAAGAATGTCTTGAGCATTTATAGGAAAGTATGTTTTTCTATCTTTTTAGCAATGTGAATTATGATATAAAGTGAATTAGACCTGTTCTTGTATAAGAAAGATAGGAAAATTAAGCATCAAACTCTGCATTTTTGAAGTCTGTTATTATCCATTGTGCATCTGTATGAATTTTCTGGAGATCTTTTAGATGTTATCCACCCAACGGGAAGACTTGGCTATTAAAGGCATGTCCCTCTTATGACCCAACTACATATAGCACTTGATTTCCATGCAAAAGACAAAGCAGAAACAAATACCTTTGTGTCCATGTTTTTCAAAAGAAAAATATAAAATATAAAGAACCTGTGTGCTGCAATAAAACTGTAACTAATTTCTAACATCAGTCCTTAGGATACAAACCAATGACACCAAAAGAAGTTCACGGAAGATATATATGTAAGTAGAAAAATGTACCACCACATACATATAAGAAGATTTTAAACACAGTCAAAAATGAAAATAGAATCCTAATTTCCAAAAGTAGACGCTTGTAAGTTTTAACTGGATTGTTAAACAGACCTAGGAAACTACCACTCTTCAAACAACTGCATATGTGACCTCCTTAGTCTCCAAGAAGAATAAACACTAGGACCCAGCATTCCACTGAGTTCAATTATCTTCAACTTAGAAAAAAAAGAGCTGATTTGAAGTCAGTAAGGGCCTAGGGCTGACGAAACTGCCTCTTCGAATTGTAGAACATGTATTTATCAAGCTGGTGTTGATCTGGAAGCTTCATCCCTACTGCCCAGTTTTCATAGTGCTGGGAAGGGACTGTGCATGCTTGAAAGGAAAATGTAGCCACTCTCTCCAAGCTGTGAACCCTGCAAGCTTGAATGACCTGCATCTTAAGATATGCTCTCAGCAGTCAACAGAGGCACAAACAGCATGGGAGTACCCAACCGCTTTCTGATTGGATTTAAGGTTTACTGCTATTATGTTGCTAATGGAATGTAAACAGTGTAAAGCTGACACACAAAGATACTTTTATACCCATAGAGTAGAGTATCTCTCCCCTTAGAGAAGCTTATCTTTGCAGTAAAAAGACAGATATGGGGTTTGTGAAGATCTTTTCCCATTCTGTAGGCTTCCTTTTATGCCCTATTGACAGTGTTCTTCACCTTTCCAAAGTTTTTAGTTTCATGGGATCCCATTTATTAAATGTTGATCTTAGTGTCTGTGCTATTGGTGTTCTGTTCAAGAAGTTGTCTCCTGTGCCAATGTATTCAAAGCTATTCCCCACTTGCTCTTCTATTGGGTAAAGTGTAATTGAATTTATGTTGAGGTCTTTGATCCACTTGGACTTGAGTTGTGTGCAGAGTAATAGATATGGATCTATTTGCATTATTCTACATGCTGATATCCAGTTATGCCAGCACCATTGTTGAAAATACTTGAGGGCTGATCTCTAAAATATAAAAAACTCAAGAAACTCGACATCAAAAAAATCCAATTAAAAAATGGGGTACTTACCTAAATAGTGAATTCTTAACAGAAGACTCAAATGGCAAAGTAACACTTAAAGAAATGTTCAATATCTTACTCCATAAGGGAAATGCAAATCAAAATTACTTTGAGATTGATTCCATCTTTTTGATAACATCAAAAACACAAGTGACAGTTTACACTGGAGAGGATGTGGAGCAAGGGAAACACTCCTACAGTGCAGACTTGTACAAACACTTTGGAAATCAATATGGTGGTTTCTCAGAAAATTGGGAATAGATCTACCTCAAGACTCAAAAATACCACTCTTAGGCATAAACCCAAAAGACGTTCCATCCTGCCACAAGGACACTTGCTGAACTATGTTCATAGCAACTTTATTTGTAATAGCCAGAACCTGAAAACAACCTCAATGTCCCTCTACTGCGGAATGGATAAAGAAAATGTGCTACAGTTACACAGTATAGTATTGCTCAGCTGTTAAAAATAATGACATTAGGAAATTTGAAGGCAAATGGATGGAATTAAAAAAGAAAAGAAATCTTTCTGATGAGGTAACCTATACCAGAAAGACAAACATGGTATGTATTCACTCATAAGTAGATATTAACTGTAAAGTAAAGAATAACCACGTTGAAAATCCACAGGCCTAGAGAGGCTAGGTAACAAGGAGGTCATTTGAGGAGATGCATACATCTCCCTGGAAAGGGGAAATAGAGATCGCCTCGTTGGACTGGGGGTGGGGGTGGGCGTGGGAACTTGAGGGATCTGGTTGGGAGATGGGTACAGTGGGACAGAGCTAAAAGAGATGACTGGAAAGGAGAGCTTTATGGAGTTGGGTGGAAGCTTGATACAAGGGAAACTCCCACGAGTCTATAATGATGGTCCCAGCTAAGCCTCCTGACTGGAAAGCCCCTGTGAACAGACTAATCACCATCCCAGTCATCATCAGTGAGCCTTCATCCAGTGACTGATGGAGGCAGACTCAGAGCCTCAGAGCCAAACTTTTGGGCCATGTTCTACACTCAGAGAGTCCTGTTGAGGAGAGGGAGGAGAGATTGTAAGAAACAGGGGGATCAGGAACACGTCACAGGAAAACTCACAGAAATCACTAAACTGGTTCATGGGAACTCACAGAATCTGAACCAACTGATGGAGGAAGGTCATTGGCTAATAAAGGAACTGCCTTGGCCCATTTTATTGGTTAGAACATAGGTAGGTGGAGTAAACAGAACAGAATGCTGGGAGGAAGAGGAAGTGAGCTCAGACTCCACAGCTCTCCTCTCGGGAGCAGACGCCTCAGAGAGACGCCATGCTCCCCGCTCCCGGGAAGATGCACGCGATGAAGCTCTGACCCAGGATGGACGTAGGCTAGAATCTTCCCGGTAAGACTGGTGCTACACAGATGATAAGAAATGGGCTAGTCCAGGTTCGAGAGTTAGCCTAGAAGAGGCTAGATAGAAATGGGCCAAGCAGTGTTTAAATGAATACAGTTTGTGTGTTGTTATTTCGGGCATAAGCTAGCCAAGCAGGCGGCCGGGGTGCTGGGAATGCAGCCCCGCCGCTCTTATTACTACAACCAACAACCAGGGAGCCTTCAAAGGACCAACAAATGCATGTGTATGACCATTGTGTAGCTAGTTCTATATCTGACAGTCCTGGCAATGGGAGCAGGGGTTGTCCCCAGTGCTTTTGCTGGTTCTTGGGAACCTATTCCTCAAGCTGGATTGTCTTGCCCAGTTTGAATGCTGCAGGAGGTACTTAATCTATGGCAGCTTGATATGACATGCTTTGCTGTAGCCCATGGGAGGCCTGCCCCTTCCTGAGTGATGACAGAGGGAAGAATTGAAGGGGAGTTGGGGGAGGGAGGATGGGGAAGGAGTAGTTGGGGAGACTGCATTCAGGATGTAAAATAAATAAATTTTTAAAATTTAAAAGTAAAAGAAAGAGATTAACACACAGATCCACAACTGGCTTAGGTGCAGAGACTAAGTAACTGCAGAGTGTTCTGCCCTCAATGGGACATCTATATCACACCCCTCCTCCTAGGGTTTAGGGATCCTTGCGAAAGAGGGGTTAAAAAAACTGTCAGAGCCAAAGGTGATCGATAGATAGACATCTACAAGAACGCAATGTTTTCAGGACACAATAGGGCAGATGTACATATGAACGCACAAGAGGTTGTGACAGCACGCACAAAGACCTGAGCAAACTCAAGCCAGAGGGGCTAGGTGGCCACAAAGTACAAACCCCAGGTAAATGGCTCTTGCTAATCCATAGCTTCCGGGAGATGGAGAGTTTGTTTTCTTTAGGACTGTGACATCTACAAGGTTTGATATGCTCCAGGGAATTGTCACAGCCTAAGAGTAGGTAGGCAGAAGAAATGAGACTTGGTGGCTTAATAAAATAAGGCCACAAAGTCATCGGATGAACATGGATTGGGGTAGAATTGTGAGGAATATAATAAAAACACAGTGCATGAAATCCACATAGAATTAATAAAGATATATATTTTAAAAGGATAAGTGAAGTTTAAACCAATAACTTGAACATTAAATTCTAAAACCCAAATAAACTTAAGAAGCCTTCTCACACCTAAAGTACCCCAAGGGTGCCAAGCACGTTTTACTTAAAACACCAGCACAGAAAGACAGTGCATCAAATGAAGAATCAAAAGAAAGCAAGTACATTCTGCTGAGTACATTTTTAACAGAAAGAAAGCTGGTAAGACATTTGACAAAATGCTAATGGTCTTTAACTGAGTGCTGTGATAATCTGAATTTCTCACTCCTCCTGCAGTCTGCAACGAATATGACACATTCATCGTCTACTGTTGCTGTAGCTCACTACCACACACGTGACTTCTCTCATGTTTCCTGGGATCAAATGCACCAAATTCATGCTCCCCGAACTAAGATCAGCATGTGTTTTCTCTGGAAACTCCAGAGGAGAAATCTCTAGTTGTGTAGCATCTTGTTTTGACTGTATTCATTTGGCCTATTTTCCAACTCTCAAAGCTCCTATGACTATTGTCACGTCTCCTAATAGTTCATGGCTCCAACTTCTGTTTTCCTCTTACAACGGCTCCAGCATCCCTTGGTTCTTAGCCCACCTCCTTCACCTGCAAGATCAGCAATAGAGAACCTGGTGCCATGTGCTGTTCACATAGCCTGCTCTACTCTCTCAGGCCCATCCAGGAGGGAAGACTCTTCACTTTTAAGAATCCGTACAATTGGCTTTAATTCACCAGAATATCCAGAAAAGAATCCCTTCCTCAAAATCCTTATCACATCTGCTAGTTTCCTCTTGTAAAAAAAAATAGCATTCACAGGTTCCCAGGATTAGAGTGAAAACATTGTTAAGGGCTATGATTCCACCTACAATACCTTTCCACAATTTTGAAAATAAAAGAAAAAAGATAACTGCTTAATTGAAGTAAAATTACAAGTTTCCATCTGGAAAAAAATAAATGGAGATGACCATGCAAAATCAAGTCCCCTTTCAAGCGGCCTTCAACAGCTGACCTGCCTTTTCTCAAGAGCCACGTTTCATAGCCTGACTTCCAAACCCGTAATCGCTAATATTACTTCAACATGGAATTTGTCAACAGAAACCACACATGCAGCAATAGGCAAAAGTCATACATGTCTTTATCCAAGGTGTGCCTGTAAATATATAAAGAATATCATTGTTCCTGCAGAACAAGACAATTTCAAAATGTTATATACCTTTTTTCCAAATAAAAAGAGACTTCTAAACGAGTCAGTGTATTTCTGAGCAGTTTCTCCCTCTTTGCTGACCTTGCTCTCTCTTATCCAGTGACGAGAATAATAAAATAAATGACAACTCAAAGGTACCGGAGTTTATATTTGTGTTATATTTGTGTTCTGTGTGTAAGCAGTTATATTTGTGGTAGCTGACAATTGTACTGAATCTGAAAGACAGTTTATTTTTATTTTAGTTAAGAAGAGCAAAAATAAAGATCAGAATAAGCAAAATTATTTGATATTTGAGACAAAAAATGTACATCTCTATTGCAGTATTTTGGTTTTATTTCCATTCAAAATGAGATAACCATCCACTCGTTTATGATATAAAGTATAAACTCTGTTATCTAGAAACTTTTGGTCAAAGACAACATTCTGAGCCAGAGAAATGGCTCAGGAGTTAAGAGCATGCACAGGTGTTCTGGAGGACCTGAGTTAGATTCTAAGGAACCCTGTCAAGTGGCTCACAGTAATCTGTAACTCCTGGGGAATCCAATTTCTCTGGCCTTTGTGGGCATCTGCACACACACGCACACACACGCACACACACACATGCCCATACACAAACAAACACACATGTGAAAATAATTCTTTATAAAGACCGTTCTAAAAAGAAAAAAAAGTACTTTAAAATCTATTGTTTTTAAGCTTATTCTAGGAAAGGTCTATAAAATGAACTTTTATAATAATCCAATGCCTTTCAATGAAATAAATTCTGCAAGTTTTTTTAACATATACAATTATATTTTAATTTCAAAAATATTTAAAATGTACAAAAAAGTGGTTACCAAAATATGAAAGTCAATACCTTTTTTTTAATTTATTTATTAAAAATTTCTGCCTCCTCCCCGCCACCACCTCCCATTTCCCTCCCCCTCCCCAGTTCAAGTTCCCCTCCCTCAAAATGGATGGAAATAGAAAACACTATCCTAAGTGAGGTAAGCCAGACCCAAAAAGAGGAACATGGGATGTACTCACTCATATTTGGTTTCTAGCCATAAATAAAGGACATTGAGCCTATAATTCGCGATCCTCGAGAAGCTAAATAAGAAGGTGAATCCAAAGACAAACATATAGGCATCCTCCTGAATATTAACCTTCATCAGGCGATGAAAGGAGACAGAGACAGAGACCCGCATTGGAGCACCAGACTGAAATCTCAAAGTGCAAGTTTTAACCTTACGTGTAGGGAGAGTCTTGGCAAAAACAGCCTCATGGGAACAAGGCTTGGCTTTTGACTCTTACGTTTTTACTTGAAACTCTAGCTATTTTAATGGCAAAAAAAAAATACAAATTAAAGGAATCCTGCAACAACAGAAATAAACAAAAACCACCAGGAATAAGCAGGGCAAAACACTGCCCTACTTAACTCAGTGTATTGACTCTTAAGGATAGGGGATCTAAGCACAGACTTATGAGACAGCTGTTCACTAGAAAGCACCTAGGACATCCAGTCTAGTATAGCCAGACACCCTGTTGCTTCGGCTTAGCCAAAGACTACCATGAGGTAATGGCAAAAAATGAGTGCTCTTGTAATTTATCCCATTGTACTGAAGCTTTCAAAGTCCCGAGTGCAGGCTGAAAAGATGGCTCGGTTGTCAAGGGCTCCCTCCAACTGCCCTTTCTGAGGACCAGAGTTTAGTTCCCGGTATCCATATTAGTTTCCCATATTTCTAGACCCAAAAAATCCAATACCTTTGAGCTCCACTGTTCATAGCCTGTGAGCATACCCACACACAAACAAATCCATAAAAAGAAACAATAGTTCCTGCACCCTTGCTGTGTACAGTGTCATTCAAGGCAGGAAAGCTCAGAAAGGAATCTAATGAAACTCTGGACGTCATTTAGGTCTAATCACGTCTTCCTACAATGTAGCTACAGCTACAGCCTGCGGAGCGTACGTGTAGGCTACAAGGGAAGTGCTAGTCTTAGCCTTATACACATTCAAAGGAATATAAGGCAATTTGCACTCGGAATAACGGACACTATTAATGAAGGGTGATCCCCAGCTTGTGACTGATCGTACAAAGAAGTTTACCTAGGAGGTGTTCACTCACTGTTGATAAATGCAAGGTATCAAATGCAAATCCACACACAAAAAAAGACACATGCAAAAAGAATGATTCGTTTCACCAATTTACAGTGGCAGCCTAGGTGTTTTACTTCTACTAGCCTGAACCACAAGAAGACCTGTAGAGCCTGACCCTAATCTTATTCCAGAAGACCCCTGTACCAACATCTCATTGGAAGGAAGAGTTCTGAACCAACAACTTAATTATCTTATGCAAAGTGTCTTGGGATCTTCAGATGAATGACTGGCATCTGGCATTTTAAAGATAAATGAGGATTAACAAGAATATATTTTGGTATGTTTGTTGTTCTTATCAATAAGTAATGATACAATACTCCAAATTAATTCTACTGCACATATATGGGTTACCTAAAAACAAACAAAACAAAACAAATACATTATGAATAACTACATGTATAATACATTGCAGGACATTTTAGAGTTGAAGAGGACCTCTAAACCAAGCAGCCATCTCTCTAAAACTCCAACACCCCAAAGCGAGCCTATTTCTAATGCTCTGTATTAGTGCCAAAGGCATGGGATGGAGGTGTTTTGCCACTCAATGTCCTTGTAGGGTTTTCCTTCAAAGTCACTAGGATTCCAGGTGACCATTAACTTGGATGTGAATTCCAAATGGAGGTAGCTTTCTGGACTAAAAAATAATTGAAACTAACATACATGTCATACCACATTACTAAAGTTAAAGTACTTTTAAAGTCAATTTCAACCAATATAATAGAAAAATTTAATATGTGTTTGTGCACGCACACACACATACACACCACTTGATAATTCCACGATTTCTGTTCAAAGCTATGATATTCGAGCAAGTGAGTCGAGAACTAGTGGTTGAAAGGAGGCAAGTTTCTACTCAGTAGCTGCGCAATTTTGGATAAATGATTTAGCTTCTCTGGCCTTATGTTAAAATGGAGATAAATAACCACAGTAGAGAATTCTGCTCTGAGGACTGAAAATGACAAACATCAAGAAGCCTGCCATAGACAAAAGGCAAGTTTTGTTCCTGGAAGCTTTCTTCTCTGCTGGCCATTGTGCCTTGAGAGAAACCACTAACTCAAGGTCCTCTGCCACTCCATGGAATTTTCCAGAGGAGGCCCTGGAACTTTGTCAACTATGACCCAATGCTCCAGAGACAAGCTCTCCCTCAATCACTACCAGGCAGTCATCCTGGAGCTGCTCAGAACTCACACAGAAGACACTCAGCAAATTACAAAACAGCATGAAGGGTTTGTAACCAGCCACTTCGCAGCCAGCTCCCCTACTGCTTGCTATTCCCCCATTTCTTAGTGGGGCCAATCCTGTTGATAAAATCCACAGAAGAAGTTTTGCAAGTACTTCTTTCCCCTGCCCCTTAGTTCCACTACTATCAAAATTCAACTAAGAGTTGTACTATCAAAATGGGTGCGGGGCTGTTAACCAACGCAACTGAACGTTATCACCAAAACTTAACTGATGAGAGTATCGGTTCTTATCATTAAAAAGCCAGATACTGGGCAGTATGCTTGTGATTACAGTGCTGGGGAGGTGGAGATGGGTAGATCCTCAGAGCTCCTTGGAAAGCCAAGTTAGCCTAGTCAAGGAACCCTGCAGGGGTCCCACTGAGAGACCTGGTCTCCAAAACAAATTGTGAGCCGGCAAAATGACTCTGTGGGCGTTCTACTTGCTGCCAATCCCGATAGAATCTCGTCATCAGAATTCACAGAATGTGAAAAGAGAACCAACTCCTCCAAGTTGTCCTCTAACCTCCAGAAAGATGACACAGCATGCATGCCCCCACACGGAGAGAGAGAGACAGAGACAGATGCAGAGACACAGAGACAGAGAGAGACAGAGACACAGAGAGAGACAGAGAGATACAGAGACACAGAGAGAGACAGAGACAGAGAGACAAAGACAGAGGAAATAAATAAATAGATGTAAAACAAAATCAAGGTGAACAGTACCAGAGGAATAACAGCAGAGGGTAGCCTCTGGTCTGCACACACATGTCCATGAGTACCTGCTCAGACTTACACGCAAATACCAAATTTGTTTAGAGCCTGAAGTACATCAGCTTACTCCTGCTTTTGGCCATGGTTTCACTCCAAACAATGCTCATGGTCACGTGGTCTTGACATCTGGTTCCACTATGCTGAAGGTCTAAATGGAGTAACCCATCTCTAAATCATTACAACTTTTCTGGCCATCCATGTTTTTTGTTGAGCTTGCCACTGCAGGAATGCTGAGCAATCCTTCTAGGCTGCTAAGTACCAACATCACCTTTGCATCTCAGAATTTATAGAAACCAGTACTAAGGAACAGACTTCTTAGCTGTATGCTGAGAAGTCTCCTGTCCTACCCAATAATCCGCTTTCTATGACAAAGAAGTCACTCTGGCATCTCGTCATTCCTCCGAGTCTTGAGCCAAATGTTCCAGGGCCTTGATAGGTCACCCTCTCTCAAGCATGGTCATGACATCCTGATTCTCTGAGAAAGATGCTGCCAATTTTAGTGAAAATAAGAACTCCTGGTACTACCAAGAATCCCTCCTGGACCCCAAGACTCAGGCCTACGGTCTTTCTTTTTCCATTTCTTTTTGTTGTTGTTGTTGTATTTTTAAAAATTTCTTTCCCCCTCCTCTACCCACCCAAAAGAAGACATTTTTGTGTCTTCTTACTTTTAAAACCTTCAAGGCAAATTTGCTCCCCAGGTCGTCTTGGGTATGTATTCTTCTATTGGATAGTGGTCAACTTATCAGGACTATCTTCTTGAAGGAAACTTTCTTTCCCTGTCCTAAATGCTAACAACTGCCAATAGCCACAAGTCTTGGGAAGGCATTGTGTGCCCAGCTCTCCTTCCTGACTGAACTGGGCTGGCTTGGGTTTGCACAGGTCTGGTGTATGCTGATGAAGCTGTAGTAGTTTTATACTTATAAATTCATATTTATAGCTAATCTGCTGTCTCCAGAAGCTGATGTTTCCTTATAGTCAGTGACCACCCCAGCCTCTATCTGCTCTTCTGTGGTTATCCCTGAACCCTGAGAGGAGTCAGTGGTATGTGTTCCATTTGGGGTGAGTCACCTCTTACTTTCTCAGCATTGGTTAGTTATGGGCCCCTGTGTTAATCACCATCTACTGCAAAAAGAGAATTCTTAGATAAGGTCTGGGAGACGAAATTGATCTACAGGTATAAGATTAAGTCATTGGGAGCCAGTTTAATAAGATGTCTATTTTAACAGCATAATAGTGGTAGATTTTTCATCCTATGATCTGTCTAGGCTTAATTTCTTAGCCACCCGTGAAGTGAGATTTATAGCCACTCAAAAAGAAAGTGGATATTTTCATGACATTGATGCCATTATTGAACCAGAAGGCATGGTTTTTCCAAACTAGTCATTATTATAATATGAAGGTTTTATATACATATATGTGTATCTGTCTGTGTGAGTACATGCAATGTGTGTGCTGGTGTCCCCAGAAGCAAGGTGGCTGCCCTGGAGCTGGAGTTAACAGGTAGTTCTGAGCACTTGGATGTGAGTATTCTAGAACAATTTTGACCTCTGGAAGAGCAGAACACACTACAGAACACTGAGTCATCTCTCCAGCCTAAAGGTTTATTCTACCTTTCATTGTTTAGGGCAAGGGGATGGTTCATCTAAGTGTGGGTATTCTAAGAGGCATAGATATCAGATGCCCCTAGAGATGGAGTTACAAGCAATATTAAACCACCCAGTGTGGGTACTGGGAACAAGACATGGGTCCTCCCCAAGAGCAGAAAAAGCTAACTTCTGAGTAATCATTCAGGGCACCATTGTCAATAGTCTGCAATTAAAAGAAGGGGTGTATTTAATTGACAAAAGACATTGAGAAACATTTTTCTTCAATAAACATTTAAGCAATGATAGATTAACTATCTCAAATAGTTAAAATCTCCAGAATTTAAGCCAAATGAAAAGTAGGCCTTGCTTCTCTAGTTATGATCATCCATTTGAAACTAAGAGAACGATTCGATGTCACTCCCATCATTGTGCAATTAATATGACTGATCGAATGACTTAGCAAAAGGCTTTACCTTTTTGGTATATCCAAAACTGACAGTTTAACCTAATGGGAAGAATTCTTTTATGATCAATTGAAAATAATTTAATTCATAAGAAAGTCTAAAATGTATACCAAGATGAAAGTGGCAGAATAAATTTCAAACCAAATACAAATTATTACAGGCCATAGTGATAGCTCAGCAGTTGAGAGCACTTGGTGTTCTTGAAGACCCAGGTTCCAGGTTCGGTTCCCAGCATCTACCTGGAGGCTTATAACTGTCTATAACGAAGCTCCAGGGGATCTATTACTGCTGTCTATGGGCTCCTGTATACACGGAGTATACAATATATTTGCTGAGGCACACAATTATACACATCAAATAAAATAAATATTTTCAAAATACATTAAGATCAACTTGAATCATTCAAAAAAATATAAAAAGCAAACTAAATTAATGGTACTTAAATTTGATCTTGAACAAAATTGGTCTTTACTTGATTCACAAACACACTTTTGTTTACAACATCTCAAGCGTGGTTTTGATACATTCAGACTCCTTCTCATCTTATTTGTTTGTTTGTTTTTGTGGGTTTTTTTTTTTTGGTGCAGGGCTTTTAGCCTAGGCAGACTATGGAATCTATATGCAGCTGAAATGCCTTTGGACTTCTGATCCCCTAGCCTCCACCTCCTAAACGTTGTGCTGCGACTATAGGCGTGTGTGTCACCATGTCTGGTTCATGCCACAATGATACAGAAGATCTGAAGTAATAAACTGATGCCATGAAGGATTTGCCAATAAAGTTGCATAGGAAATATGAAATGGCACAAAGTAGAATTTAGCCAGAAGAACATGACCTCCAAGACACCTGAAAGACAAGCAGTGACTGGCCAGACTTGTTAAAAACAGTAAAGAAAGAAAATTCTGTACCATAACTGAACTTTGGGGTTGCTGAAAAATTTTCTGCTAGTGTTTATTCACCAAGATTGTCCTCCAAATCGTCTACCCAGAACAAAGGCGGCGACCAGCCAACCAGCTGGCCATTAGGTCCATCTCTGTATCAAGGGTGCAGTCCAGAATCACAGCCACACTTAAGTCACGGCCTATCATTCGGTCTTCCAAGTGAGCTCTTATCAAGGAAGGCATGAATCACCCGTGTGGGAAGACAGCACCTGGGTAACAGCTATTTGAAGGGAATAACATTGATGCACTTAGGAAATAATTCTGGCAATATTTCTGCTGTGCAAATTTCCCACCTGCCCAAGTGGTCAAATTTGCAGTTGTCTGCCTCAGCTTAAATTTCTTCCAATGTGACTTGGGACTGGACCTAAAACAGATTTAAGGATGACAGTGTGTGTGGAATGCAGGAGCCTACGGTGTTTACAAGTTAGTAAAACCTTCTGTGCGCAGCAGGCTCCTCTTTGGGCACTAGCAGGAGCCTGCATCTGTTCTATTAAAGAGTTTCTCTTATATTAATCTCTAAGTGCACCACGTGATCTCTCACTGGGAAGGCATATGACTTCTGCAATAACCGGTTACCTAGGTAAAAAAGATCCCAAATACCCAGGTTAAAAATCTGTTCCTTAAATTGAGCCTTCACCATCTATTATTTCAGTGATTATTTTTCCTGAAGTGAGTTTCCACTGCCAAGGTGTGCCACACATTGCCACATCCCTCCAACATATACTTAGAAGGAATAACAAAACTCAATTGGAGCTTTACACTGATAGATGAAAAAATATGGTAATGCAGGCCGTGATCATAGCACATCTAAAGGAAAAGTTATTAAAGTTGAATACAGGGGTATTTTAAAGAAAGGAATGGCATATTGCTTGACTGAGCTCCCAGTAAGCATCAGGGGCATTACAGTCACACCTCAGTTCATATCTTTCGGGTGCTAACAGGCTTTGTGGGGTTCTGTCCCCATTTTATGCACAGGAAGCCTGATGCTTGGGAGGAAATCTAAGTAACAACTACAAGAAGGAATGGCTATAGTTCCTGAGGATTTCAATGGCCTGGTCTTCCACAAGAGCAAGCAATTCCTCTGTCCATTTTTAAGAGCAACACTAAAAAATAGAGCCAAAGAACAATGAAACGTTGAGCCAGATATCCTGGCTCTATAATGATAAAAATAAATAAATATCTAAATGGGTAATCAGTGAAGAAAGAGAGAAAGAGAGCAAAGTAAAGGATAATAAAAAATTGATGCAGATTAGATAGCACTACAACAATTAAAGAGATAAATATCTAATCAGTCATCTCAGTGAGGAAAGATTAGATCCTAAAGAAGGGTTGATATCCAAACACAGAAGGAACTCACATATCTCAGTAACAAGAAAATCACCTCTAAAAATCAAAGTATGGGCAAAAGAAAAACATAGAGTGGATCCACAAATATATTGCAAAAATATTTACTACCTAACCATCAGGGAAGTGTAAATCTGAACTGTATTGCCTCAAACCTGTTTGGAATAGCTACTACCAAAAAGACACGATAAACAAGTGTTGGTAAGAATGTGGACACAGGCCCTACATACACTGTTGGTTAGACATAAATCAGTAAAGCAACTCTGAAAATTCCATAAAGATTCATAAAGAAATAAGAATAAAAACATCATCTCACGTATGATTCCAAAGAAAATTTCTCTCTCTCTCTCCCTCCCTCCCTCCCTCCCTCCTTCTCCCTCCCTCTCTCTCTCTCCACACACACACACACACACACACACAGAGAGAGAGAGAAAGAGAGAGAGAGAGAGAGAGAGAGAGAGAGAGAGAGAGAGAGAGAGAATGTCTTTTGAAACATCAGTAACCCTGACTCAGAGATTACAATATTTGATGAATGAAGAAATGGTAACTCTTCAATGTTTCATCTCTCAGGTCTTTGCTATTTAATACGGGCTGTTTATTTCTACTTTTTTTCTTTTTGGTTTTTCAAGACAAGGTTTCTCTGTAGCTTCAGAGCCTGTCCTGGAACTAACTCTTGTAGACCAGGGTGGTCTCGAACTCACAGAGATCCATCTGCCTCTGCCTCCCAAGTGCTGGGATTAAATGCCTGCACCACCATCACCTGGCCTATTTCTACCTTTTGAACTGTACTTGATTCCCAACTCCCCACCACCCATCCCCAGCTCTAACTGTCTGAGGGCTTCATGAAAAGCAAGGTTAATACTCTCTCACAAAGCCTTTGTGGATGCCAATTCCTAAGCAGAATTCATATGGTACTGAGCAAAGAAACTGAAAATGTCCAAGATAACAGTAAGATCCAAATAAGCAATCATGTTATCCTATAAATTCAGCTGTAGGAGCACTGGGTACAGAAAAAAAAAAGCATGATCAAAATAAACTTTAAGATAATTGTATACTACAGCAGGCTTCAGTGGTCTCAAGATTTAATACGATCCTTCCAACTAGTGGAACCAGTGAGGGATATACGTGTGTGTGTACTCCATATGTACATACACACATGCATACATACATACCTACATACATATATATACATACAAATAGAGAGAGAGCCCTCGTATGTATGCATGTGTATATACACACATATAAGAAACTTTTAATTATTTCCAACATAAGTTAGAAAAGTTTCAAACAATAGTGTATATGCTTCTTTAGTGAACAGGATAACGCTGCCTGTGGAGCCTCGCACTATCAGAAAGACAATCTGTCAAGCACATTCACGCTTTTCGCTACCACCTTCATCGTGACACTCATTCTTGTCAAGCATTTTATGACACCCATGAAAAAGTGGCCGCCGACAATCAAGGAGAGAAACTCTTGGAAACTCTTGAATTCGTGCCTGGATACAAGCAGTAGATTCAGCAAATTCCTCATCAGTCAGGTCTTTAGTTGGAACAGATGCCGACGTACCAGGAACGGGTACATTTTTTTCTCTTTTTCACCAAAATAAGTTGAACAAAATTCCCGAATGATTGCATATTTTAAAATCTAAGCTGTATTTGCCAACACTGTTAAGTTGCTGTATCAACTGTCTCGCTTCAACCAAATACAACCTTTTGCAAGTTTGGGAGAAACTTCTAAAGAGGAAACTGTGGTCTGGACAGGTTAGTTGTTTCTGAAGATAAAGTGCATTTACAACATGTTTGGTTTTTTGCCTTTCTATGTATTCAAACTACATGATATTCTATAATTACGTGTTGTCCACATAATTCAAGAGATTGTTTATTTAGTAATTTGGTTTTGGTTTTAATGTGAGACCAGTAAAGTCAGAAAAAAAAAACATGATATGGGATTTTCTGTTGCCAAGTAACATCTAGAGGTCATTTTATTACACGATTTTAATGTATTTGCCAATATCGGAAGGATTTATAGGAAAATTTTCATATATTTTTATACATGAGAACTATTTTGCCTATAAGTGAGCCAATCGTCTTCCTAGTTTATAAGTCCTATCATTAGAAGACCATGACATCATGCCCTCTTTGTTTTAAATTGTGTAACACCCTGTACCATTAAAAAAAAGTTTCAAGAAAATGAAAGCCCGTTTTCACACCTGGACCACAGAATAAGACTGATAAAACTGGAAGGTAAGTCAGCACTTTAACAGTATCCTACACTTCGACTTCTACTTGTGGTAATCACTTGCATGAACCAAGGGGACTACTACTCCCAACACATTAAAAACAAACATTACGCCAGGCTTGCTGGTGCACACCTTTAATCCCAGGAGGCAGAGACAGGAAGACCTTTGTGATTTCGAGGCTAGTCTAGTAGTCTACAGAGTGAGTTCCAGGACAGGCAGAGCTGTTGTTACACACAGAAACCCTGTCTTATCACCTCCAGCTGGACTACATTTTATCTACCCTTAATGCAATCTGAGTTCAGCATGCGATATGGATTATAGTACCAATTTCTTGATGTGGGTGCTTTATGTTTACCTGCAAATGCAGCTTGCTTGGTTTTGTTTAACTTGGATGCACAGTGTGAATACATTAGTCTTTGAGGAATTCTGAAAGGACGAGCCTTGAGCAGCTCATTCAAAGTACAGCAGCTTCTAATACTTGCCCTGCAACAGACCAAGGATAGTATTGCTGAGCCCTACAGCATGCTCTCATTAACACTGCAACTTTCCTTCACATTTCTTTTGCTAGCAAGATAACAGTGTATAATGGGAACTTCTGATGATTGACAGGTGGTAGCATCTACCGTACACATACTTACCAGGCAGTGACCTCAACACTTTGTACATATTATCTTCACACGCAAAGTAATGTTAGAGAACTTATAACCATAAAGTCATACACCTACACATTTTATAGTGTTTAAAAAGTTCATTTTAAAAACCATGCATAAAATGATAAAAACTTATATGTAATAATCTCGGGGGGGGGAGAGTAATAATGATTGGCAAAATAAAGTTTGGAATCTTCCTTAATAGTTCAGCATAAGTTTGATAAGACCAGTGTCATAGAGTTTCTTATGCTATGATGAAGCACTATGACCAAAAGCAATTTGTAGAGAAATAGGTTTAAGCTTACACTTCCACATCACAGTCCATCTTAGAAGGCAGTCAGGAAAGGCACTCAAGCAGGACAGGAACCTGGAGGCAGGAACTGATGCAGAGGCCATGGGGAGGTACAGGTTACAAGTTTGTTCCCCTGTGGCTTGCTCAGCCTGCTTTCTTATAGAAGAGCCCCTGGGCCGTCCCTAACAATCACTAATTAAGAAAATATCCTATAGGTTTGCCTACAGCCTGACCTTATGAAGGCATTTTCCCACTTGAGAGTCCTTCTTCCCAAATACCTCTTGCTTGTGCCAAGTGACATAAAACTGAGCAGAACTTAACCTCCATTAAGTATGGTATTTCAGGGGAAGTTTTAAATTGAGTAATTTTCTAATCTAATCTATGCAGGCACCACCACTCAACACACTACAATCGTGTTCTTTCAAATATCTTGGACTTGAATCTAAGGGCTTACATTAAAGCTTATACTATCCAACAAAGTCTGCATAGCTTTCTGTTTTCCACATCAGAATTTCAAAGATTATTCTTCCTGTGAAATCTATGACAGACACAGTTTACACCTTTGGGAGAGATATCTTTGTACTAATACAGAAATACCAAGCGAAGTGACTGCTCCGTGCTGTGAAACAGAATACAACAGAAACTTTCCATCTTGAAGTCCACATTATAATGTATAAAACAATACTTCAGTATGTGGATGCTGGGCCTAAATAACCAGCTCTTCATATGTACTTCAAAACTACGTATGAATTCATTGCACATGTGTATACATTACACAAAAACTCTGTGCACCCAGGCTGAGCATCCCTAATCCAAAATCTTCTGACACTTCTTGAGCATCAATATGACACAAGAAGGAAGTTCCATACCTGTCTCCATGCAACCACTAACAGTCGAGATGAATATTTAAATACTAAAAAAAATAAATAAAATAAAAATTGTCTGTGTAAGCATGGGTCTAATCCCAGAGATATCTCATTATTCGTGTTATGAATATTACAACATCCAGAAGAACCCAAAGTCCCAAACTCCCCTTGTTCCAAGACTTTTGTACAAAGGATACTTAATCTGTTCAGGACATTTATGTCACAATATACTATATAACCCCAATGAAATCAAGGTACATAAGCTACTAAGCTTGAAAGTAAACATTAAATTGGAAATACATGTTACTATGTTTTTTTAACAGTCACCTACTAAAACGCCAAATTCTATACTTTATCATTAAGTCAGAAATTAGTAGTATACATTATGTCCAAAAATAAAATTAGAACAAAAATATACACCAAAGACTCTCATTAGTTTAAGAGGTTTTTGTTGTCTACACACCCAGGGGTGATCCACCAGCTAATTACTTCCAGCTTTCTCAATCTGTGTGAAAGTGGAATGGCTAAAATTAACCATAAGGGTTAAAAGGGACACCGTAACTGTTAAGAAAACAATACATAATTAAGAATGTAAAACAATGGCACACAAAATAATGCTACTATCAAACCAAGGCTCTAACCTTGTTACTCTGGTAACTATTTTCCACTTAAAAGTTCATACTTTAATTTCCTCAGTCAGGAAGACCAGTGTTAAAGGTAAAGCTTAGGTCGGGTGTCTTACAGATACTATCACACTAGTAAGGGTGTCCAATAGGGGAGCTCTGGTTGTCCTTTTAATAAGATTAAACCCAAATGAACAGGAAGCCACATAATTGTACTGTACACCACTCAACGCCCTTTGAGTTCTAAATGTTCGGGCACACCTGTGTATGCACATATGCTAAGGTTTATGGTGCACCTGCGTGCACACACATGCTAAGGTGTATATGTGCACCTGTGTGTGCACACGTGCTAAGATGTATGGGCGCACCTGTGTGCATGTGTGCTAAGGTATATGGGTACACCAGTGTGTGCACACATACTAAGGTGTACATGTGCACCTGTGTGTGCACACGTGCTAAGGTGTACGGGCACACCTGTGTGTACACATGTGTTAAGGTGTACAGGTGTACCTGTGTGTGCACATGTGTTAAGGTGTACAGGTACACCTGTGTGTCCATGTATGCTACGGTGTACAGGTGCACCTGTATTTGCATGTATGCTAAAGTGTATGGGTGCACCTATGTGTGCATGTATGCTAAGGTGTATGGGTGCACCTGTGTGTGTACACGTGCTAAGGTGTACAGGTGCACCTGTGTGTCCATGTATGCTAAGGTGTACAGGTGCACCTGTGTGTCCATGTATGCTAAGGTGTATGGGTGCACCTATGTGTGCATGTATGCTAAGGTGTATGGGTGCACCTGTGTGTGTACACGTGCTAAGGTGTACAGGTGCACCTATGTGTGCATGTATGCTAAGGTGTATGGGTGCACCTATGTGTGCATGTATGCTAAGGTGTATGGGTGCACCTATGTGTGCATGTATGCTAAGGTGTATGGGTGCACCTGTGTGTGTACACGTGCTAAGGTGTACAGGTGCACCTGTGTGTCCATGTATGCTAAGGTGTACAGGTGCACCTGTGTGTCCATGTATGCTAAGGTGTACAGGTGTACCTGTGTGTCCATCCATGTATGCTAAGGTGTACATGTGCACCTGTGTTTGCATGTATGCTAAGGTGTACAGGTGCACCTGTGTGTCCATGTATGCTAAGGTGTACAGGTGCACCTGTGTGACCATGTATGCTAAGGTGTACATGTGCACCTGTGTTTGCATGTATGCTAAGGTGTACAGGTGCACCTGTGTGTCCATGTATGCTAAGGTGTACAGGTGCACCTGTGTGTCCATGTATGCTAAGGTGTACAGGTGCACCTGTGTGTCCATGTATGCTAAGGTGTACGGGTGCACCTGTGTGTGCATGCGTGCTAAGGTGTACGGGTGCACCTGTGTGTGCATGCGTGCTAAGGTGTATGGGTACACCTGTGTGTGTACACGTGCTAAGGTGTAAAGGTGCACCTGTGTGTCCATGTATGCTAAAGTGTACAGGTGCACCTGTGTGTCCATGTATGCTAAGGTGTACAGGTGCACCTGTGTGTCCATGTATGCTAAGGTGTACAGGTGCACCTGTGTGTCCATGTATGCTAAGGTGTAAAGGTGCACCTGTGTGTCCATGTATGCTAAAGTGTACAGGTGCACCTGTGTGTCCATGTATGCTAAGGTGTACAGGTGCACCTGTGTGTGCATGTATGCTAAGGTGTACAGGTGCACCTGTGTGTGCATGTATGCTAAAGTGTACAGGTGCACCTGTGTGTCCATGTATGCTAAGGTGTACAGGTGCACCTGTGTGTCCATGTATGCTAAGGTGTACAGGTGCACCTGTGTGTCCATGTATGCTAAGGTGTACAGGTGCACCTGTGTGTCCATGTATGCTAAGGTGTACAGGTGCACCTGTGTGTGCATGTATGCTAAGGTGTACAGGTGCACCTGTGTGTGCATGTATGCTAAAGTGTACAGGTGCACCTGTGTGTCCATGTATGCTAAGGTGTACAGGTGCACCTGTGTGTCCATGTATGCTAAGGTGTACAGGTGCACCTGTGTGTCCATGTATGCTAAGGTGTACAGGTGCACCTGTGTGTGCATGTATGCTAAGGTGTATGGGTATAAGGTGTAGGTACACAGCCTGCTATGAATTCAGTCTACGTCATCCTCTGAGATGTTGCTACCTGTTCCATGATAATTCCTTCTCATTTGATGTAGTCAACATTCCTTTGACAGGACAAAGTAGAAGGGTCTCAGTGAAAACAGAAGCCATACATACTGATTAAGGAACAGATCTTTATATATAACCAAGTTACAATGGTATACACATGCAAAGTGAAGACATTAAATGACTAAACACTGTAAAGCAGACTTTACCTCAGCTTCCCAAAAAGACAGAGCTAATAACATCCTATATATTCCTACATTCTTCCATGCAAAGAAAGAGATCACCTCAGATTACACTAAACATTAGGTTAAAAAAAAGTATTAGGAACTTTTATAACTCAGTAAATGATAAGGATCGAACACCTTAAAAGAACTTCTGTCGAATTGCCATCTAATTTCTTCAAGAATAAACACATATCTGATATTTTCTAAACCTAAAAATTAAGGGAAAACTATATTGTTAAGATCTACACATTAACAAGAACTTCAAGCCAAGTTTCTCGGGTACAGCCACTCTCCTGTTTAATCCTGTCCATCTCAGGAACTCTTCCCCCAAAGAAGGTCCCATGAATAATACCATTGAAATCTACTGAACTGTCAGTTAACACCTCCAATGAGTTAAACTAGGAACATCTCTGCAGTACTCAGGAGCTCCTGAACATAGACTAGATTAAAAATACTCCTAATACTGAAGCAATAAGAGGGAAGGACTATGAAAATCAGGAGAACCTTCTCTTTAAAAGCCTAAATGCTAAACTGCAAATGGCTTGAAAAGGGTGGGTTCACCCTTTTTAATATTAGTATTCTCATTCATCATTCTCCCTTTCTCTTTCTGTCTCTGTCTCTCTCTGTATGTGTCTCTTTCTGTCTCTCTCTATCATCCTTTCTCACAGTTAATGTCTTCATAAAGTATAGTAGAAAAGATGGGAAAAGCACAAAAGCCCCACCCCCACACACACACATAAACACACACACGCTTCCTTACTCCACGCAATCAAGCTGCCCACTCCTGCTGCCACACAGTACAGAATCCTTTAAGTCTTATTTCTGCCCGGAAAAGTAACATATCCCAAAACCAATGTAGAAGATACATGGATAACGAATTATATATAGGTAGATAGATGATTGAGAGTTACCTGATATATATATAAATGAATGAAGGGGTGGCAGATGATAAGAGAGGACAAGGACAGACAGTGGGTGATTGATGTCTAGATGGATAGATGATAGAGTAACTAAAAAGACACACGGTCTAGACCCATTATCTTGTATATTTTACTTATAATATTATGGATACACATAACATAAAAATTCACATTTCAAAATCATTCATCCTTGCCATAAACATTTTTTAAAAGATCATGGCCAGGAAAACTTTTCAAACTTTTCTTTTGGCAAGAAGCTACAGAATAAAGACAATAAAGACAGGATTCCCCTTAGAAAGCACCAATGGGACTGGTGTCCTCTCTTCCCAGCATTCCTGCAGCTCCCCCACCCGTACCATCTTGGCTCCCAGCTAAGCAGTTCCTGACTGGACTCCAGTTTTCTTTCGGCCACAACATTTTTGCCATTCTAAAACACCCTGCACACAGCTAACATGTGTTTCAGATAGGCCCTGGTATGGTTATCTCTCTTGGGAAGATTGCTGAGTTTTTTTTACAATGTAAGTTTCTAATCATCTCAAGGCTTTTCTTCTAAGTGAACCTTGCCTACACATCCTACTGATGATGCTCCAGCCTCTTGCATCCCATCGGTCTTCTTGCCGCCACCTCTCCCAGGTACTGGTAACAATCTCCAGGTAGCAGCACCCTGAGTCAACTGGAATTCACTGTCCAGCCAAAATCCCAACCCAAAACCTTCAAACCACGCATGTTGTTCCCCCATTCAAAAACTTCATCAAGGAGAGAGACAGAGGGAGAGTTTATTTGCGTCAAACAAAGTTTGTCCATGTGAATCTAGCCCACTCTCTCATTTTCTTTAGAATCCACCGTTACAATTTCATGGAACCTAATGGCCTCTGTGTGAAAGTTCATCACATGTGGTGTGTATGCGCCTGTGACAGAGATTTTTAATTAACTAATTAGTGTCCTAACGGAACTATTTAAGGCTAGAGTACGACAGTCAGAGCTTAGAATATGTGTTTCTTCACAATCTCAAGGAAGAAGGGGGCTGGACTCAGTGCCATTTTTAGACTTCAAGGAAGCTACAAGCGGTTCAATTACATGACATAAAATATCACTCCTTTTAATTAACAAAACTTCAAGGGACTCACTGTTACTTGAGTCTGGCCTCTAGAATTTTCACTTCCTGGATTAGAGAGGACTCCCCAGCTCTTCCCTAGGATCTGTGTGCCCACAGCCACTATTAATACTGCTCAAAAACTAGCGCATTTCTCTCCAAACAGTTTAAGAAAATTCGCTCTTGGCTATTCATTAAAAGGTGAGAAGTAGCCAGTCAGTCCTCAGGGGCTGAAATCCAGCACCTTTAAGTACCTCCTCTCTCCTCCCCAGAAGCCTGGCTGTTCACACTGTGAAGAGTGGCGCCATGGGCCTTCCCCCTCCCCCACATTCGATGGCCTCTTTCCATGAAATATCCTTCTGGATGGCTACAGAGATAACCTAAATTAAAAAGTGCGCTGGAAACAGTGATGGGTGGCCTAGCCCAGCTTTATGGGCCTTCCCCAAACAGTCTGGTGGCCGCTATCCAGAGTTCCCCCACAGCCTCAAACTTAAGAGCAAAGCCAGCACTGGCTGTTCCTGGAACCCTAGACCCTCGCTGTTCCAGTCTTCCAAGATCAGGGCGTGGAAAATGAAGCCAGATTTACAGAAAGACTGTAAATTTCAGGTTTTATTGTTGGAAAATGTTTCTGAGCTCACACAGAGGTGGTACTCAATTCAGGGAGGACTTGGGTAGTGGTGCACCAACTGCTCGGTTGTTTTCACAGCTGGCCTGCTCAATCACCCCCTTTTTTAAAAAGCACTATTGACAGGTGAGAAATTCCTGGCGTCGAGGTCACAACCGGAACTCCTCAGCATCAATTAGAGCCCAAAGAGCAGGATGGAGTAGAAGGGAGGGGTGCTGCAAATGCACTGGGCTCGCCCGAGGGAACTCTGGCGCTGGAAAGCGGATCTAGCACCAGGTAGGCTCCGGTCCAGGGCAAAGAGTCAGGACAGCCAGGCAGTCTCAAGAATATGCTCGAACACGAGGAGAAAAGTGCAAGATTCCTTGAACTGTCACCGGAGGAAGGGGAGTAAAGGAGGAGAGGAGGCAGATGTACCAGCGGAGAAGGGCTGGAGATCAGTCCTGAGAGGACTGCGGGGCAGAAGAGCGGTGCCTGGGGTGAGAACATGCAACCCGGCCACCGCCAGGCTGCATGGCGCAGGCGAGGCCGCTTGCAAAGTTGGCGGGCCCGGGGGCACCTTACCTTCTGGTCCACGATGGAACAAGCCATCTCTCGGACGTGCGCCAGGCTGTAGTCGCCGGAGGAGTCCTGCAGGAGCAGCACCGGCTCGCGGCTCAGGCCGATCTGCAGAAGGAACGAGATGCCCCCCGCCGGGGCCGCCCCGGGCGCCGGGAAGGGCGAGGGCCCGGAGCCAGGGACCAGAGCGGCGGCAGCGGCGGCCACAGCGGCCGCGGCGGGCAGCAGCGGGCTGGGCGGCCGCAGGAGCGGAGGGGCGCTCATCGCGCGAGTGAGCCCCAAAGTTTGGCAGACGTGGGACGCGGCGACGCTGCCAGCGGCGGCCGAGAGAAGGCAGCAAACTTTCCGGGAAAGTCGACGAGCGGCCGGGGGCAGGCGAGGGCGGGAACCGGAGCGGCGAAGATGGCCGAGCGGAGCCCGGGCCGAGCGGAGCGAGCCGGGGAGCGCGCGGCAGAGCGGGGGGAGGCGCCCAGCTCCAGCCGCCGGGGCGCGCTCAGCTCCGGGGACCGCGGCGGGTCCGCGCGGCCGGCGCCGGCGGGGCGGGGCGGGACGAGGGCGGCGCCGCCGAGCTGACAAGGGGAACCGGAGCCCGCCCGGCGGGGAGCCGCCCCCTGCGCGCTGCAGCCGCTCAGGCCCACTCTGCAGCCCCGAGCGCCGGACCCGCCCATTCGGGGCAGTCCTGGCCACCTCTTGCCAGCGCTCCCACACTACGCACTTCCACCAGCCAGGCGACTTTGGGTGCACCCCGGAACGCCAGGCCCGGAGCCCACTTACGTGGTCCTCCTTCTGAGAGTCCTCGAGTTTGTTAATGGGTAGGCGGCCAGTCCGCTGAGGTAGCTGAGGTATTTAAATCCGTGTGTCTTTTCTAATAGTCCATCTTAAAGCATCAACCACACCAGCTCCACCCACCATCTCCTTAAGGGCAGGCAAGACTAAGGTCTGAATAAGGCTCTTGCTTTCTACTTTGTGTTTGAACTCCTGTGTTGAAGCCTCTTCGGGAAACTGTTCTCTGCTTCTGTCCACCTAAAACCCGCTTTCTAGGAGTGTTTCCAGCCCCACACCCGCAGCACCCACAGAATGGTCAGTCTGCACTTATTTTAATCTAATCATACTGGTGGCTGGGCAAAGAGAGGTATTTCCCAGCCCATACACCCTGATTCTTTGAGTATGTAGATTTACAGGAGCCCTATTTGGTTTAACAAGCAGCAGTGATAGTTGTCAGATACCTTCTGAGAATTCTTAATAAATTCCGAAGGGGCTCCATCTTGTCAAGCCTCCTTGTCACATTGGCTTCCCCAGTGTGTCCTCTTACATGCATGAGAAAACACAAACCATTTTGCGTGTTTTTCTTTGCAGTGCGTTAATTAATTAATTCTGTCTGGTCTTGACTAATGTTTCTCTTCTGGTCCAGGACATTGGAAGATAGTTTTCTACGGAGTTGTGTTGTGTCTCAGTAACAGAATCTTGAAATCCCCAGCTACATGTGTTCATTCACTGGGTTGATGCTACAGAATACTGTTTGAGTGGGCAGAGTGGAAGTGTCCCTAAGTTTACAGGGTACGTTATCTAGTTTTACCTAAGAGTGGCCAAGTGGGAGACGTCTGTGTTTTCTGTCACAGCTCTGAACTGAGGGCTTCTCTGTCCCAGAGTCAACTGACACCAGCTTCCCATGAAGTCCGACTAGGTTCTTGCCATAACAGATTACACTGGACATATAAAAGTAAGTCAATAACATTACATAACAGATTACACTGAACATATAAAAGTAAGACAGTCAATAACATATTACATAACAGATTACACTTGACATATAAAAGTAAGACAGTAAATAAGGTTAGTTCCAACAGCAACAGCTGTCATAAGTAACAGTAATTTAGTGGTTAAGGGCAGTACTGTAGTCAAGAGCCTGGAGAAAGGCTCTATACTTTAGCCAGTGAAGAAAACAAGATTTTTCTGGTATATTTCCAAGTGAGCCAAGGCCTGGTTGATGGAAAGGGACCAGTCTTAAGGGTAATGGCCTTCTAGTCATAAGGAACAGAAAAGACCCCAACAGAGGACTGCAGTTGGCTTGTTCAAGGCACAGGAGCAGAGGGATGCAAGTGGGTGAGAGGAAGCTGGGGGGCGGGGCAAGAAACCAGCCCTTCAAAGCTATGGTAAATTGTTTCTGTTTCATGCTCAGGACACTGCTGAGCCACTGGGATGATTATAACAAGAAGAAAGCCAATGTGATTAACATGTGCTCAAAGATAACGCTCTGGCTTTGCAGGAAACAAATTATAAGAGAAAGGAATAAAGCCAGAGGCACTGGATAGGCGACAAGAGCTGTCATTCCCTTTCCAGGACCGTTGTGATGGTGGTGAGGATGCTAAGAAATGAAAAGTTATAGTTTCTAATTCAGAGGCTGAACCGAAGGTCTTTGCTGCTTCATCAAATTCATAAGCAGTGAGGTAAAAGAGGTGTCATGAAGGACTCCAAGGTTTTCAAGAAATTGGCATGTTGCTGCTGATAACTGAGACATAAGACAGCAAAGAAGCAAGTTGGGGAGAAAGAAGATTCATTCTCTGAGCATTTAAGTTTGAAATGCATCAGGCATTCATCTGGTAATAACTAGAACTGGGTTTTTCAGCCCCACATTCAAGAAGAGTCAGAACTATATGTGAAATCATTTCCAAGTTGTATTAGACAAGATCTCTTGAAACAGCTTGGCATACTCGTCAGTTATACGAGATTTGTAGGAACATGGGTGAACCACGTTGGAAGAAAAAAACTGTGAATAACTCCTTATGCTATATCAGTGATGTGAAAGATTCTTGTAAGTGCTAGAAGTAGTGAAAAGAAAGAAAAGACAGAACCAACCCGGAAAATTGAAATCACTTTTAAGAAACTTAACCATTCCAGAATGTAGAAGAGTAAATGAAACAAAACCAGGAGGAAACAAATGGTAAAGCTACCAGAACTTTCCATAACCAACAGAAACTCCCCATAGTGCTGGTTGTTACGGTTTTCTCTCCTATGGGGAGCCGGAGTTGAGACAGCTTCTCACTCTGCAGCCAAGCATGTCCTGAAACTGTGATCCTGTTTCCTCCTCACAGGACCTGAGAACTCAGCCATGGGCCACACCCAATGAGTATGGAAATTGTTATGGTAGGCGTCTGCAGACCGAAGGCTGTCAGCTGCTACTAACTTTTGCTGAATGGCAAAGGAGTGAATAGCACATCTTGAAGAAGCTTGTGGGTGTCTCTGGTGACTTCAAAATAATGTATCAAAGACTTGGAGGGTTTAGGAGAGTATCAGGGGTTTCCAACCCTGGTAGGTATTTTAACCTTGGAAAAGGAGAGAGTATTTAGAAATAGAGCAGTAGCTCATGAAAATGACTGGATTTTTTAAATGACAACTTATAAGTTAGAATTATGGCTATGTTGCTGGGACAACCTGGCGATGGCTAGAGACATCTTTCCAGAAAGTTCAGAGCCTTCATCATCATTCCACCAAAATAATGATCAGGGTACACAGTCCTGCAGGTGTCTTTGAAAGGATGTTAGGTGCCCAAATAATTTTGTAACTGAAGATCAACAATAGAGAGCAATTTGAACATAACCTGATTTAAATGGAAGTCAGATTAAAAAAAAACCATAAACTTTGTTCAAACAAGATTGATAACAGACAGGAAATTAAAATTTAAAAATTTGCAGTTCTGAGAATGAAGGAATTTTATGCAATCATCTGAACATTTACAACTTAAGAAGCAGAAGATTGAAGGAATTGTGCAAAAGTCTGAACTCAGAAATGTGAATCAGATATTATTGTAGCATATCTTTCCTGTGTATATTATTGAGCTCTAGACGCAGAATGCATAACAATAAAGCTAGAGAGAGGGGTGCGTGGATGGATGGATGGATGGATGGATGGATGGATGGATGGATGGATGGGTGGGTGGGTGGAGTTTTATTTTGTTGATGTTTTAACAAATAAAGCTTACCTGAAGATCAGAGTGCAGAACTAAGTCACTAGTCACCAGCAGTGGTGGCACACATCTTTAATCTCAGGACTTAGGAGGTAGCTTGGAGAAGAATCTCTGTTAGTTCAAGGTACCCAGGGCTACACAAGATTGAATCTGTCTAGAAGAGAGACACAGCTCCCACAAAATGGAATCCCATGCCTTTAATCCCAGCACTAGGGAGGTGGAGACAGGAGTGATATGACTGGGCGGAGAGAGGAATATAAGGTGGGAGGCAACAGGAGCCCGATGCAGTAAGAGGTTTGGTGGAGACAGTTGCCGTTTGTGGATTTTCCCTGCAGTCTGAGGATGCAGTCTAGGGAGACAGTCTGAAGACAGGATTACCTCTTCAGTTTGTGCAATGGTAGAGGTAAAAGGTCACTCTAGTGACTGGCCACACTGGTCCTCTGATCCTTCGGTTTTCACCTCTAATATCTGACTCTGGGTCTTATTTATTATGAATGATTAGAATTCATGCTACGTATGGATAGATACACATTTTTATTGCTGCTTGTTTTAGAGTGTTCATATACAATTAATTACTTTCCAACCCAGATCAGATATAGATAATGGTACAAAAGGGCTTCAAAGGAAAATATGGTTCCAATGTGTGCTGAGTGGTTTTAGGCCAACGTGAGACAAACCACAGTCATCTGAGAGGAAGGAAACTCAACTGAGAAAATTCCTCCATAAGGCTGGGCTGTATATAAGCCAGTAAGGCATGTTCGTAATTAGTGATTGATAGAGGTGGGCCCAGCCCATTTTGGTGGTGCCATCCCTGGGCTGGTGGTCTTGGGATCTATATGAAAGCAAACTGAGCAAGCCAGTAAGTCGCACCCCTCCATGGCTTCTGCATCAGCTCCTGCCTCCAGATTCCAGCCTTCTCTGTGCTCTGTCCTGACTTCACTTGACGATGAACATCAATATGAAAGTGTAAGCAATGTAAACCCATTCCCCCCCTTTCCTTACCATGCCTTTTTGGTCACGGTCTTTCATCATAGTGATAGTAACCCTATCTAGGACAAATGGAGACATAAGTCACATAGCCATCTGCCAGAAATTTGGTACTGAAACCAAGGGCCTATTTTGATTTTTTTTTCAACTTGACACAAGCGAGACTCATCCAGAAAGAGGGAACTTCAGTTGAAAAAAAAAAACTGCTTCTATCATATTAGACCAATGGGAAAGTCTCCGTGCATTTTCTTAATGGCCAATGTGGGAAGACCTAGCCCAAGTACAGGTGTTTCACTGAACAATCCGTGGGAAGCAAGCCAGTAAGCAGCACTCCTCTGCGGCCTCTGCTCCTGTTCCTATTCAAGTTCCTGCTCTGACTTCTCAGTCACGGTGTCTTTGCCACAGCAATTGAAACTAAACTAAGACAAATCACAAGACAAAATATTACATTATCATGCTGACAACTTCAAGGAGAAGAAAAGGGGGGAAACTTTAAGCTCTGAACTTAATTGTTCCTCAAGGAGAAAAACTGACTTATTCTTTAATCAGTTTTCAAAAACTCAAGGACAGGTCAATATGATCCTAGAGTCAAAAATCCCAGAAGTGGCAGGAGACCACTGAAGACAATTTCCAACTTTCACATCACAAGTCTGTTTCATATTCTTCCTATTAGGTTGCCATCAAATTTTATTTTATTCAGGAATTCTTAGAAAAATTCTTCTTAAAATCACTTTAATCAGAGGTCTTATTATTTGATTTCCAAAAGTTAAAAGTTCCAAGAAGAGATGAATGTTACCCAGGTTTATAAATCATTTTGACAAATAGTTTGGTCTCTAAAGAAGATCTTGCTAACCATATCTGGGTGCTATTAACATCCTGTCGCCTAGTAGTCAACTAATAGGAGCTTATAAATTTTCATTTTAATGTGAGATTAACACCTGAATATGCTTATGATCCCTCATATAGGAGGATTCTGATTTATTCACAAAATGTCCCTTTCTTATGCATCGATGAATAAAAACTTGTTACATGGAGTAGAAATAGGTTTCATATAAAGGAAAGAAATGTTGTGCCATTTAGGATTTAATTCTGTGGAACTGAAAGCAGTCTACTAAACTGCTTTCTGAGTATCATGTTTGCCTTGATTGATGCTTCTGAGGAAGGCATACTTTAATCTAAGATCAAATAGATATCCACCAATATAGTTTATTATCCATTAATACTTTTACTATTGTTTTACTTGTTAGGAACTTTAATCTGTTGGAAATTTGAATATATAATCTAATTAATTTCTAGATCTATTTTTCTGAAAGCATAGTGTTAGGCAGGACATTTTATTTTAACTTATAGTCATAAGTAATACACCCAGCTCCCAGGAACTTTTTACAAGCACACTTTAGCCTGTGTTTGTCTCGTTTTTGTTCTCCTGAATAAAATTTAAAATTTCTTGTTCGAAATGTAAAAACTTTGTTGGTGTCAATGCTTTGTTTGTTTTTGAGACAGGGTTTCTCTGTAGTCTCGGGTGTTGTAGAACTCACTCTGTAGATGAAAGTGGTCTAGAACTCACAGAGATCCCCCGTCTCTGCCTCCGAGTACTGGGATTAAAAGCATGTGCCACCATTGCCTATCCAACATGTTAAAAACCTTTTAACTGTACACATTTTACACATATTTCAAACACCCAAATTGACCTTCTCTTCTCATCCTATTGGTTTTTGTTGGACTTGATTCCCTAAACACTGTCCTGTCCCAAACAGTGAGAAATAACTCTGCTGATAAGAACTAAAATTTGCTGTCTCTAAAGCATGAAGAAAGCTGTTCAGAATTCTCTATAGAAATCAGACAGAAATCCCGGCTCTAACAGTGTGCTTTCCTCTGAGTTCAGGGCCTCCACAAGGCTGTGGCTTAGACTCCTCAACTGTAATTCCACATACAATTTTTACTAAGTAAATCTAATATTCAAATTCAAACCCTATTAAAAGCAACACACTTATTTTTTTGTTGTAATCTAATACAATATGCAAGGCCCAGTTTCCAGGGCTTAGAAATTTTCTTCCAAGTGTGTTTGTTCTTCCAAGCTCTTCCACATGTTTGTCATAGCCAAACATTTCTAACATGAATACCAGTGCTCCCGATGTGCTCTCTAGCTCAGTTTGCTCTCTTTGATACTTATAATTTTGTGAAATTGTATATTCTTTTTTTAGCACACTTTTAAATTTTGAAAACTTAATAAGGAATAAAGTAGTTACAATTAATCCAAAATTATTTGAGGACCCCTCCCTGGAAAAAACATGTATTTTAGCTGAAATTTCTTGAGTATGGTTCAATGCTTGAATTGAAAAATAAAAAAATTATAATGGAAAGAACCTGGCAGATTTCTTTTTTACTAAAAGAACTAGGAAAATAGTCTTACTGCTTTGAGAAAAAAATAATCTGTTTTTCTAAAAGTGTTTAAATACCTCATTTCTAAAACTATTACTAAAACATTTTGCCAGTTTAAAAGTCTACGCAATTAAAATGAAGCCATTCTTCTGCTATTGAAGCCATAATGGACTCTTGGAATAAAACTGTTCTGCTCTAGTTTGAAGGCAGAAAACATCCAAGCATCGTCTTCAACCCGCCATGTTCAAGAGCTCAGTCACAGAAACCAGCTTTAGATCAGACACTTTCTATGGGACTCCTTACTGGCTTCCAGATGAGGTTGGCTCCTGTGACTCAGGCTTCCTCACTTGGCGTGTTTGTGCCTGCGTCCTGTCAAGACAGTAACAACTCCTTGGTGTGGTCAGTCCAGCACACAGCACGCAGTATTGGTTTCACTTGTTCCCCAGGCTGGTAGGAGCATCTTGTAATCACCTTCACATACCCATCTTCAAGTGTGTGCAGAACCCAGTACCTATCTAGTGCATTGTGTTCTTACCTTTGGTTACACGTCAGGGATTCTCTACTGCGTCATCAGTGATCTAAGCTTAAAGTTCATAGCATCACTTAGTGGCCCAGCTTCCAGAAAAAGTAAGACAGGATGCCTCCTCTGCTGTCTTTTTATTTCTGTGAAGACATACATCTTTTTTTTTTTTTTTTGGTTTTTAATTATAACATTAACACATCCTAATTTAGACTTTGAAAAAAAATCAAGTCTAAATTAAAAGTAAAATGTTTGGTAAATGACAGATTATGTTTTATTTTTTTCATTGTGCTCATATGCAGAATCATTGAAAGTATTTTTTTATAAATTTTTTGGAGGGGGAGAAGTTTACTTCAGCTTACATGTCAGGGCAGAAACCTGGAGACAGGAGCTGAGGCAGAGCCCATGGAGGAGCACCGCTTACCAGCTTGCTGTTGCTGACTTGCTCAGCCTGCTTTCTACCCAGGACCACCAACTCAGGACCACAGTGAGCTGGGTCCTCTTACATCAATCATCAATCAAGAAAATGTGCTTTAGGATTTCCCACAGGCCAGTCTTTAGGAAGTATTTTCTCAGTTAACCTTCCCTCTTCCCAGACACTTCTAGGTTTGTGTCAGGGTGACCCAAAACAAGTGACAGAAGCCGTTACTCTCAGGAACACCGTTAGCTCCAGGATTGCTGCGCCTTCACAAAGCTTGGTACTAACATGGAGAAGACTCCTGAAAGCCGTAGCTGTGGAGTCTCCTACACATCTAGCAGGCAGGATAACAGGCAGGCTGCTCAAGAGTCTTTTCTCCAACCCAACTGTTACTATTTCTGTTAACTGGAGGCAGGGGCCTTGTGAAAAGCCAAGTTTCACCAACTTCTTGACTTTTTTTGAGTTGTTTACTCCCTGAGCCTTGTAACTTTATAATCTTAATTTTTCTAACATAATGTACTAAGGCATATTTTTTTCAAAGCCGTTTACTATTTTTCAGAAATATCATTTGGGATGGCTGCAGAATGGTGTAGACTCATTGTAGCGGAACATCCTACATAAAGTAAAGACAAAAAGCAATGAGCACCCTGTGTCTATGTAAAAATACTTATGAAATACAGTAAATTCACTGTAACTTTGCCAGAGTTTATATTATTAATAAAGATTTAGACAGTTGCGGGGGGGGGGATACACTAACAGAAATTTCTACCAGTTTTTAAAAATAGAATCTTTTCAAAAAATAGGGAAATTTGTTAAAATTATGATGGTGAAATGCATTAAAATGACATAAAACCTTAAAAATTATTTTAATTAAGACATTTCATAAATATATAAATTGAATATTCAAACCAAATTTGACACCTTAGGAAAACATCAGTTCTGCTGTCAGAATTCAAAATGGTGATATATGCTATATTTGGAAAGTGGTGTGTGTGTCTGTGTATTTTATGACAGAAATTCATTAACTTCATAAGTGTTTGCAGCCTTAGTTAATAAAACAGCAATACATAATGGATTTGAGTATAAGGAAAAAATAACAAGAAGTAAAAAGAAAAATAGATTATAATAGAAAGCTAAAGCCTTAGTATATCAACATTTACATTAAAGGTTTAAGAACTAGAAATTTTAAAAGAGTTTGTGAGACTAGATTAAAATTTTAACAACTAGGCTATGGAGATGGCTCAGTAGGTCAGAGCACTTCCTGCACAGGCCTGAGGGCCTGAGTCCATATCCCCAGACTTTATATAAAAAGCTGGATGTGGTAGCATCCATCTACTGATATGGCAGATTTAGGAGATGGTGGGCCAGTTAGCTTGGACTGTGCAGTACAGCAGGAAAAACAAGAGACACTCTGCCTCAACCAAGGTGGAAGGTAGAAACCAACTCCCAATACCTTGTCCTGTAACACCCACATGCTCACTGTGGCACATATGAACACACACATACACACAAGAATTAAGCCACTTCAAATACAAAAATATAGGAAAATTGGAAGCAAAACAAGCACAGATGCACATAATGTATCACTAATAAAAAAATCAAACACATATTAATACATTCATATTAAAGACTACAGCCTTCAGAGTGAAAATAGTTTTCTAAGGGCATATTACAAACATTAACAGGGTCAATACTTCGAGAAGCATAGCAATCAATCATAGAGATATGTGCTTCAAACAGTCCAACTACAACATCCAATAAAGAGCCTGATGGATATGAAAGGGGACGGCAGTGTCAGCATCCTCATGTTACCAATTAATATTAGAATTAAACAGAAAATCATCAAATGCACAGCAGAGATAACAATGCTGTCAACCTATACCCACTTCACAGTTCCAGAACACATGCCCTGGAAGAGCAAATATACATTCTCTTCCAGCACTGAAAAGACGTTCACCAAGGTGTGTCTCATCCTGAACCATTAAACAAATCTTAGCAATTGTCAAAGAATTGAAGTAAGATGGGATGCATACAAAGCCAAGAGACAAGTGATGTCTCTCTGGTGTTTGCAATCCTAGCTGTAAACTTCACAGTCTGCGCCATGAGGCTCACTCCCCCACATTTTCACACGGACCTTTGGGCCACTCGGGGGGGGGGGTGTCTCCATGCAGCAGGACTCTCAGCCGCTGTGTCATTCCTCCATGCCCTTCACTGCCTGCCCTTCAGTTCCCAAATTTCTTGTTTCGTTTTCCCTTCTGGTAGCATTTCCCTTCCATCTAGAGAGCTTTCTTTTCTCTAGGAATTTTTAGAACAGGTCTCTGACAATATTTGAACTCTTATTCTGGCCGAACCTTCACAGTTTTTACTGTATGTGGACTCACTATGGGTATTCCAATTGTATAAAATCTTGGCTTGAGGCATGTGTAGTTTTATGGATACTCCTTTTTTGTGTGTGGGATGATGGAGGTAGACATACTCACCAATCAGCTTCTGGGCTGTACCTCATCTCTCCATAAGAATAAAAGTGTCACTGGGCAGTGGTGGCACAAGCCTTCAATCCCAGTGCTGGGGACACAGAGGCAGGAAGATCTCTGTGAGTTCAAGGTCAGCTTGATCTACAGAGTGAGCTCCAGGACAGCACGTGTTGAGGAATATTTATTTAACTTGGCATTTAACACTTAAATGTTTGATGTGTTACATTTCTTTATGGATGCATTTAATAATATAAAGATGTTGCTGCTTCACTTTACCTTCGTAAGGCACCTGATTGTTCTAATAAAAAGCTGGATGGCCAATAGCTAGGCAGAAGAGGGATAGGCAGGGTTGCAGACAGAGAGAATAAGTAAGAAAAGAAATCTATGCTGGAGAAGAAGGAGAAGAGAATGAGGAGAAAAAAAGAAACATGACTTAGAACAGAAACCAGACAGCTGCCAACCAGCCACAAAAGAGGGGAAGGAAGGAAGAAAGGAAGGAAGGAAGAAAGGAAGGAAAGAAGGAAGGAAGGAAGGAAGGAAGGAAGGAAGGAAGGAAGGAAGGAAGGAAGGAAGGGAAGGGAAGAAAGGTAGGTTAAAAAACACAAGGCAAAATGTAGATGAAGAGAAAGAGATTAAAATAAGAGATAAGGCTGGGCATTCGTAACTAATAAGAAGTCTCCATGTCATGATTGGGCACCTAGTTGGTGACCCAAAAAGAAGCCAGGGCTACACAGAAAACCCTGTCTTGAAAAACAAAACAAACAAACAAATAAAAAGATCTAGGTTCCCAAGAAATAAGATCCAAAATACAAAGGATACAGCAACAGAAAAATCACTTGGACTGAGCCCAAAAAATCAAATGAATGAGAAAATAAAAGCCAATGGATTCCAAAACTGTGAAGAATCTGATATTGAAATCTAATAATAATTTGTTCGAATAGTGAAAAATTAAGAAACAAATAAAGGTATAAGAAAAAATAAAGTGGAGGTTATAAAGGGGGCTAATGAGGGCAAAGCTGACTGAATAGAGCAGTGGATATGAAAATGGATTGAGTAATTTATGAATCTGGGCAGCCAAAGGAAAATGGGATAAAAACATAAAAATCAGACTGCTGCCATGGTGTGTAGAGCTGTGTGTGTCACACTGAGTTTCAGAAAGGGGAGGAGGATACAGAACAGTGGGATGGGTAAATTATCCAAAGAAACAATGGCTAAGAAGGTCTAAATTTAATGAAAAGGGAAAAGCTCCACAGATGTATGAATTCTGCTCGGGATGAATCTGAAGAATTTCACACCCAAATACATTAAACTTCTGAAAAGTAAAGACCAAGCAAGCATGCTGAAAGGAGCCAGCAAGAAAGGATTGCACCCCTACTAGGACAATCTGAATGACAGAGGACTCTTCCAGAAGTGGTGAGAGGCCAGAAAGAGCAAAACTTCTCAACAGTGAGACCTGAAAGGAACAGTCACTCGTAAAGTCTCTATTCCTTCCAAGTGCCTTTCAAGAATGGGGGCAGGAGACACATTCTCAGGTAAAACCAAACCAATGAGATGTCTCAGAAATCAGTTACTAAAGGATAGCTGAAAAGAAATCCTCTAACCCAATAAAGACATTGTGGCAGGAAAGTTTAACTTTAAACCAGAAGGAAGGACAGGATGTATGAGTACATTAAATTATATTTTATGGCTGATATAAAAACTATAAAACTTTTCAGTGTGGTAGCTGGTGTGTTGAGAATATGGATACAATCCCTTTTTTAAAAGGTGGGGAGTAAAAGTGTTTAAATAGAAGTCCTTTTACATGTAAAGTAGGGGAAATGCCAGTAATAGCAAATTGTACATATAATGCATATTATATAATTTCACATGTATATATAATTGTAATTTGGTGCATATAATATATATATATAGTAGCCTAGAACAACTAGGAAATCATACAAAGTAATATCCTAACGAACACTATAAGTGAATAAACTGCAGTCTACTTTATGTTAGAACAGCAACAACATATTCCAAAGGAACTAGTGGAATTGTGACCATATTTTGCAGTTCAGCACAATTATCGAACAGGTGAGGTCCTTGCTCTTCTCTAACTGGAGAAGTTGGGTTGTAGATCCTTCTCAGTGTTATTCCACCACAGGGGGCCTGGGTGAACTAGAGCATATCCATTCCAACTCCCATCAGTGATAGAAGGCTATCCTGGGAGCAAACAGGAATTAATTTGCAGGCACAACCCCTCACTGCATGAGGCTCAGTGGCCTCAGTAAGGGAAAATGCTTGGTGTTACACCCTGAAGCAGAAGCTCTGAGAAAATGCAGGAAGTAGGAACACAGAGCATCTGCTCATGCACATATGGGGAGAGAAGTGGACTCTGGCGACCACACTGTGGGGGCAAACACGGAAGATGAAGTCTGTCAGAAAAGAATGAGAGAGAGAATATGATGAGCTTGGTGGGCCTGTGGCACAGCTGACCAGATGCACAATTCTGGAGAAAGAAATCCCAGCCTTGTGTCTTCAGAACATTGGTTTTAAGTTAGAGATTTAAAGGACAGTGTGAAATTGTTGTGTTCTAATGAATAAAAGGATTGTTATTTTCAGTTATTGTATTACTGGGTATGGCATGCTGATTTATGGTACCACCCATATACACCCATACACACATACATACACAAACACATAGATCTGTCTATGTATATATGGCCACATGGAACACACAGATCTTCCTAGCATGCTGAATTCCTTTAAACACAATCAAGTGAGCCAGGCTCAGAAAATATACTCATTTCACATTTATAACTCAATGAAGGTCTGTAATTCTTAAAAAAAAAAGAAAGGAAGGAAGGAAGAAAGGAAGAAAGAAAGAAAGAAAGAAAGAAAGAAAGAAAGAAAGAAAGACATAGTAACTTCTGTTGACAGATGTCTTAGTTATAAGCCTTAGTTAGGCTTATATTGCTATGAAGAGACACCATAACCATGGCAACTCTTGTAAAGGAGAACATTTCATTGGAGCTACCTTACAGTTTCAGGGGTTTAGTCCATTATCATCATGGTGGGAAACATGATGCATGCAGGCAGACATGGTGCTGGAGAAGGAGCTGTGAGTTCTACATTTTGGTCCATGGGCAACAGAAAGAGAGTGAATCACTAGGTCTAGTTTGAGCTTCTGAGACCTCAAAGCCCACCCCAATGACAGACTTCCTCCAACAAGGCCACACTCCTAATAGTGCCACTTCCTGGGAGCCTATGGGGGGGCATTTTCTCTCAAACCGCCACAACAGATAGAATGAATATGATGAAGCTGGTGATTAATTGCCACTGAAAAGCTCCAGTTTTGGTTGTATATAAACCACGTACATGGACGTAAGTCACACTAGTAGCAGCTGCACGCATGTAGTATGCTTTCCAGTATCACATCTTGAACATAGTAGGCATTCTTTGTGAAAGTACGGTTATGGTGACCATGCTGAAGGTTTGACAATACTTCTTTAAGAATCATTTCTGGATTTTAAGCACATGAAATAAATGTGCATATAATCAAAGAAATATTTTCAGAATAAGTTTTACAAACTAGAAGCACAGAAGCATAGATAGTATATATTTGTTGGCTTGGGCTATGTAGCATCATTTGTGTTTGGGTATTTACAGCAAAGTGAATACTGCTTTCTCAAGATAGAACCTAAAAACTTTACTTACCCGTGCTCAGAGTAATAAAGGACCAGATTCTCCAGATTATTCTCCCCATGTAAATCTTTAATTTGGGCATGATCAAGTAAGGAAAGGCTCTGTCCACTCATGTATTATTTCCTGCAGAGTTGATGTAGTGATTAGTAACTTTCTTCACATGAAACAGTTCTGAAATTGGCAATGCATTATGGGTACCTCTCATGAGCTCAACCTATTTCCCCCCTCTCTCTTTCAGTAAAAATACAAGCTGTCTAGTATCACTAATAAGTACTTTTCCTTCCCCAACTAGACAGAATTAATATGTTTACAGCAAAAGGTTCTTACTAACAGAACAATTTGTTATTAGAAGTAGAAGGAACCCTCAAGGAATGAGTATCTTGGATTCAATTTTTGACAGGTTGTGTTTGAAGACTCCATCATAAAACTCCTACAGCTAATAAACACATTCAGCCAAGTAGCAGGATACAAAATTAAAATCACTCAAAAATCAGTAGCCTTTTTATATACAAATGACAAACATAAAAAGAAAACATAATCAGACAAACAATCCCATCACAATAGCCTCAAATAAAATAAAATATCTTGGGATAAACTTAACCAAGGAAGTGAAACATTTATGCAATGAAAACGTTAAGACACTGAGAAAAGAAGACAAGGGAGAAGACAAAGATGACAAGATGTCCATGCTCGTGGGTTGGTAGGAGAGAGGGTGTGAAGATGCCTTAAGCAATCTGTAGATTCAGTGCAACCCAAAGCAAAGCTCTCATGCAATTCTTTACAGAAACTGAAAGAATCCTCGTAAGCTTCATTTGGAAATGCAAAGACTATATATATATATATATATATATATATATATATATATATATATATATATACACACACACATATATATATAATTATGAACAATAAAAGAACAACTGGATGTTGACAGAGTTTTCTGTCCCACCCAGTCCCACAGCTGTTTAGTTCCAAATAAACACACAGAGGTCTACATTAATCATAAACTGGTTAAAACTGGTTAGCCTAGAAGCTCAGGCTTCTAACTAACTCTTATACCTTATATTAGTGCATAATTCTTTTCTGTGTTAGCCATGTGGCTTGGTACCTTTTTCGTGAGGCAGTCACATCTTGTTTGCTCTGTGTCTGTCTTCCTCTGTGTCTGGGTGATGACTGAAGACTTAGCTTTCCTCTCCCCATAATTCTCCTGTTCTCATTGCCCCACCTCTACTTCCTGCGTGGTCATCCCACCTGTACTTCCTTCCTGACTACTGGTCAATCAGCATTTTATTAAACAAGTACAAGAAACAAATCTTTACAGGGTAAAACCATTGTCCCACAGCAACTGGAGATATCACCTTCCCAGATTACCAGTTATACCACAAAGAGATAAATATAAACAGCAGGAGAGTGGCATAAAAACATACTCATTATTAATCAAGGGACTAGAATGGAGGGCCTATATATAAATTCATACTCCTACATGTTGTCTGAGGTTTTCTGTCTCACCTGGTCCTTGTCCTGCCAAATTCCAAAGAAATCACACAGAGGTCTATATTAGATATAAACTGATAGGCCTAGTAGCTCAGACTTCTTATTAACTCTTATAACTTATATTATCCCATTATTCTTGTTTATGTTAGCACATGGCTCTGTACCTTTTTTGGTGAGGCAGTCACATCTTGCTTCTTCTGTGGTTAGGTCACAACTGTGGAAATGAGCTTTCCTCTTCCCAGAATTCTCCTGTTCTCATCACCCCTGTCTCTACTGATTGTCCTGCCTATACTTCTTGCCTGGCCAATCAGCATTTATTAAAATACAATTGGCAGGGTACAGATCATTGTCCCACAATACCTATAGTCACCTAATTTTTTATAAGCACCTACAGTCACCTATTTTTTTATAAAGAGGTCAACAATGCACATTGAAGAATCTTCAACAAGCTGTTTTGATCCAGTTTGATAGCTATATGTAGAGTAATAAAACTGGGCTCATAGCTTTTACCCTGAAAAAGACTCAACTCCAAATGAATCAAGGACCTCAATGTAAGATCAGATGTCCTGAATCATCTGATAACGGATAAAGTATGGAATGTACTTGAAGTCATTGGCACAGGAAAGGACTTTCTAAAAGGACCCCATTAACACAGGCATTGAGGCCAATAGTTGACAAGTGGAACCTCATGCAACTAAGAGGGAAAGAACACCATCAGTAGATAAGTGTTTCATTTGGAATCTGCACAGAAGTTAAAAAACTAGTATTTGTTCTCTAAGAAGAATAATGGAACAGAAAGCCAAGAGTAATGACCTGTGTCTGGAATTCTATCACTGGGTACAAACACAAATTTTCTTCCAGTCTGAGCTTCATGGTGAGTTCCAGATCAGGGTGGTCTACAGAGTGAGATCTTGCTCCTATAATGAAAAAAGAAGTGGAACACCAAAACTTTATTGTTTCTCTTTCTGTTACTTTCAGAGAATACCTAAAGTAGAATGCTTTATAAAGAAAACAAGTGTACTTCACTAACAGTTTTGAGGGGTCCCATTGCAAGATTGGCAAGTTCCTATGGTTGATATCTGGAGCGTACCTTATGGTGTACATACCTCAATGGCAAGAATGAGTTCTGAACCATAATGAGACAGGAAGGTGAAGGTATTTAAGGGCCCCAAAATAGTCTTTTTAGAACTCACTTTGTGGGAACTATGATCCCAAAAGAACAGTACTAATACCTTCAAAAGATAGTGCTCTCAATAGGACACAAGCTCTAGGAAACATGATCAAATTGGCACTGCAGAAGGTACCCAGAACAAGCAAAAATACATATATACCTATTTTAATTATCTCTCTTTTTGACTCTCTGGAATAACCTGGCTGTTGAAGGCAAGAATTGGAGAATAAATGACTGCTTTCTGAGAACCATATAATGGGCACAAAGACCCTGTGGACTACAGGGGGACTTCACTACTTCTCGACATGCTGAAACTTTGATAAGAAGTTTTAAGTTCCAAACTCAAAATGGTAAAAAATGCCAAGGTGATAAAAATGATTGTGCTAAAATTAGTTCTCATCTCTGCGGGGCTGACGAAACTGAAAATTAAATGTAGTGTAATCCCATGGTTTCTGAATTACATCATTTGAATTCAGATGGTGCTGCGCCCTTACTGAAAGTTAGGACCTTCAGGTGGGATTGTACTTGGTGAAAATGGAAAAACCTGAAGGCTCAGAATACTTTGCACGCTCAAGTTCATTAAACATCCCTTATTAGGAAAAAACACATTTTCTCTGGTATCTCCCTTACCTGGCAGCCAGGTAAACCTCTGGCCTGAGGTAAGTACTTCGCTAGGAAGTATTAGTTTCCTCACAACCTATTTCCTACATCCTGTAGTTTCTTGCATGAGTCATGTAAGGACCCAACATCTTCAAAGAATCACTAAGAAATTAAGGCCAGAAAGTAAGGTTTGTCCACCAAAGTGAATGAAATGTTTTCCCAAGCTATAATGGCCAAGATCTGGAAGAGTATATGGCGGATAGTATTCTGAAAAAAGAAACACTTGAAATTTGAGTTTAGGAAGAAAAACCTTGCCTCCAAAGGAGAATAAAATTGTTTTCTAATTTACACTGACAGCTACAACTGCGAGAATATACATAGGATAAGTATCCTGAGTTGGAACACTGGAAAAAATGAGATATTCTCTACTGAGGTAGTTTTAAATACCTGCTAGGGGATGAGATTCTAAAAAGCAGACAAACACGAGCATCTTTGAAAAGCATGTGGTGTGATCTCTGAAAACGGGAGGAAGACCCTGGTGGGATAACAGCCTGGTGAACAGCACTGAGCCCACACACTCATCTGGAAATGCCTTGTTCTTACTAAGGTTTTGGGGACCGGTACAAGCAAACAACACTAGCTATAACCCAGCCTGATAAGAGTTTAGGATGGTACTTCCCAGCAGAGCTCTCCAGTGAGTTCACATCAGAGCTCAAGCAGGCCGAGAAACCTTAAGGAGGAGCCTGTGATGATACCTGTCTCAAGTTGGTGCCATCATCCAGAAAGCAGATACTGAAGAAAGGATTCCTCTGCTGGTGATGTGTTTTAAAAGGTCTTCCCCAAAAGAGATCAGTAAAAGAACCAAGACAGGCATAAAAATATGGAAATCAAAAGGCAGGATGGGGTATAAGAGAAGCCCAGCTTCTGATTGGTCCTGCAGGGGTATCATATTTGCTCCAAGTTAAGGCAGAAGAGCAACAAGCAGCGCTTTTATACTTTGTATCCAGAGAGAAGTAGCTAAAGTCACTCTTCAGGTCAAAGAACATAACCAATTATTTTGTTCTCTGCATCTGCAAGGAAAGTGGCTCCATTACCCTAAGATGTTTGCATGAGAATTAGCAGTGCTGGATACTACATTCAGACACAATCCTAGAAGGTGGGAGAGGACCACACAGAAGTTATAAGAGATTCAAGCAGATCCAGGCAGAACACTGACAAAGTCCTCTGTAAATATCATGGGAATTCTTGTGCCTATTGTTGACATTCTGTCCTAGCTACTTTTCTATTGTCATGACAAACACTATGACTAATAGAAGAGAGAATTCATTGGTTGACAATTTCAGAGAAGGAGTCCATCACCATCATGGCGAAGAGCATGGGAACAAGCAGACAGGCATCATGCTAGTGTTGTAGCTGAGAGCTCACATCTGATCCACAAGCACAGGGCAGAGGCAGATCTAACTGAGCATGGCATGAGCTTTTGAAGCCTCAAAGCCCCAGCCCAAGTGATGCACCTTCTCTAGCAAGGCCAAGTCTTCTCATTTTTCCAAACAGTTCCATCAACAATAGCAGCTGGACCTCAGCCAGAGACCAGAAGTGTTGGTCTGGCAACTGATTGACTGAGGATTGTAGTGGGGCTTGAGTTTATTTGAGTCATCCCATCACTGTGGTCCCCTGGGGAAGGATCAGATGCCAGTTCTTCTGGAGCCTTGGAATCTTGATGACCATATATACTATTATATGTTAGTGCTCTGACTTTTCCAATATTAGTGAATTTTATTCAGTAGGTTAGAAAACACCAAGATGGAGTGTAAAAATATCAGAGTAGAAATAGACATCTCTCGACTCTCAGCCTTGAAGTTTGACAAAGTAACTAGGAAGATTTTGGCCATTTGTTTCAGAAAAAGCAAAAGAGACTTTCAAGTGTAAATCTTTTGTACAATATTAGATTGAAGATTACTATGGCTGTCATGTTGTTCATAAATTCCACATGCTAGAAGAATATGTATTGATGCTTATCAACTAAATAGCTGAGCAAAATAGCAACCTTTTTCCATGTGCTTATAAAATTTGGAGTGTCTACTTTGTGGCTGGATATTGGACCACATTTAATGTCTGCCTTTTCATGGTTAAGTTCATATAAAATAGACATGGAGCTGTGAATTAATCAACCAGAGGCATTCACACAAGACAATTCAGAAGTGAACTGTATGCAGAAGGCTTTCTGTTTGTTTCCTACTGCATCATCCTAGATATAATGGAGACAAACTGTGCACCTGGAAAATTCTGTGCTGAGTTCTTGTCAATTCTTTCTGAAAAGCATATGGATCTCATTTTCCCTGACTATTTTTCTCCACTTTTTTGAATAAATAGGAGTAGATCCTTTTGTCTCAAATTAAGGATTTTAACTATATCTCATAAAATAAATATATTTGAACCTCGTCTTCAAATATCCTATAATAATAAAGCATAAAATCACAAGCTTTCAAAACATCTTTTATGTTTAGAATTTTCTATAGCACTCCAAAAATTCTTTACTATACCTGCCTGTCTTGCATACTAAAATAATAATGATATTTCAGGGATATTCAACATTTTATGACCATGAGCTTTCGGGGAGGAAAAATATGGCAAAAATATTTTCAATATTTCATGGGATGTAGATTTATTTCCAAATAAATATTAGGGTGCAATTTGAAGGACCAGCTTTGGAACAAACACAAAAGCTTACTCATTTATCCTTTGTAACTTGAATTCGACACTCAAGGCATTTAATTTTCTAGTTTGCCTGACTCTCTGGAGTTGTTAGAAATAAAATTTCACTCTGGTGTCATTTCTGTTGCTGTGACAAAATGCCCTGTCAAAAATTACCATAGTGGAGAAAGGTATTTATTTCAGCCAACAATCCCAGGCTATAGTCTACTGTTGTGGGGAAGTCACATCAGGAACTGCAAACAGCCATTCGCATCTCACATTTAAGAGCACTGAGAAATGAATGCACGCACGCTCAGTTGCTTGCTAGCTGCACTCAACTTAATTGCCCCAGTCTTACACAGTTTAGGAATTTCTTCTGTCTAGGGAATGATGCTACTCACAGTGGGCTGGATCTTCCCATGACAACTAATTTAATTAAGACAATACCCCATAGATATTCTAATTTTATTGTGTGACATTATTCTTGGAGAGATAGAAACAAATGTCTATTCACTTCAGAAAGGGAATTAAAGGCAGACCAAAGAAAGGATACCACCAAAGTACACCTTGATAAATCTGAATATTGGTCTTTCCAGGCAGTTCAGTTGATCTGAGCCTCATCCAGGCAGTTCATCTGCTTTGCCCCTTCAAAACAGCTTGACTGGTTCTAGCCTCTTCTAATCAGTTCAATTGGTCTCAGAGTGTCTTTTAGCAGCCTTGACTGCTTATATAAGCCTGGGGAGGGAGGGGTCTTGTGCATCTGGCCACTTTCAGTGCTTTCTTGAAAATTCTGTGCTGTTTATTCCCTGAGGCTTAAGGAGGCTCCACTTAAAACTTGCCGAGTCTTAACAAGGTTCTGTGTAGGATGGGATGCTTCCCTCACTTTTAGAACATCCTGTCTTAATGAGCTTCGCCCAAGATAGAGTGTATAAAATTAGAAGAAATTGCTATACACCTGCCCACAGGCCAACCCGATGTAGATAATCTCTCACTGAAATTCTTCCCAGGGGATTCTAGTTCATGTCAAGTTGACAGTTAAAGCTAGCCATCTCATAGGCCAAAACACAATTCCCTTCTCGAAATGACCAATGACCATAGCCTCTTTGATCATCCAATGTTTTACTCCCCACCTACTCTTTATCCATAACTACATCAGTAACAATGATGGCACTATGTGCCTTGGATTATTTCCCTGGGGTCATAATGATATCTGCATATTAGCTATTTAATTAAATATGTTTTTATTCCCTGGGGTCATTCCAGATGTCAACTACATTTTTTTCAAGACCCAAGAAGAAAATGTATTATGTTCAAAAGAAGAGATGAAAGAAAAATTCCTAAAGAGATTATATGCAAATCTGTTGGCAAGCTCAATGGAGAACAGAAAATGATGGATTGATCCCCATCAGTTACTATCAACAGGAAGTTCCTACTGTGCATGGACAGAGATAGGTATATTCATATATACGACTAAAATGCATACTGACTTCAAATGTGGACAGAGATCAGTAAAATGCAGTAATTCAAATTGACAGCATTCATTTGAGTTTTGTGCGATGTTAACTATGGGTCAATCCTATTCAAAATATGTGTGTGTGTGTGTATGCACATGTGTGACATGTGTGTGCATGTGTGTAAAAGAGAGAAGGGATGGAGTCAGAGAGAGAGAGAGAGAGAGAGAGAGAGAGAAAGGCAGACAGAGGCAGACAGAGAGCGAACACACATACACACACAGAGAGAGATATCTCACGCTAATAATTTAACAGCACACCTGAGAACTTTAGAAGAGAAAGAAGAAATTACATTGAAAGGGCAAGAAAATCAGTAAGATTAACAAACTTATCCCAAATAACCAAAAGACACAGAGAGAACATCCAAATTAACAAAAGTAGAGATGAAAAGAGCATAACAATAGACATTGAGGAAATCCAAAGAACCATAAGGATATACCTTAAAAATCTGTACTCTGCCAAATTGGAAAATATAAAAGAAATGGATAATTTTCTCAGTACATACCACTTATCAAAGTTAAAACAAGAACAGATAAGCAATTTAAAGAGGCCTATAACTTCCAGTGAAATAGAAGCAGTAATTAAACACATGCTCCAAGGCCTGTCGCTCTCTGTAGAATGTCTGGCTGTGGGTCTTCATATTTGTTCCCATCTGCTGCAAGAGGGAGATACTTTGACGGTGGCTGAAAAGGCACTAATCTATGAGCATAAAGGAATATCATTAGGAGTCATTTTATCGGTACATTTTTTTTCTTTTTTAAAAAACCAGTATTATTTGGATTTACCCTAGGTCCCAGACCTATCTAATTTCAGGTTCTCAGTCATCAAGCAGTTCCAGGTACAAAATCCATACCATGGAGTGGACCTTAAGTCAAATTAGCTGTTGGCTAGTTATTTCCACAAGCCACAATTGTCATGGATGGTTGGTTGTGTCATGATTGTCATGGCATATAATATAGGTAGTAGACCATTCTCGCTAAAGGGTTTGTGGCTGCTTCGTTGTTTCGTTTCCCTTTTGATAGTGTGCAGAACACCATCCAGTACCAAAGACACTAGATTATAGGGGTGAAGGTGGGTCCTAGTAGAAAGAAGACAAATCCTTATAAAAAGAAGGAGTGCTTATTTTTGGCTCAATTTATCAGCATCAGCCCAAGGTCAACTGGATCATTGTTTTAGGTCCAAGGTATCCAGGCCAAATTGCATGGAAGTATAAGCCTGATAGTGCCCTCTACTTCCCCCCAAACAGGAAGCAAATGTGGGAAAGAGGCAGAGACAAGATACATCTTTCTAGGACATGAAGTGAGTAACCTACTTTCTCCAACTAGGACCTGTCTCCTGTTAAAAGACATCAGATTAACAATCCACCCATAGTTCCCTTGCTTAGTCCAGAGTTCTCAGGGTGTAGTAACTTATCGATGTCCATCAGTGGGCAATATATGAGCACCTGAGATATGAGCCTATTTGCAGATCTTCTACTCATACTGTAGCATCAATCATGTGTTAGCAACTGAGATGTCAACCTAAGAAATGACCTTAATGTAGCTACTTCGTAGAGATCATTCAATATTTAAGAAGGCTGCATTGGCCATTACGGCTGGGAAGACACAGCGAATTATGGGAAGCGTGGCAACAAGCAGGGGCACAAAGCTGAGTGATCATATTTTCATCTGAACACAGAAGCAAGCCAACAGAAAGAGGAATCAGGCTATAATCCTTGAAAGTTTCTCCTAGTGACATATCTCTTCCAGCAAGCCTCCACCTCCTAAGGTCCCATAACTTCCCAAATAGTGCCCCCAACGAAGAACCAAGTGTTCAAACACATGAGCCTAGGAGGAACATCTTTTATACAAAGCACCACAGGTATGAAGCCAGTTTGGATAACAATTACCCTGTGGGGGTTCCGTTTTCCCCATTTGTATTTTATATTTATCTTTCAAAGCAGTTTGATTGTCACAGAGAACCATCTAAAGCACAAGGCAACTCAAAGGAAAGAACTCAAAATGACAACTGATAAATATGTGCAACATAGACCCTCCCCATTCCCTTCACCAGGGAAGGCCTGTCTGGCCTTTTCTGCTGGGGTGGAGAAGCAGTAAGAAAACACACCCACTCTCCAAATCCTGAGTCTGTATGTGCTGACTAGACAAATTTCATTAAAATGGCTTAGACGCTCCGACTCTCAGGAAAGGTAGAAAGGAAAACACAGAAAAAATTCAAATTAAAATGTAAAACATATCAATTGTCTTCTGTTACAACACACTCTCCCATCTCATTCTTTGCTGTGTTCAAACTGAAACCAGAGGAGAGTATGCGGAAAGTGTGCTTATGTCTGTTACTCTGGGCAACTCTTGGGATTCTTGGTGGTACTTACTTAAATTATATTGAGAGTTTTCGAAGTCTCTTCACCCGTAGAAGCTAAGCTAATTTTACTTGGGGCAATCACACTTATACTTCCAACAATAACTCCTTTCACTGAGAGGACTTTCTGAATGTTGTGAAACAAGACACAAGTGATTGAAAGTGTGTTTTACATACAGAAATGAATTTCAGTTCAATTGCAGGGGCTCAAAATAAGGACAGACTAACTCTGACAGCTTGATTTGAAGTTTCTCCAACAAGGTTTTATGTTGGGTCTCTTAACCATAGTGCAGGTAAGTTAAAGATAAAGGAGTGTTTACACTGTTCAATTTCCCCTTTCAGAAATCCAACCACTAAGAAATAATCACTTTTAGTCCACATTTGCCCTGTCTTGTAAAAACTAAATACAGCTAGTATATATTAGAAAAGTATTTGATGTTAATGAATAATTTTATATGCATTTTTACAGAAAAATAAAAAAGATACATATGTGCATGTGTCTATGCCTGTGTGTGTATATGTCTAGGTGCCTGTGTATGTATGTATGTATATATGTGTGTGTGTGTGTGTGTGTGTGTGTGTGTGTGTGTGCTTGCGTGTGTATAAGTATATACCTGTGTGAACATCTCTCTTTATATGTGTGTGTGTTATGTATATGTCTTTCTAAGTGTATAAAGATGTACATGTATATTTGTGTATATGCGTATGTGTGTTGGGAGATCACGCGGAATGTACAAAACAATCATGGTTAGAAATGAGTGTGCTTCAGGGAAGGGTTCCAATAGAGATAAATAGAAATAGGAATACATTTGCAAAGTTAACATTCAGGAAACAATCAGACATTTCTGATGATAAATGTTCTTCTTAGAATAACATGTTTACTTCTTGAAAAAAAAAAGTTACCTATTTTTGCTTCAATAAAACTTGTTTATCTTGTTCTACAGCAACCAAAGGCTCAGAAAGAAATATTTTCTCAAGAATGTTCTGTTCTGGAAAACAGGGTCATTTAAACAGTTGATAACTGCTAAAGGCTCCAAACATTTGCAGCCTGTACACAGATCAAAGGACTCTGAACCTTTTGATATTCATATTCACCACCAGTTCTGCTGCAAAGAGTACTTGCTTGATTATATTTTTGTTAAGAAATATTTGTATTACTTAACAGCTGAATTGAAATAAACATGCATTTTCCCCTGACTGAATATATACAGCCTAACATTTCTCAGAAGGTATTCATGTGTGTGTGTTTGTATGTGTGTGTTTGTGTATCTTAAGTGAGTTTGGTACATTATGTATAATTCCTTCCTTAATATTTTCTGTGTGTGTATCTTAAATGAGTTTGGTACATTATATATAATTTCTTCCTTTGTATTTCCTGTTATTATGTTATCCAAAATTCAGTGCAGTAAATAAATACACATACTACTTAATACGTTTCTCAAATATTTTCACCTATGCAATATGTGTAAATGTGTGTATGTATGTATATATATATACATATATATATATATATTACTGTATTTGTCAGTTTAGTGTTACCATAAGAAAATACCGTAAGTAATTAACCTATAAAGAAATAAAAAGAGTCTAGAGTTAGAAGGTTGCAATCCACAATAGGGCAGCCCTTGACTTTGGGACCTCAGATGAGGTAGACTTGTGGTAGGCTCACACAGCATAGCAAAACTCTTTGTGATCATTAACCTGAAAGCAAAGCAAAAAGAAGAAAAAGAAACAAACACACAAACAAATACAGGAGACTCACAAACCCCTTGAGGGTGTGTTCCCTATGACCTAAAGACTCCTCGAAGTCCCCACCTTCTTAAAGTTCAGCATCTTCCAATAGTGTCATGTTGGGACTAATTCTTAAGCCTATAGACTTGGAAAGACTCAAACAATGAGACTGATCATTTTACATCCACTTCTTACCTGCCCTCCATGCTTCTTTTCTCTACTAAGAAGACAGAAAGGGGGAGAAAATGCCCAAATCTGCTTGTTGGAATGGTTCATAGAACAGCCTTGTAAGCAGCTGTAACTAGCACCTAGTCTGCTCTCATAATCAGTTGGGGGTGGGGGTTGCTTCTAGGAGCCCAGCTTTGGTGTCCCACGAGACAGTCAGTTATCTCTTTGCTAACACCAGTAGCTGGCAATGACACAGTATTTCTTCAAAGCCTGTGCTCTCTGTGCTACATTGTTGCCAAACTCTCCCCATATTAGAGCTCAAATATCATCTACCTACTGAAGCCAACATTGAATTTTAACTCCTGTGGGAACTTAGAACTTAGGAAAGGAAGGGGAGCCCTGGCCAATTCCATCTCATTGTGCTAAATGCCACCTCTAAATGAGTCAGGAACAAAAAAGTTTCTGGAAGTAATAAGTGAGTTTATTAAGGCTACATGATCACAAATTAAAGAGAAAAAATAACTATTTCTATATATTAGCAATGATTACATATGCACTAAAATAAAAATATATTGTCTACAACTGATTAAAATAAATTTACATATACGTAAAATAATGAATAAGAATTGTATACCGAAAACTATGTAACACTGGTAAAGGAAAGAAATCTAGATAAATGGAAAACCATCCATTTTATGGTTTAAAGTTTAATATTGTAGCACTATTATTTCTCTTTATGTACAGTTTATTTATATATAATGACTATAAAATCATTTCACTGTTTTTGTATATGTGGAAAATCTTTATAAAATATTTTAACAGAGTCAAAGAAATTGGATAATTAAGACAATTTTAAACATTAATAAGACAGTGGTAAGACTCAGTTTTCAAAATCTCAAGATACATTTTATGCATCTAATAGCCAAGACTGCATGCTACTAGTAGATGTAGACAAGCAGATCAGTGAACTGAAGACTCTGGAGAACCAATATGCCCGGCTGGCACCTACAAAGCGGTGGAGAAAGTTCAAGTGACTTACAAGGAAAACTTTGAGTAAACCACAGAAAGCAATTGAACTACAAATTTATAAAGAAAATATCCTGCCATAAACCTCATATCCTGTGGGAAAAATGAATTTGAGTTGAGTATCAACTTAAATGAAATGTATTATTTATAAAATACATAAAAACAAAACAGTTTTATAAAATAATAGTTTTCTTAAAAAAACCCATACATTTATACAGCGAATACAAACTATATCCATACACCACTACCTCCCTTCAACTCCCCCCTAGGGCCCCATGCTTTTTCCAGACCTCATGTCCTCTTTTTATTTATTTTTGTTATGAATTACACCATGCCCAACTAATGTTGCCCCTATGTACATGATGGCATGGCCATCCAATGGAGCCTGGGCAACCTACCAGTGGCCACATCCCCGTAGGCAATGTCTCTCCCTCTCTCATCAGCCATCGAAAGCACTAGCACCTCTGATGCAGATCCAGCTTCAGTAGACTCTCCCTAGTCTGTGTTGAAATTTTAACTGACTTGATTTTGTACAGATCTTGTGCAGGTAAACACAGCTTCTGCGAGCTAATGTGTACATCCACCACATCATATCCAGAAATCAGCAACTCATAGCTCTCCTCTCTACCCACATTCTGAAATGTTTTCTGAGCCCTTCATGGGAGGAGGCTGTATATATATGGCCCCCTAGGACTGAACACTCAGGGTTCTTTATACTCTACCCTTTGATGGGCTGTGCATCTCGGCATTACCCACTAATCATTGCAAAAAGAAGATTCTGTGATCAAATGAGAACAGCACAAATCTATGGGTATGAACACAAATATTTAGAATGCAGTTTGACCACATGACTGTGTACCAAAACAATAAGAGGTTCTCCCTTAGATCTTGTGATCTCCTCAGTCATGAGATTTTGACCAAGTTTACAGTACCAGACATAACATCTCTCCTATAGAGCAGGCCTCATATCCAAGAGAAAGTGCTTCCTCAACCCCGTAGCCTTATGCCACTATTACATCAATAGTTACATGTCGCCAGAGTTCTGTGTTATAGTATGTATCATCTAGGACTGAGTAAAACCAGTGATATTTTCTACTCTAGAAACCTACAAAACACCTTTGGATATAAGTTAGATAAGGCCGTAATTTTTGGTCTTGATACTAAATATACAATCCACAATAAGTAGGGTTTCAAACAATTCTAAATATTTGCCCTGCAAAAGACTCAGAGTTTGCAAAGACAAGCAAAAGACTAGGAAAAGTATTTCCAAAATACATGTTTAACAAGGGACAGGAATTTAAAAGACTAAAATTCAATCATCAAAGAAAGCAAATAATATAGCCAGGCATGATGGCACACACCTGTAATCCCAGCACTCAGGAATTGGTTGTAGGAGCATCCGAAGTTCAAGATGATCTTCAAGTACATAGTGAGGTCAAACCCATCCTGACTTGTTCAAGATACTATGTGAAAGAAAGAAAGAAAGAAAGAAAGAAAGAAAGAAAGAAAGAAAGAAAGAAAGAAAGGAAGGAAGGAAGGAAGGAAGGAAAAAGGAAAGAAGACTAATGGGCAAATTAAACCAAAATGGGCAATCACCATGCAATAACCAAAAGTAGTAGAAATACTGAATCACTCACACTCTGTTCTTGAAAATGCAAAATAACTACTCTTGAAAAATATAGACAGTTTATTCTAAATAATTAGACATGCAACTATAATATGACCTGTTCCTGGATATTTATCTCAAAGCAAAGAATATTTATGTTCATGCAAAAACTTATTTATAGATGTTTATGCAAGAGTTATTTGTAATAGCAAGGGGGGGGGGTCTGACAACCCAAATGTCCTTCCATGGGTAAATGGGTAACCTGTAAATTGTATTATATACTTTTCCTGAAATACTATTCAAGGAAATAAAACACATTGGCATAATTTTCTGGAAAGTCATCCAAGCTCAAAATATTAAATGACCTGGTTTCACTTATATAGCTTTCTTGAAATGGCAAATGTGCAGAAGTAGAGAACAAGATGATTGTGAATGGGATAAAGCAGATGTGGGGATCCTCTTGATGATCGAGACAGTGTGAGAACAAAATGGTTGTGAATGGGGTAAAGCAGATGTGGGGATCCTCTTGATGATCGAGACAGTGTTTTTCATGGTGGTACTAAAGTCAGTCAGAGGTGTAGAGCTCAAGATGTTGACATTAAAAGAAACCTGGCAAACATCACACAGGGTCTCTCAGTACCATTTCTTAAAACTAATTAAAATACAATTTCTTCAAAACTTCTTTTTGTACTACACACCACGTGAATGATAAAAACAAAAAAGGATGAAAAATCAAATGTCTTTAATGATGCAAAACAAAAAGGCAATTCTCATTACATTGTAGGTGGGGCTGTAAGTTGGCTTAAGTAAGCACTTTGGGAAACTCACTATTACCTACTAATGACAAGCAATTTGCAACTGCTGGGGGAAGGGAGCGGGGAATGTGTTCCAAAACAGAGAGATTTTCCTTAATAGTTCCAGACTTGAAAGAGCCTAGATAATAATCAACTATAAGGTGTATAAATTATAATAAACATAAATCAACAAAAGATTACCTAAGAGAGATCAGATATAATATGTAATATATGTTAATTTTTATTGTTTCCAAAAGATAAGCAAAACCAACTGATGAAGCCTCAATGATGCCTTGGAGGATGAAGAAAGAATTTGTAGTTAAAGGCAGCCTAAGAGAATCCTTCACTATCCTTAACCTTATTCATTTCACTTTTTAATACACGTCTATGCTAAGTACCGTGGTTTTAGATGAATGCTATGTGCATTTCTATATGTTTATTACCGAATTTTAAATCTGAAAGAAAAATAACAAAACTGTATCTGGCGTGCTACTTCAACACCTAGGAGGCCAAGGCAAGATTGACAATTTATAGTTGACTAGCACCAGAGCTTAGGACCAGAGTGAAACCTCAAAACAAAGAAAAAAACTTACCAAACTTTGGTCACTGTATTCTCTATGAGGAAGATGCTACTGCACGAGCCATTGACAGAGCAGATAGAAGAACCTACCAAGTGTGCAGATTTCCATAAAAAAAAAATCAAGACATTGTATCAATCATTGGAACACACAGGAAACACTTTTAAAAGATCAACTAGACTACTGCCTGAGCATAGTCTTTATGCTTTAATTCATCTCCTGTCTCTAGGAATCTGGTGTTTTAGTTTCTGAAACAAGCTTGCAAATTTCTTTTTCTTTCAATGCTGTAGCATGTTCTGTAAATCAGGAAACACAGTAAATCCTTAAATAATTGCATTTGGGTCTGGGAGGGGTCGGTAACTCCAAATTTACCTACAAAGTTTGTACATTTGTATTATAAAGTGCTGTTATATACTTTTCACTAATGTAACTACTCCACATTTGGGGGAGATAAACTTATTTTAATATTTAACCATTCCGGAAGCAGTATTATTACTCTTTCCCAATCGCCATTTAAGATAGTAAGTATCTGGCCGATTGCTTTGGAAACTTTTAAAGCTAAGTTCTTTTTATTGATTAGGGATTTTTTTTTTTTTTTTGGCATGTGGTCATTATTCCCACCTTCTGGTCTCTTAGGCTTTTTGCAGTTGCTTAAAGGCAAGAAAATCTTGGTTAGAATTTCACACAAATTTATACACTGATTGTATGCAAACAAATAGTCATGGCATGGGGCTCCAGGAGCAGTGATGATGAGTTATGTTACTAGAAGGTAGCTGAAACAAAATGAGAATCCTGATCTGGGTGGGAATCGAGAATATATCATTAGGATATCATCTCTTTCTCTCTCTCTCTCTTTCTCTCTCTCTCTCTCTCTCTCTCTCTCTCTCACTCACACACACACACACATACACACACACAACTACAATTATATACATATATGTGTGTGTGTGTGTGTGTCATCACGGGAGGAAGAGGGAGAAAGAGATGAGGGATATAGGTTATAGCATACAAGATGTATAGATTGCACACCAAAAAAAGTAGAATTAGGAACAACAAAGAAGGACCTGTTGAGAAGGCAATAGTGTGTACAATTTTGGGGTTATGCCCTCAGAAACAATTCACTAACTCTCGATTGTTTCTAAGGAACAAGAAGAAGATAGGCGCACACTCTGCAGAGAAGAGGAGCATGGCATGAGAAGACAACACACATGTACTGCAGCCCAGAAGGCATTTTGGAAGACAGTGAATATAGTAAGAGGAGACCACTTGTTTCCCCGCTGCCCGGAAGTTTAGACCCGGAAATAATCACACAGAAACCATATTATTTGCAATACTGTTTGGCCAATAGCTTAAGCATATGTCTAACTCTTATTTTGTTTTTTTTTAAATTTTTTTATTATTTTTTAAATTTATTTATTTATTAAGGATTTCTGCCTCCTCCCCGCCACCGCCTCCCATTTCCCTCCCCCTCCCCCGATCAAGTCCCCCTCCCTCATCAGCTCGAAGAGCAATCAGGGTTCCCTGACCTGTGGGAAGTCCAAGGACCGCCCACCTCCATCCAGGTCTAGTAAGGTGAGCATCCAAACTGCCTAGGCTCCCCCAAAGCCAGTAGGTGCAGTAGGATCAAAAACCCAATGCCATTGTTCTTGAGTTCTCAGTAGTCCTCATTGTTTGCTATGTTCAGCAAGTCCGGTTTTATCCCATGCTTTTTCAGACCCAGGCCAGCTGGCCTTGGTGAGTTCCCCATAGAACATCCCCATTGTCTCAATGTGTGCGCGTATCCCTCGCGGTCCTGAGTTCCTTGCTCATGCTCCCTCTCCTGCTCCTGATTTGGACCTTGAGATTTCTGTCCAGTGCTCCAATGTGGGTCTCTGTCTCTGTCTCCTTTCATCGCCTGACTAACTCTTACATCTGAATTTAACCCATCTCCATTAATCTGTGCATCCCCACGAGCTTATGGCCACCAGCAAAGTTTCAGCGTGTTTGTCTCCAGTGGAGGCTCCATGGCTTCTCTCAACTCTGCCTCCTTTCTTCCTGCATTCAGTTAATTTTCCCCGCTTACCTGGTTCTGCCCTATCAACAGGCCAAGGCAGTTTCTTTATTAAGTAATGATATTCACAGCATACAGAGGGGGATCCCACATCAAGCGAGTGACCTTTTTTTATCTTCCACACTTGTGTACCTGGCTCACTTGCCAACACTAGTAATTGAAAGTAGAGGGTTCACAATTTGTTTGATGATCTAGAGAGATACCCTGTCTTTCTAGAGCTTCCAAAGCATTAAGCATGATCCAGTGGAAATGTCTCCATCTGCGAACGCAAAAGTAACACAGTTGAGAGACACTGTGAGCAAAGCAAAATAGAAAATGGAGTCTCAGGTTATCAAATTCTGGGCAATAAGCAGCCCAGAAGATGCCCCCAGAAAAGCCTATCTACAATTCCTCTTCAGTTCTTACATTTATAATTAACTCAATGTTACTGCATATTTACAGTCTTGGCAAGACTATCCAAATGATAAACATCTCCTACTTCTCAGCCTTACCCTTGGCTTTCCCCCCATATTACTTTAATGAAATTTCATGAACTCAGCAATGAATTATTTCTCTTGATGGCTAGAGTAGTACTCTGACCCTTTACCTGTAGCAATGGTCTTCATCTGCCACGTGTCTGACTCAAAATCTGCTGTTTCAGATTTCTTTAAGTTTGATTTTTATCATTTTAGAGCATATTCTAAAGCAGACATTATATTTTTCAGCTAGTGAGGAACTCCCTACATCTTTCTTTTTTGTCAGCGACCCTGGTCTATCTATGTGATGTGTCTGTTTTAAGAGAGAGTTTGAGAGAATAGAGTTCACCTATTCCCAAGTTCTATTTAGCATAGAAAATACTTGGTAGGATTCTTCACTGTTAACAGAATTATTTCCACCATCGTTGCTTTCTAAGTAGAACTAATTGGGAGTGGTTGGGAATGAAGGATTCTTTGATGGAGCTGAAGGGTTTTTCAATTCCTGTAAGGCTTTTCTAAAAAAAGTACAGCCTCTCTATGTGATTCTAGAACTCCCCTTGGCTGTGGCGGCAAGGAGCACACGTGACATGCCTGACTGAGCAGGCAAATGAGCAAATGGAACTGACGACCCCAATAAAAGAAAAAACTGATCTGTTGGATCAACTGCATTCTCTGCTGGACCATTGTATCTACTTACCTAAACAGACCTGTCCTCCATTCTGTGTTACCTGGTTATAATAGACACAACACATGACTCCCTTCTTCCTACTATCAAGTGTCATTAAAATAAAAAAAAGAACCATTCCTTTCCTTCCTTGTTGCTGAACTGACTGGATGGGTCTAAACTAGTCAGATGAAAACTTAGAAATAAGAGCGAGGAGAATTTGGCTCAATGGCTTTTGAGAGCCTCATCCCGAAATGGGTAGGATGAAAGAATCTCTGAGTGTGGTCTGCCTTTGTGCAGAATGGAGAAGAAAGGAGAGTGAACAAGAGAAGAATGGGACAAGAACGAGAAGAGGTAGAGAGATCAGGTAAAAGAAGGGGCCCCAGTGGGAGAACACATGGATAGTGGGTAGTGATATGTTGTGCTTTAACAAATAAAGCTTACCTGTGAGTTCAAGGCCAACCCACTCTAAATACACGAGATTGAGTCGGTCTAAAAGAGAAACAGATCCACAAGTGGGGTGGAGACAGAAAGAAATATGGTTGAGCAGAGAGAGGCATATAAGGCAGGAGGAGACAGAAGCTCAGGATTCAGTACGAGGTTTCATAGAGAAGGCATTCAGTCCGAGGATTCATAGGGACAGGATCTTGCTCCCTTGGTTCTGAGGATCCAAAGACGTAAGAACTAATGGCTGGCTCCTTTGCTTCTCTGATGGTGTAGCTTTCACCCCTAATATCTGACTCGGGGTTTTCATTAATGACCAATTAGAAATCACGTGACATAAGCATAGGTCACAGCACCTGTGGAGTTCTGCTACGTTGCTGGCTTTCTGTTTGTGCTCATTCTGAGTTTGCCTTCTGCTACGGGAAACACAGAAAGCCCCAAAAGTAGATTACTTCAAAACGGAATCGAAGCAACATTCTTAAATTCTGGAATTACTTCAGAGAGATATTAAAAAAAATGATTACAACTCTGCTTTGGATTAACTAAATATGCCTTTTAATGTTCTTTCTTTTTAACTTGAAAAACTATTTTTTTTACCTGATATTTAGAAGTTGGGATATAATTTGTTAATGTAAAACATTCAAGCTGGCCAGGAATGGTGGTACACAACTTTAATTCTTTCACATAGGAGGCAAAGACAGGAAAACCTCTATGAGTTTGAGGCCAGCCTGATCCACAAAGTGAGTTCCAGGACAGCCAGAGCTATACAGAGAGACCCTGTATCAAAACAAACATACACAAAAAAATTCAACCTGTAATGAACAAATGAGGGTAGTTAGCATGTCCCTGGACTTAAATCATACATCATGACTTCCTGGTGAATTTCTACATTTATGTTACACATAAGTTGCTCACACACAAAACATATATGGCTGAAATCCCATAAAAATTGTAGCTATGGGATTTTGATTGGGATCTTTCTTTGATCTTCTCCAATGTAATATTATATAGTTTAATATTTTCCTTTACTTTCTGTCTGTCATTCCCTTTAAATGGTAAGCTAAGTTGATTTGGTTCTGTTTTAATAAAATGTATTATTAAGTCCTTGGTGCTTTAGGATAATAACGCCTGACATTGGTATGCCCTTGGTGAATGAGAGTTGAAGGGAAGGGGTAAATGGATGGAGTGTCTCCAAAGCCTAGGATTTCTGAAAGTCCTGGCTATTTTACATGTGTTGAGCTGTTCGTATTTTTAATGAAAGCATGTATATGGAGGGTTATACAGTACTTTTAAGCTCTCACAGAGACCTTCTTTAGAAAGAACAAACATCTTTCTATGTAGGGAAAAAAATCACTCTATTTTTTTTTAATCTAACAGAGGTGTTTTTCCTTGTTTCTTACCATAGATGACAGAAGAAACTTCCTTCCAAGAATATTGAAGAAATCCATATCTATAGTAAGTGGGAAGAATCATTATGGGATTAATTATTCTTGGAAAACAAAGGAATGATTGCGATGTCTGTCTCCACATGTATGTATCTGCATTTACACTTCTGCCATCCACAAGTCTGGCATAAGAAAGGAATAAATAAAATGTAAATGGAAGCCGATTAGATAGTAATTGTCATAAAACAATAGTTTCTCATCCTCCAAAATTTATATTTAAAAATTGCTAAATGTATCTTTGTTCACCAAGCACTTTAATTAACACCTATAACATGGTGATTATATTATTCAACATTTAAGTGCTTAATTTGCAATCTGGAATTACAGGCATTCCCTGATAAAGATATATTTTCATTTGTTGCATTTGTATTTTTAGTAGAAGACAAAAATAAGCAGATACTTATGTGATAATACGATGCTAGATCCATAAACACAAGTTCTCCTCCCCCCTTTCCATTGCACTTGAGACGAAAACACAGTAACCATCTATTTTTACGAACTGAGACATTGGGAGATGTTGGAAGTACTGTACCTGCCATCTACTGGAAGTCCGTGGGAGGTACATTTCCCCAGGAACAACTCCAGTCCCACAGAGAGAGTTGAAAGAGTCTAGAAAATGCTACCGGCGCTATTTGAGGAAATTATATCACAGGGTTTGAGGTCTTTTAGCGCTATTAAAGAAAATTAAAGAAAAAAATGACCTCATTAATCACTGGTACGAAATGGACCTGCTTAAGTTTGAAAGGGAAAAAGGAAAGAGTGACTCACCTTTGAAATGTTAAAAGTTTCAACAAGGCCAAGAGGGAAAAGAGCAACAAATGTCCTTCCCAGCATTCTCAGCAAAAGGCACGCTCTGGCTTCTGTGTGTGTGCGTGTGTGTGTGTGTGTGTGTATGTGTGTGTGTGTCTGTATATGTGCATGAGTGTGTGTATGTGAGCACGTGTGTGTGAATGTGTGTTTGAGTGTGTATGCATGTGTGTGTATGTGTGAGTGTGAGTGAGTGTATGTGTGTGCATGTGTGTGTAACTGCTTGTGTGTGTTTCAGTGTGTGTGCGTGCATGTGTGTGAGTGAGCGCGCGAGCATGTGTGTGCGTGTATGTGTGCATGCACTTGTGTGTGAGTGTGTTTGAGTGTATTGTATGTGTGTATGTGTGAGTGTGTGTGTATGTGCGTGTGTGTTTGTGTGTATGTGTGAATAACTATTGCAGGAGGTTCTTGGCTCATGGGGCAGCTAGGGCTCTGAGTTTCTTTAGTGACATCTGTTGATCATCCATGGCCTTCATTAGATTACATGACTCATGCCAAGTATAAAAGTGGGAGGGAACAGGATGTGGAGACTGCACTGGAGTGGTGCAGAATTACAAAGAATGAGACACCAAAGTTAGTTCTTTAATTGCAAGCTTTGGGGGATATATTTAATTCCTTTAACTATGCTCAGGGTCAGATAGCTCCGGACCTTCATGTAACCTCCACACCTACAAGGCTAATTAATGGACTCCTACTGAAATCTCATCAGTCCATTTTCTTACCTAGTTTTAAAATAACCTACATAAGGACTTTTTTCCCCTGAGTTGAGAGAAAAAAAAACACTGAATTGCCCTTTAATTTCATTTTTATGAATGACTTTAAAATTACTGTTTTATAAATTAAAAGCAAAATTTAATGTTTTGTACTTAAATAAAAAATCCCAGATGATCTGCGTATTTCCAGATCTGTCTGTCTGTCTGTCTCTCTCTCTTTCCCTCTCTCTCTCTCTCACACACACATACACAGAGAGAGCTTGAGAGTCTCAAACAGAATGACAAATGCTTTTACTGAAGGGCACACTTAGCAGTGTGCACACTCATCATTTCACACACTTATCAGTGTGCACACTCCAGTCATTGCACACACTCACTCAGCAGTGTGCACACTCCAGTCATTGCACACCACTCATTTAGCAGTGTGCACACTCCAGTCATTGCACACACTCACTTAGCAGTGTGCACACTCCAGTCCTTACACACCACTCACTTAGCAGTGTGCACACTCCAGTCATTGCACACACTCACTTAGCAGTGTGCACACTCCAGTCATTGCACACACTCACTTAGCAGTGTGCACACTCCAGTCATTGCACACACTCACTTAGCAGTGTGCACACTCCAGTCCTTACACACCACTCACTTAGCAGTGTGCACACTCCAGTCATTGCACACACTCACTCAGCAGTGTGCACACTCCAGTCGTTTCACACACTCACTCAGCAGTATGCACACTCCAGTCATTGCACACACTCACTTAGCAGTGTGCACACTCCAGTCATTGCACACACTCACTTAGCAGTGTGCACACTCCAGTCATTGCACACACTCACTCAGCAGTATGCACACTCCAGTCATTGCACACACTCACTCAGCAGTGTGCACACTCCAGTCGCTGCACACACTCACTCAGCAGTGTGCACACTCCAGTCATTGCACACACTCACTCAGCAGTGTGCACACTCCAGTCGCTGCACACACTCACTCAGCAGTGTGCACACTCCAGTCGCTGCACACACTCACTGCTATTTCCACTCCCTCACATTACCTGCAATGAATTGTAAAATAAACATCTGATTTGAAACTGAACCAGGAATGTCCTCAAGCCAGTGTCATGTGAGCAAAGGGGAAAAAGTTAAAGTCTAAAACTATGTGCTAGAAGTGTCCTTGACATCGAGCACTAGGAGTATTGACTTGGACCTGGAAATTCTGACAAGGAGATCACTTTCCACACAAGGTCCAGCCTTAAACACAGCAGCAAGAAGACATTGACACAGTTAGGACAAGTCGCACAGACGGTTCCGACGCTAAGTGATGAAATGGTCAGACTCGAATGTTGAGCAATAGGACAGATTAGAGACACAGAAACCCCTCTGCCACAAACATCTGGAAAAAACTGGGAGAAAACCACAAAGAGCAATATTTAAAATGCCTAGCCAGACTCACAAAAAAACCCATAAAGTCCTCAGGAGCTAAAGCAAGGAGAAAAGAGACTGGCTTAAGAAAGCAGGGCTGCACGTGGACAGCCTGTCAGGTTGTGGGTGGGAGGAGGGAGGTATTTGTCAGTTCTGCAAGGTAAATGAAGATGACAGATCATAAAACAAGGCTTGGGAGCTGCTTGAGTTGGAGAGTAAGACAGTCAACCTTTTACCTGGCACATAAGCTTGAACTCATGCAGGACTGTGGGCTCAGTCTATCAACCAGCAAAGCCATTGGGGGGAATTCTATTAACCTAATATGGGATCTATTAACCTGATATTTAGATCCACTAAAGATTATCCAGTAAGGAACAAAGATCAGAATTAGACCACAGGAACTTCAAATAATAAATTTGAAGCATAAAAACAATTAATTTGATTGAAATAGAGAGGAATAAAAAAATCTAAGAAAGTAATACAAAATTATCTAAAGTACATATAAAAACATTCTATCTATCTGTCTGTCTGTCTATCTATCTACCTATCTATCCATTCATCAACCCATTTCAACATGTATGTGTCTGCAGGGTGGGAGGTGTATATCTAGAGAGATACCCGGACACTTTACTCTTAGAATCAGGTATCACATAGGGGCAGGAGAGGTGGTTAAGGGCACTTTCTTCTTGAGCACCCCACACCAGATAGCTCAGGGGCATCTGTAACTCCAGATCCAGAAGAGCCAATGCTCTTTTCTGATGGAAGAGGATACACACATATCATGCAAGTTAGAATCAAATGGCATTTCCACAAATAAAAGTAGATTACAATGACTATCTCAAGATTTCAGAAAGAACTTTCTCACTAATGTTCTTCATGCAGAAAGCTGTTGATTCAGCGGACAACAGAGATAGAGGTCTAAAGACTGAGCAAATGACCCCTCGGTACACAGTAGACATGTCCAAATGACTCCTCGGTACACAGTAGACACATCCAAATGACCTCAACATTACTATCTTGGAGCAATAGCAACTGTTAACCTGAAAAGGGGAGACACAGCAAGACAAATTCTCAGCAAAAATGACAAAGGCTCAGATAACCTTGACTGGTACTAATGTCCTAAGGCAATTCTGTATCTGAGTGTCTTCTGAAGTCACAAATTTCTCTTGGATATTGTGTCAATTGAATATGATATTTTCAGAGTAGCTATTTGAAAGTATGAAAATATAATACTTAACTTATGTCTTGTCTTAGTGTTCTATTACTGTTAAGAGACACCAAGACCATGACAATTCTTTCTTTTTTCTTTTTCTTTTTCTTTTCTCTTCTTTTTAAGACAAGGTTTCCCTCTATTGCTTTGGAGCCTGTCCTGGAAATCTCTTTGTAGATCAGGCTGGCCTTAAATTCATAGAGATCCATCTGCTTCTGCCTCCAGAGTACTGGGATTAAAGGCATGCACCATCACTGCCTAGCCTACTATGACAACTCTTTAAAAGAAGCAGATTTAATTAGGGCTTCCTTACAGTTCAGAGGTTTAACCCATTTTCATCATGGCAGGAAGCATGACAGCACTTAGGCAGACGTGGTGATGGAGAGTACCTGAGAGTTTTATACCCGGATTCACAGGCAGTAGGCAGAGGGAGATATTGGGCTTGGCCTGAACATTTAAAACTCCAAAGCCCACCTCCAGTGACGCACTTCCTCCAACAAGGCCACACCTCCTTATCCTAGTCAAGTAGCACCACTCCTGAATGAACATGCACTTAAATATATGAGCCCTTGGGGCCATTTCTATTCAAACTACCACAACAACCACCCCAGCAGAGGGTCTGGGAAACAGGGAAGCATGGCAAACAAAGGTGGGAACTAGAAAGTCAGCAACACATTATACATACGCTCAACGAATGTAAATAAACTAAGGTGACAGCTCAAACACTATTGAGTCATTGAAACTATTTTCCATTGTTTGTAGCAGATCAGTCGAAAGCATAAGAATACATCAAATATTTTCCTCATAAATTACCTTAAAGATACCTTGAAATTTAAGAAGTATAAATAAAATTTCAGTGAGTCATAGCGAATCAAACCAGATAATTCTAAACGTTTTCTTTCAATTTACCAAATTAATAAAATTTCATGAAAACACAGTAATTTAAATGGCACAATTAAATATGATCTACTTGTTACAAAAAAAAAGGAAAGGAGAAAGAAGAATCAGTCATATTTAAGCCCCTCAGGATTCCTAGTAGATGTTACTGAGATACCATGGGGCATTCCATCCTATACCCCTAGGTGTTCGAACACATCAGTTTCCCAAGCCAAGAAACAATGGCAACTGACTGGAAATCTGACTGGAAACAAAAGCACCAGGAGTCAGTAGGAGAGAAAGGGTGACAAACATCACCATTTGTGGTCTTGGGGGACAAGTGTAGAAAACAGCATGTCATCTAAACATATTATTTAGTTTTTGCTTGTTTTAAAGAACTCTGAACAATAATCAACAGCTTTCTCTCTTCCTGCCTGTAATTTTATCTGAGAGATCTTGGGGTTTGGGAGTACAGTGGGGTAGCAGGCTTAGCGAGTTCCTAATTTTCAATGGGCTCAGGTGTGTGGGCTGTGTTCCAGGAGAATTACTGATACCTTTCTGGTATGTTTGTATTGGTTCGTCATTTTTCTTGTTATTGTTCTTGTTGGCAGTGGTGTTTTTTCCTCTTAAAAACTCTCTTATCCTTTCCTCTGTTACTTCAATGTGATTTCTTTTTTTCTTTTCCTTTTTTGCAATAAATTCTCTGAATTAAGTGACTTACTTGACATATTAGGTACAGTTGTTGCTTTCCTGAACAAACCATAATGTTATAAGGTCCAGAGCATACTCTATTTTCTTCAACACATGCACACACACACACACACACACGCACACACACACCCTCCCAAACACACACATGCACACACACACACACAATCTTTCACTGTGGATTAAAGAGCTAATGTTAAAAGAAAAATGCGGAACAAACAAAACCGGACAACTTATTCTGATCTTCAAGTGTTAAAATATTTTCTTTCATAAGACAAAACAGAGTACACTTCAAAGGGAAACTATTGATGAATTTGACTATAGTAAAATCCAAAATTCTATTCACTGAAATACTATGTAAGTTGAAAAGATAAGCCATAAATGGGAGAAGACATTTCTAATTCATGTAACAACAAAAGAAAAACACATCAATAATAGAAAACTTTCTAATGAAAAATGAAAAGCAAGTTTCAAAACCGCAGAGAAGAAGAACTTAGAGGAGAAGAGATCCAGGAGACGGCGCATGTGCTGTCGTCAGCAGACTTACAGATCTGACAACATGTGAACTGAAACTACAAGGTCCTTACTTCAATGAAGTAGGAAGCCGGAAGTGGGAAAATGCCAAATACTGATGTGATTTGAGTCCAGTGGGAAAGAATACACACCACCTGGGACTGCTGTAAGGGCACACAAGACTTTCACGAGCAGTTTGACAGCAACTAGTAAACTTGAGAAAGCAGTGTGCCCTTGACTTGATGAATCTGCCGCTAGCAGACATTCCCAGAGATGGTCACACACTCTTCGCTCTTACCAAAGACTAGCGATGCTGTAACGTGAGAGTGTAGGTCAGGTATAAAACTTGGACATTGAAAGTACAAACAATGAATATCTCTGCATAGTGTAAAAAAAAATGTCAAAGGACTAAAGACTAGGGCTGCTGTACATTGCGATGCAGTATAATGTACTAACAATCCTGCCATAAGAGATTATGAGAGACAAGCATGCCTATGGAAAAAGGTCATGAACATATAATGAAAACATACTCAATAAATATAAGAATATTTAGCTCCATTAATAAAAATTCTATCTACAGGGGCAACATTTTGTTAAGTGGACAGTGACATTGAAAAAAATCCTACCTGGGACCTAAAGTGACATTGGCTCTTTAAACCATTAGAATTCACAGTCAGGGGTTACTAATGAATTTTACTCTGTGTTATAAGCAGCTAATGTCAAAATAGGAAAGATGGCACTCAACTGAAGATACTGTAGAAGTTCAGCAAAGAAGCTGTTACATATGAATGTGGCTTAGGAAACCAAGAAGATATGGTACACAGTTTAGGGTGAGAGACAATGTAAGGTAGACACTACTCTCGGACTGAAAGCAAATGACAGAGGAACTGGTAGAACTGTGAAAGAATTAAGAGAGATCAGGGGCTGCATCTCCTGGTAGAGAACTACAGTCGCTATGAATGGAAAACAAACACTCCCACCTCATCCCACTACCACACACCCACGGTGCCTGGCCATTGCCTTCCCAGTGCAGGAATTCACCATTAGGCAGAGTGCAAAGATCACAGGCCCAGTCCATCCAGATCAAACCCCAGGGTACAGAGAACAGCAGAAAAATGTGTGAAGCTAAAGGCACAATGAAATTTGCAACTATGCTCATCAAACCCTCTGAGATTGCCCGGAAAGAGAATTACAAGGAGCATACAGGTTAGCTGAAGAAAATTGTCAATCTTTGCTAGGAATTTTATCATTTTAGCATGAAAATCTTAACTATTTAGAAGATACAGGAATCATTATTTCTTATACAAAGGAAAATAATTAATGGCATTCATTCATGTGATATGGGAGTGTCTTCTATCTATCTGTTGCTTTCATTGGTTAATTAATAAAGAAAACTGATTGGCATGATAGGGAAGAATTTAGATAGGCAGAGTAGACCGAACAGAATGCTGGGAAGAAGGGAAGTGAGGCAGACCCTATAGCTCTCCTCTGCAAGATGGACACAGGTTAAGATCCTTCCCAGTAAGCCACCACCTCGTGGTGCTACACAGATTATTAGAAATGGGTTAATCAAGATGTGAGAATTAGCCAGTAAGAGGCTAGAGCTAATGGGCCAAGCAGTGTTTAAAAGAATACAGTTTCCATGCAATTATTTTGGGTAAATCTAATCAATGGCTGGGAGCTGGGAGGCGGGAAGCGGCCCGCCACTCCTACTACATTCATGCAGGAAAATACAGTGAAGGGGTTTTCCATCAGAAAAAATATTGTGGAAGTTGGGTGGTGATGGTGCGTGACTTTAATTCCAGAACTAAGGAGGCAGAGGCAAGTGGATCTCTGAATTTGAGACCAGCCTCATCTACAGAGCAAGTTCCAGGACAGCCAGGTCTACATAGAGAATTCCTATCTCATAAATAAATAAATAAATAAATAACATTAAAAAACCAAACCAAATAATTAAAACAAAACAGGAGGAGGAAGAGGAAGAAAAAAATACTGTGGAAAAGACAAAACAAACCACATACTCCCTAAACTCCTGAATTCTTCAGAAATATGTGGTCCCTTCCCCTAGACATGAAATGAGCAATGACACCTCAGATCAGCATAATTTTCTTGACTGAATTTCATCACTTTTTAGGTACAAGCCTGAAAGCAATAAATATCTACAAACCTCTTGTAAATTATGTTTGATTGAGTAACACATACATAAAAGTATTCGATCGGGAGTAGTGTCCTGAAGTTTTATTTTTCCAAATAAAGGCTCAAAGTCTAGCATAGCCTGGATCGGATGAAGCACCAGGCACAGGACCTAATCCTTAATTGGGGTAGAAAAAATTAAAAGATAAAAAAGGTTGAATTCATCCTCAGGGAAATCTGGGCCTGGCCATCGTATTCATGGAAACAGGGGTTGTAGATCCTTAATTGCAGACAAGACAACATGGATTCTTCAAGTTGGCCATCAAGCCTGAGTCGGTGATTGTTTTTCTCCTTTAGGCTCTAATGGCACTCAGCAACAGCTTCCCAGTTGCACACAGTCATCTTTGTCCTGAGCATTAAGATCATCACAGGTGAACTTCAGCACTTGCATGGTTAACGAGCCAGCAATGTTATACAGCATGACCAGTGCTCGACCTGTATCCCAATACTCCATCAGAATGGAATGGTTTATTGTGGCTTTCTGGGGATGGGAGCAGGATTTTGTACTCTCTGGTTGAGAAAGATTTACCTCTAGATTTGTATTTACTTTCTTTCTACAATCACACTGCCTTCAGTTGGGTCTCAAAATTCAAAGCCAAAGAGAGAACTTCTTGGGCAAATGACTAGGAAGGGATTCTCTCTGGAGAACTGGGTTATTGAGAAAGCAAAGTAGAATAGAATTTTTATTATTTTTTTAAAAAAAGAAAACAAACTCTTTTTTCATTTTACATACCAATCCCAGTTCCCACTCCCCCCTCCTCCCATTCCTTCCACCTTCTCCCTCCTTACCCTATCCACTCCTCAGAGAAGGTAAGGCACAATTCTTTGGGGAAGGTTCAAGACCCTCCCTAATATATCTAGGCTGAGCAAGGTATCCATCCAAAGATAATAGGCTCCCAAAAAGCCAATACAAGCAGTAGGGCTAAATCCTTGTGCCACTGCCAGTGACACTGTAGTCTGTCCCAGCCATACAGCTGTCCCCCACATTCAGAGAGTCCAGTTAGGCCCTATGCTAAGTTTGGTTCCTTCCCTGTCTGGCTGGAGTTTTTGAGCTCCCATTAGCTCAGGTAGACTGTTTCAGTGCTGTCCCCAACATGGTCTTGACCTCTTTGCTCATATTCTCACTCCTCCCACTCTTCAAAGAACAGAGTTTTAAAAAGTCCATCCTTTGAAGATGCACCTGGCAGAAACCAAACCTCAGCCTGATCACCTGAGAAACTCCAAATCATGAATGGCAAATTGAACCATTCCACCATAAGGCAAGATGGTTGTGTGCCCAGATGAGCCTTTTCTAAAAACAAGATCTTTCTGGGTGAGCGACTCCATCCAGTAGGCCAATGGCTATCCAAAGGTGAATGAATGGTCTACAGTGCATGAGCTGCTAGCAACTGCTTCCTTTTGATGGCTAGCCTACAGAAAGGGATGAGCAGGGACCAATGCTCAGCTGTAGGAGGAATAAAAATCCCTGCTGAAACATTAAAAAAAAATGTTCCATGAAGAAGCCACTTGGCTTGTAATGAAGAAAAAGGGAATAATTAGGCAGATAATGATGACACAAGAGTATTCAGGCAACAAGTTCTCAGGGTTCAAGTTTGGAGAGGATTTATATTCAGAATCAAATACACCTGATTTTAATTCTTCTGAATTCAGGAGAAGCTTATCTACAGGGTGTTAATTTTTGTTTCGTGTCTTTTCTTTTCCTTGAATTATTTTCTTTAAGCTAATAGCCTACCAATTCTTCCTGGCAGTAGTATCATTGAATATAGCTAGTTAATGAGGTACACGGGGGTTAGTTTACAACATTCATACCAATTAAGGTATTAAACATCTCACTTGCGTAATAACAGACACCTTATAGAAAGGCTGGCTACTTTGACAGCTTAAAAAGATGGAAGCAAAGTTGACTTGCTATTGGCTCCAGACATTCTGGAGCCATGTAGCATAGAAAGGTTCAAGTTTAAAGAAAAAACAGCCAAAAGGAGTCACACAAGAGAAGCTTGGGAAGCTTTGAATTAACCCAATTTATTATTTTCAGGAAAAAGTTAAAAAAAATAAATAAAAATAAAGGTAACAGCTATTCTACAGTGTCTACTTGTAAAATATCTAAAACTCCTGAAATTGAAGTAAACATGTTCTCTCATTATAATGACATTAGGATCGTCATTACTCAATTGGGTCACAACTCCTCCATGAAGAAAATGGTTTAGGGAGGTAATGACTCAGGACTCAATGTTGTTTTTGGTGAGTATTCAAATTTACATACATGCATATATGTATTTGTGTTCATGTGAACCTGTGTGGAGGACATACAAACAGAAGGAGAGAAACAGAGAGGAGAGGGAATTTATATCTAAGTATTTCCACTTCAAAACCAAACAGAAATTGTTTAAATTCTAAATTGTTTGTGCATGTGTAACTCCGGTATAGCATGGAGATGATCAAGAATTGACACCACAATATGGTTAGTATTTGAAATTGTAAGATAAGAAAAGACTTCCTTTAGAGCTTGCCAGCCAGGATCTGATGTTGTGCAGTCAGGAGCTGTGGGTTATTAAATGAAATCAAGAGCACATCAGGCCAGCAGCATCTCACAAGCCATTAGTGTTTCATTTAAAGGGAGTGTCTTGTTTCTGAAATATTCATAGCTGGAATCCACCACCACTGCTGAGATTTACATCTTCTTTCTCCCTATTATGCCTGCTGAATCTCCCCACTTGCTATTGTAGGAAAAATATTCAAAGATTTATAGGCAGCAAAGAGAAGGCAGCAAATTATGACATCCATTATTGGCATCTGCTCTTGTCTGTATCCCCAGGAAATGCAAATACAAACGGCTTCCAATTTCCTACTACAACTGAGTTGCAAAGGGAACTGTTATATGCAGATGAGGCAACTTCTATTTGGACAGAGATAAAATGGAAGAAATTTCATTCTACCACACTTGGCACACCATTTGCATAACTCAGAGAAAGCTGTCACAAAGGAATAATAAAAAATCATAAAGCACTGAAAGCGCCACACACAATGCCCGTAGCGAGACTGCTTACAGCAGAACAGGCATGGCTGTGAGTTGTAGAGGCTGGTGCAAGATCTAAAAACAAAAGGAAGACTAAATATAGAAGCTTCTATATTCACCAGTACAGTGATCCCACTTCACGTGCCTGGCAAGTGGATTATGCTGGGTTTGAAAATAACTTATAATTCAGTAAGCAGAAAATACACACCCCACATGACCAAGTTTTAAGAATATTTTGGCAGGGATTATTGCTTCTCCTAGAGCAATGACTATAAAGATGTTTCCCATGATTCTGTAGTTTTTTTTTTGAGGGCAAAGACTGCATATATCCACTCTATTCTTTATCCTACATGAGCTTTAAACATAAATACATGCTGTCAGTGTTTACTGATCAGAACTGAGTGGGCCATAGGAGATGGTACTCGAGGTGGCCTGTCTCTCTATGAGGCTGGTTCTTGGCTCCTATATCATACCTAGGCTGTTTGTTTGATGGTTTGGATATTGTTTGTCCCCTGGGATTTCAGGAGATGAAACTTGGTCCATGGTAGTTGCTGAGTTGTTTGTATCTTTTAGAGCTAAAATAGGGGGAGGTAAAATGAGACCACAAAAGTACTTCTTTTAGGAACTGGTTAAAGCTGGACTTGAAAATTGGGTCAGGTCTCATGGAACTTCGAGTGCCCAAGTGTATGTTGTTCCAAAAGAAAAAGGCTGACACCAATCTTGTTATTACGAATCTCATCCTTTTTCACTTTCTCATACACGCTCCCTGGTCCTGTCCACTCTCCCTTTCTCTGTGCACTCCCATCATAACGCCTTCTTCCTGATGTAATCGAAGTCAAACGCCTTCATCAGAAGCCAGTCTTGAAGAGGTTCAGCCTCCAGGATTGTCAGCTGAGTAAACTATTTCTTTTCTTTTCTGTATAAAAGATCCAGCACCAATTATTTTAATATAGCAGCAATACAAACACACTAACATAGTTGGTTCGGGAATAATTATATGAAATATCATGGCTTATGGCAAGCACAATATCTAATATAAATTTAGCACTTGAGACATGAGTTCTTTCACCTTAGCCTTCTACACCTTTTCCTGCAGTGTCTCAACTTGAAAAATAAGAAATTCGCAGTTTTTGATAGTTTTAGACCGTAAGCCCATGGCTCATGTTATCCAGTTATTTGTGGTCTCCGTGTTCTTGTCTTAAAGGTTCTCTCAGTCTTAAAGCCACTTCCAGATTTATGAAAATGTTGCTCCTTGACTCGATGTCTCTTGTATTCCAGAGAAACTGAATAACTCAGTGTCTGAGTAAATGACACATGCTACTTTTTGAATCATGTTATATTCATCTTGCTAGTGAGAGGAGATTCATACCACAGTGTTATAAGAATGAGAAACATGACAACCAAAATTATACAGATGAGACCCACAAGAAACTCACCAATCAGGGCAGGAGGACACCAAATGCCAGGCAGAACCACACGGCCTGGACTTGGGAGCCAAGTGAACCACCAGTATGGGGAAGCAGGTTGCAGAGTATCTTCAGGATGAAGCTCCTCTTATTTCCTGTGTGATGTTATGAAGAGGTGGAGAGACTATTTCTGTTGGCTGGCATAAGATTGAAAGCTACTACTTAGGGGTAAAGAAGCAATGGTATCGGCTCCCATGGCAGGGATTTTTGCTTGGGGGATCCATCTGTGGGAGAAAAGAGGGCACTGGGGCTCGTAGTTAGGCTACCCACAGCTGTTGTTAATGTAATGGTAGCACTAACATTGACCTCCATGTCAGCTGTGTGCCTCCAAACTCATATCTCATCCCTTAGCTCTTTGAACTCTTGTTCTGTAAGACTCTTTGCCCCTGTTCAATGGGCATGGCGTTTTATACTTTCACTCAAATAATATTCAGCACCTTGATTGCCAGCCAGTTCCTTCCCACAATCTGCCCAGTTCCAGCTAACTGTTTTACCAGCTCCCCTTCAAAGCCAGGTCTGAATCTATCCTACCTCCTGAGCTAAGAACTATAGAGAGAAAACACATAGCTAATGACTCCATGACTACACTCCTGGGATTTCACTGTCTACTGGCTAAAATTTCAGGATTGTTTTCAAGTGTTTGATTTTCACAGTTACTGAGTAAGCTCATCCAGGACTTGAGAAGAGTCCTAATGATTCAACCTATACTGCAGTTCTACCTTTAGCTTCAGCTGAACGGGTGTTTATCCCTCTTGTTCCTATGACCCAGTCCTATACTGGTCTAGTGCTGCAAATCCTTTCCCACGTCATCCAATCATCACGTTTCTGCTTTTGTTGTCCTTAGTCTCTCTCACTCAGTTCTCTGTTAATTTTTCTATCTTAGAAAATCCTATCTTTGATCTATATTTACTGCCATATTGTTCTTTCCTTCATAAATAGGCAGCTTTTCAAATCAGGTTTCAATTTTTTTTATTGACCTCTACATTTTTCTCTGCTCCCTTCCAGACCTCTTCCCTCCCCTTTAACCCTCCCCTGAGGTCCCCCATGTTCCCAATTTACTCAGGAGATCTTGTCTTTTTCTACTTCCCATGTAGATTAGATCTACGTATGTCTCTCTTAGGGTCCTCAGTGTTGTCTAGGTTCTCTGGGATTGTGATTTGTGGCCTGGTTTTCTTTGCTTTATGTTTTAAACATAAAATTTATGTTTTAAAAAAGACTTATGAGTGAGTACATGTGATATTTGTCTTTCTGTTTCTGGGTTACCTCACTCAAAATGATGTTTCCTAGCTCCATCCATTTGCCTGCAAAATTCAAGATGTCATTATTTTTTCCTGCTGTGTAGTACTCAACTGTGTCAATTTTTAATAAAACCTTCTATCTATTTTCCTTCCAGAGCCTTAGAGAAATGTATCTGCCAACACACATTGATAAACTGGTTTTATAGGTCTCTTGGGAGCCTTAGACTCCTGAGTATTCTAGAACATGAGGCAGTCAATTCTATATTTTTGTTCCACCTGTTTTTTTTTTAAATTTTCTGAATAGTTTCTTATATGTCCTATATCTCCCATACCTGCCCACTCCTCAGGATGGACTCAGTCCTGATCTGTGTCTCTGAGCTATGCTTTAAACACCTAAAATAGCCAACTCTCTAAAATGGTTTCTACCCAGAACCTCTCCCCTGGCTCTGCAAATTCTTTTTACTAGCTAATAGTCACTTTTTTTTCAATGTTCAGGTTGAAAATAGTGCCTTCCTTTCTTTTATTTTTACATTTTTTTAATTTTATTGATTTTTTTTAATTTTTATTTTTCTATTCAATTATTTACACTTCCTTCCCTCAAGGTCCAGTTGAAAGGCAGAAGGAGGAAGAAGACAAGCAAGGAAGTCAGGACCGCTAGGGGTTGGTCCACCAACTGTGGCAGTGTGACTGTTCTAATGGGAGCTCACCAAATCCAGCTGGACTGGGTCTGAATGAGCATGTGGTCAAACTGGACTCTGATTATGGCTGACAATGGGGGCTGACTGAGAAGCCATTGATAAAGGCACTGGGACTTGTTTTTACAGCATGTTCTGGCTTTTTGTCACCTTTTGTTTTGTGTGTGTCCCCAGGACTCAGGCCACAGCAAGCTCACCACTTGCTTCCTACCGCCATCTTGCTCCACTACCACGATATGGCTGCATCTCATCTCCTCTTGTGGCCATCACAGTCACACTTGTTCCTCCTTGCTGTGCCCTTGTCCTTCCAAATGTCCCTGTGTTTCTGTTTCTTATGACAGTAGAGAGGTTTTGGTTCTCCATGGAGTTGAAGATGTTCTATGTTCAGTGGCTTCAGACCTGATCTAATCTAGACAGGTTAGATTATTTTTAAAACAGGTTATTAAATATACAGATATGTTCTGCCTCCCTGTACACAGTGAATCGGGAGGACATAAAAATAGTATGTGTTTGAGTTCCCTCAAATTCTCACTAAACTTTCCCCATATACAACCTGAATGTTCCCAGCGTAATTATTGATTTAATCTTATTTTAGAGAGAGATAGCTCTTGAAGGACTTGCAGAATTACATAGAAACTGATTAAATGCTGTAAACACAGTCTTCATATAAAATTCAAAAGGCGGGGTTAGGGAGATAACTTGGTTACTAGAGTGCTTATCTACCACGCATGGAGTTGTAGATTTGATTCCCAGCACTAGGTAAAACTACAAATATTGGTAAAAACTTGCAATCCCAGTATTCATGAGGTATGGGAAGGAGGATCAAAAATTCAAGGGGATTTTCAAAATCAAAATTCAAAAATACATTGGTATTTCAAAGACAACCTGGGATACATTATACTCTGTCTCAATAGAGATTATGGAGATGGTCCAATGGTCAAAACTGTTTCTGTGCAATCCCTGTGATCCCTGCTCCAATCCCTAGCACCAACATGTAAAGCCTATAACATTAACATCACAAAGACAAGATATAATGACAGAGGAGGACTCCAGAAAGCCTCCTCTGACTTCCACATTCATGTGAGCATGTGTGTATAACCACCCATATGCACACAATACACACAATAAATAAAGAAAATTAATAAGATTCAAAAATGAACTCCTCGGAGCTACATCTACATATACTCAATGGTACCTCTGCATGTATTCTTATGTTCCCACAATTACCCCCTACTACCATCCTCTTACTGAGAAAATGACTGACAGCTGCCGACAGTCACTAAGAAACTCAGAATACTCATTGCTATTCATCAGATCACATCATAATCTCAGAGCATAAGCAAAGATGAAATTTTTGAGGTTTTCTGACTCCTGGTTTTGCATACTTCTTACCGAACCACCAGTCCACTGTCTAAATTCTAGAGACAGGTTATCATCGTGTCTTTTTTTAAATAAGTCGTTCCAGCAGCTTATGGAATTAACCAACATCTCATTTCCTCATTATCTGAGTGTTCAGGCAATCAAATCTCCTCTCGAGCCTGTGCCTTCCAAATCAGAAGCAGGTTCAAATCTGAGAAGTGAATACATTTATCTAAGCAGAGCCTGTCAGAACATTTTTTAATAAAGACTTGGCCCAATTTCAGAGCTTTCTTTTCATTAGGGCAGGTCTGAAAGCAAAGGCCTTGAAAGTGGTTAGAAAAACAGTGTAATCACTATGGTCCCATTATCCTGTCCCTGGGTAATCATTAGGCATCAGCTTGCCAAAGCGAAGGGCGGCAAATTACTCGTTTATTGTTGCCTGAGCTGTGCGCAAGATTGAAACTGGACTACTAATGATTTTTTTCACCTTGTTGGGGAGAGTCTGTAGAGGAGTTCACAGGCAGCACAGATTCTGACTTTAAGAAAAATATGAACAGGAAGCAAAGCATCACCTACCTGCCAGCGTGAGCCCAGGAAACTTCCTCACCTCACCGAAGCAGTTCTACAGAAATGATTAAGATCCGCAACCAGAGAAGAAACGAGTGAGGTGGGCTCGAACACCTCTTTGTGAACTCAAAGGGACCAGATACTTAGCTGAACACAAAACAGGGTTAAGACAACTATTTTACCAAGTGTGGGGGAAAAGTTATTTTAATTATCATTTAGAGTCATGTTCAGTAAAGATTCCAGATGTAGGTATGGGTATAAACAACCAAATATTCCCAGTTTCATTAGAGTGTTTACAGATTCTAGCATGAACAGGTCTGCTCGCACATACTTAATTTATATATATGTCTGAAATAAACATCTGTAGTGAGTGACTGAGTAGGTATAACACATAGGACCAGAGTGAAATTTCACACATCATATAAGAAAATATAGTGGTCTCTACAAAGTAGATCTGAGTATTTATATGACTGTTCTAACTGAGGTGAAATTACTAAAAAAAATATAATTTACCAATCTAAATTAACAAAATGACCCTATTAGAAGCAAAATACAATTTACAGACGGAGTCTGATTCTACGGTAGAAAGATGCTGGACAATCACTGAAACAGGCAAGAAGGAAGGTTCCAGAAAGTCTTAGGTAATTTTTTTTTTTGAAGTAAAATGTTACATTTAAAAGTAAAGACAGAGAGCTCCTTGCTTCTATAGGAAATGGCACATTGTCTGGAATGGACATGTAGGAACCAAAAGGCATTGATTTCTATTGCCTGCTCGGCTGGTGACTGCTTCTGTCGTCTGAGGCAATTTCCTTAGCCTATTTGTGACTAAATCTCGGCATCTACAAAATGAGGTTAGCAATCTTTTCTGCCTGAGAACAGCGAGTATTATTAGGGTTTTTGTTCATATTAATAATGTTTGCGATGCCTTCAGGGATTTTCAAATAAAAAAACATTATGGAAGTCCTAATGTATCATTAATACTATTTTCCATGCAACTGCAAAAGCGTACTGTGGAAGCTGATAAATTAACATTTGCAACATTTATTTAAAAATAGCTGGAATAAGCAGTATTATTTAATACATGGATTTTACCCTTGAATAACATTTAGGAAATTTATAAGGGCTAGCTTCTGATCAACATTTTATTATAAAAATAATCAAATTCAGAGCATTTAGTAAAAGATTTGGCATGTTTATCTATTGTGATATCTAAACTCGCGGCTCCATTTCACTCATATAACTTAGATAAAATATGCATCGTGACTTGTTGAAAACTTCAAAAGTGTTTGTTATTTGTAAATTGTAATCCTCTCTTTAACTGTGGATCGCTTAAAACATGTCTGATGCATCATCATTTCGTTTTCCAACTGACTGTAACAGGATGACACCCTTTGAGGGAGCTTTCAGAGCTTGCTTAGTGTTTTACGTCTTAGGATGCTGGGCGCGTTCTGATGGCCCCTGGCTTTGGATGGATATTAAAGCATGCATTACGGGCATAGGGCTCCTTCGGTTTACAGTATTTTACCTACGGAAACCATTTCTAGGGCTCTCTATTGTAGCATTATCATTAAGGTTACCGGCCCTCTGCTGCAGACAACGTGATTAAATCCTGTTGCGATTACCCTTGTTAGGAAGTCTTCTGCTTCTTGGCACTAAAGGTGCACAGAGCCTTGCAGGTGGAGACGTGAAGAGGGGCGGCGCTAAACCCAAGGGTTTGGGGAGCTCTCGGCTGGGACACAAAGTGGATCCCCGAAGTAAGGCATTACTGGACTCTCTGGGAATACATTTGCTTTTGAAATTTATTTCATGGTACTAAAATGAGTTTTATTCTTACTATATTTTCCTCCCTAGAGCAATGAAGGCGAAGGACCCACACAGGAGGAAGTCTTGCCAAAGAAAGATACAGAAAAAGCCCCAAGGTTGACCGGGGAAATGACACAATGTCTTAAGATGCGTAGGAGAGAGTCTGGTCAATGAAACCATGGTTCATGTTTCATGTGCAGGAATGGCGCTCCCTACATCTCGGGTTAACGAAATGCGAATTGGGATCTATAGCTCCTTAGCTCTGGCAATGGAGAAATTCAGCAGTCCACAGGTGACAGCAGGGCACTATATAAACTATATATATAAAGTTCACACTATAAACCCATTTTTGTTTTGCAGCAGTTTAACGTGACCTAGTTAGTTTCTTGATGTAAGCATCCAGAGCCCAGACAAACAGTGTGATCCGAGCGAGGGTTGCATGTGTGTGTGTACACACGCTAGCATGTGCACAGGACTCTGAGAGGCAGTGGAGGGTGCTGGGCAAAACTTCCCATGTGTAGAAACCTATGAATATTTACTTCCTACTTTTACTGCTTATTACTGAGCTTCTCGGGAGAATGGTTCTTCCTGTTTAGCGTCTCCATTTCTATCCTCATTCCTATGAGGTTTTCGAGGATTGATTCAGTTGGCATCGATAAAGCACCCAGAGGCATGGAGGTGCTCTTGAACGTGCCCTCCTCTATTGGGTGCAATGGTATGCTGTGCTCTTAAAGTGTTCCTGAAGATGCCAAGCACATAGATGTCTAAGTCAAATAGTGCAAAGTGGCAATTGTATGGTGTGAGGCACACATATGCAGAAGGCCATTCCACATTTGTATATTTCCCCCATTGTGCTTTATGAAGAAACAAGTGTGAGGGAATCCAGCAAAAATAAGCAGGACATATGCATATGAAACCAGAACAAATTCTCTGGAGCCGAAGATGTTGAACAAAATAATAGCAGTCAATTAAGTATTAGGTGGACTTGAAAGAGACAAGTGGGTCACGAGCCAGGTGAATCAGTTCACCCAATCCTCACCACGCTTTTCTGAGTATGAGCTTGCACTTATTAATAGAAAACTGAGGCACAAAGAGATAAAAAGCACATTACTTAATTATAAGGAGCTGAGGTTATCCTGAGTTCAATCTTCTGATCTAGCTCTCACAACACATACATACATGCACGTACACATATATATAAAGATATATAAGGATATATATATGTCTTTAGTTTGTAAGTGCACATACATAATTTAGTTCAATTTACAATTCTTACTCATTTTAAAACAATTTTTATTCTTGTTCCATACATCTTGTGTATGCATCATTTACAAACACAAAGTTCTAGGTCTTCTTTTAAGGTAACTGTATTTTCGTGTATGTTCATTTGTACCTAAGTGTGAAATAATTGTCTGTCTTCCTGAGGTTCATTATGCTTACCTGTCCCTTCTGCTAAGGCTATGGTCTGTTTCCCTAGAGTGACCTTAAAAACAATAACAAGACCTACTGATGTTCAGCTTCCCCTTTCTCACCACCAAGCAACTCTAAAGTATGTTAGAGATTTTGACTGACCCTCACCACGTTTTCTCTTCTATCCCAACCCCTTTAGGTGGTCATTACAGATCACACGGTAGGGAATTAAAGTTTGGTCAAAGAGAAGTATGTACTAATCAAAGTTCACACTATTCTCATTCTCATGTTGGCTTTGCACATTGATATTAGAATTACTCCGATATGTTCATTACAGAAGAAAAATAAAACCCTTATTTAAACAAACTCATAAGCTTGGAGACAAAGGCAGACAACTGTCTGCAAATGTCCATTGCTCAATCCATCCTTTATGACCACAAGGACAGGTATCTGCCTCATTTTGTCCCTGTTCTTTGCTGATGAGGGGGCATAGACGGTGTAGTTGAGGATAAACCCTTTCCTATTTAACTGCTCCTTTCTTCTGTTCTCCCCAAGAAAGCGTGTGGGAAGGAACAAGAATTCAGAACAGTGTGACTAAATCACACTTGTTAAAGTTAGAAAAGCCCCGAATAGGTCAATTTTACTGACTTCACAGAGGGAAACAGCACAGGAACCTTTTCATGGGGGTGGGGGGGAAGCACCGCACCACCCACCTGAGTTTACAGTGACTGGTTACTCACCTGCCTACTGCCATTACTGCCATCAAACTTTATTGATAAGGTCATCCCATGTCAAAACTACAAAATACAGGTGTTCTGCTTTGAACTGTCTGTCTTTTAGAAGGCGCCTGCATTGTCCCTATGCCCATCCCTGAATCTCTACCAGCTTGCCAACTGTCTTCAGCATCTCTGTCACCGCACACAACATCCAGGAGATTTTGTCTATCTTCTTGCTTTCAATTTTTCTGCCTTCTTTCCCCTATGAAGATTTTCACCATTTGCATCCCATTCAACACCTGCCATGTTAAGACCACTGATGAGAAGAAAATCAGATAAGCTAATTTCTGTACATAGAATGATAAGCTAGTTTTGCTAAAGCAAAGATATTTGCTACTAGGAATGGAATTAAAATAAGTATAAATTAATATAAAATATATAATATGCATTGTTAGTTTTTAAGGAATTTTTAGCCATTTTTGTTTTTTCTTTTGAGAACTCTATTCAGATCTTTAGTTCATATTTTAATACACTTATTTTTTAATTAAAATATAATTACATAATTTCTCCCTTTCCTCTCCTCCCTCCCACCCTTTCCATGTATCCCACCTTGTCTGTCTCATATTTATGGCCTCTTTCTTTGTTATTACATATATGCACAGTCTCATATTTATGGCCTCTTCCTTTAATTGTTATTACATATATGCACAAATATCCTTTATTGCTCAGGGTCCTCACTAGGGTCATCCTCATGGAATCTTGGGAGTTTCTGCTGCACTAGGTTTCCGTAATGCCCCTCCCCGCCAGTGTCCTTCAGTCATAGCCATATCTCCCAGGTCCCTCTTTCTATCCTCCTCCACCTGATCTCTCCTGTTCCCACTCACTCCCACTCCCAGTCCGCCCACAAAATCTATTCAATTGCCTCTTACCATGCATAACCCTAAGAACCCTTTCTTTGTTACTTAGTTTTCCTGTGTTGTTCGATTATAGCATGATTACCATTTATTGGAAGCTAATATGCACTTACAAGTGAGTAGCTACCAAGTTTGTCTTTTTTGACCTGGGATACCTTGTTCAGGATAATTTTTTTCTTGCTCGATCCATTTACTTGCAAATTTCATGATGCCATTTTTAAACAGCTGAGTAATACTTCATTGTGTAAATGTACCACATTATTTATACATTCTTCAGCTGAAGGACATCTACGCTGTTTACAGTTTCTATATAATATTAATAATGCTAATATGATCACAACTGAACAAGTGTCCTTGTGGTAAAATGGAGTGTCTTTTGGGTATATGCCCAAAAGTGGACATATAGCTGGGTCTTGAGATAGATTAACCCCCCATTTTCTGAGGAATTGCTTAATTGCTGTCCACAGTGGTTGTACAAATTTGTACTCCCACCAGCAATGGAAGAATTTCCCCTTGCTCCATATCCTCGCCAGCATGAGATGTTACTTGTATTATTTATCTTAGCCATTCTGACAGGTGTAAGATGGAATCTTAAAGTTAGAAAAGTCCTGGATAGGTCAGTTTTACTGACTTCACAGAGGGAAACGCCCAGGAACCTTTTCACGAGGGGAAAAAGGCACCACACCACCCACCTTAGTTTGGATAAGGACTCATCTATCTTGTTGATTCTGTCAAAGACCCAACTGATGTTTCACTGATTCTTTGTATTGCTGTTTCCATTTTATTTATTTCAATCCTTAATTTTATTTCCTGCCAACCACTCCTTTTAGTTTTAGAGCTTTCAGGTGTGCTGTTAAGTTGCTAGCATGATATCTTTCCAATTTTTTTATGCAAGCACTTAGTGCTATGAACTTTCCTCTTAGATCTGCTTTTATTGTGTTCCATAAGTTTGGGCATGTTGTGTATTCATTTTCATTGAATTCTAGAAATTCTTTAATGTCTTTATTTCTGTCTTGACCCAGTTTTCATTTAGTAGAGAGGTGTTTTGTTTCCATGAGTTTGTAGACTTTCTGTTGTTGTTGAAACCCAGCTTTAATCTGGTGGTTTAGTAAAATGCAGGGGGTTATTTCAATATTCTTGTATCTGTTGAAAATTGTTTGTGACTGAGTATGTGGTCCATATTGGGAAAGTTCCATGAGGTGTCAAGAAGAAGGTATTTTCTTAGAGTTTGGGCAAACTGTTCTGTAGATATTTATTGAGTCCATTTAAGTCATAATGTCTGTTAGCTCCATGATTTCTCTGTTTTGTTTTTTGCTGGATGACGTGTCTGTTGGTTAGAGTGGGGTACTGAAGTCTCCTGCTATCAGTGAATGAAGACCTGTCTGTGATTTAAGCTTTAGAAATGCTTCTTTTACACGGTAGGTGCTCTTACATTTGGGGTATAGATTTAAGCATGGAAAGATCATCATGGATGATGTTTTCTTTGACGAGTATGAAGTGTCCTTCCTTGTCTGTTTTGATTAACTTTGGTCTGAAGTCTATATTGTTAGATAATAGAATCAGTACACTAGCTTGTTTCTTTTTTTTTTTTTTAATTTTTTTATTGATAAAAGGAGGATAAAGAAAAGAAAAAAAAAAAACAAATTTCCACCTCCTCCCACCAGCCTCCCATTTCCCTCCCCCTCCTCCCACTCTTCTCCCCCTCCTCCCACTCTTCTCCCCCTCTTCCCACCCCTCTCCCCTTCCCCCCACTCCTCTCCCCCTCCCTTTCCAGTCCAAAGAGCTGTCAGGGTTCCCTGCCCTGTGGTACGTCCTAGGTCCTCCCCCCTCCATCCATATCTAGGAAGGTGAACATCCAGACTGGCTAGGCTCCCACCAAGCCAGCACATTGCATAGGATCAAAACCGCGTGCCATTGTCCTTGGCGTCTCATCAGCCCTCATTGTTCGCCATGTTCAGAGAGTCCAGTTTTATCCCATGCTTTTTCTGGTAACAGTCCAGCTGGCCTTGGTGAGCTCGCAGTAGATCATCTCCACTGTCTCAGTGGGTGGGTGCACTCCTCGTGGTCCCGACATCTTTGCTCATGTTCTCACTCCTTCTGCTCCTCATTGGGACCTTGGGAGCTCAGTCCAGTGCTCCAGTGTGGGTCTCTGTCTCTATCTCCATCCATCGCCAGATGCAAGTTCTAGGATGGTATGCAATATATTCGTCAGTATTGCTCTAGGATAGGGTCATTTCAGGTTCCCTATCCTCAGCTGCCCAGGGAACTAACTGGGGACCTCAGCTTGGGCACCTGGGAGCCCCTCTAGGGTCAAGTCTCCTGCCCACCCTAAAGTGGGTCCCTTAACTAAGAATTGTGGTTCCGTGCTCCCCTATCCAACCTTCCTTTATCCCGATCCTCCTGTTTCCCCAAGTCCACCCTCCTTCCCTTCTACCTTTTCTCTCCCCATCTCCCCTAACCCCCATCCCACCCCACCCCCAAGATCCCACTTTTCCCCCCGGCAATTTTGTCTACTTCCCTTATCCAAGAGGATAACTATATGTTTTTCCTTGGGTTCACCTTCTTACTTAGCTTCTTTAGATTCGCCTATTGTAGACTCTGTGAACCCTATTTATGGCTAGAAACCAATTATGAGTGAGTACATCCCATGTTCGTCTTTTTGGGCCTGGGATACCTCACTCAGGATAGTGTTTTCTATTTCCATCCATTTGCATGCAAAATTCGAGAAGTCATTGTTTTTTACCGCAGCGTAGTACTCTAGTGTGTATATATTCCATACTTTCTTCATCCATTCTTCCATTGAAGGGCATCTAGGTTGTTTCCAGGTTCTGGCTATTACAAATAATACTGCTATGAACATAGTTGAACAAATGCTTTTGACATGTGTTAGAGCATCTCTTGGGTAAATTCCCAAGAGTGGTATTGCTGGGTCCAGGGGTAGGTTGATCCCGAATTTCCGGAGAAACCGAAACACTGACTTCCACAGTGGTTGCACAAGATTGCATTCCCACCAGCAATGGATGAGGGTACCCCTTCCTCCACAGCCTCTCCAGCAAAGGCTATCCTTGGTGTTTTTGACTTTAGCCAATCTTACAGGTGTAAGATGATATCTCAAAGTTGTTTTGATTTGCATTTCCCTGATCGCTAAGGAGGTTGAGCATGACCTTAAGTGTCTTTTGGTCATTTGAACTTCTTCTGTTGAGAATTCTCTGTTCAGTTCAGCGCCCCATTTTTTAATTGGGTTAATTAGCATTTTAAAGTCTAGTTTCTTGAGTTCTCTATATATTTTGGAGATCAGACCTTTGTCTGTTGCGGGGTTGGTGAAGATCTTCTCCCAGTCAGTAGGTTGCCTTTGTGTCTTAGTGACAGTGTCCTTTGCTTTACAGAAGCTTCTCAGTTTTAGTAGGTCCCATTTATTCAATGTTGCCCTTAATGTCTGTGCTTCTGGGGTTATACCTAAGAAGCGATCGCCTGTGCCCATCTGTTGTAGGGTATTGCCCACTTTCTCTTCTATCAGGTTCAGTGTTTTCGGGCTGATATTGAGGTCTTTAATCCATTTGGACTTGAGTTTTGTGCACGGTGATAGATATGGGTCTATTTTCATTCTTCTACAGGTTGACATCCAGTTGTGCCAGCACCATTTGTTGAAGATGCTTTCTTTCTTCCAATGTAAACTTTTAGCTCCTTTATCGAAAATGAGGTGTTCATAGGTTTGTGGGATAAAGTCCGGGTCTTCTATACGATTCCATTGGTCGACTTCTCTGTTTTTATGCCAGTACCACACTGTTTTCATTACTGTAGCTCGGTAATAGAGTTTGAAGTCAGGGATGGTAATGCCTCCAGAAGATCCTTTATTGTATAGGATTGTTTTGGCTATCCTGGGTTTTTTGTTTTTCCATATAAAGTTGATTATTGTCCTCTCCAGATCTGTGAAGAATTTTGATGGGATCTTGATGGGGATTGCATTGAATCTATAAATTGCCTTTGGTAGAATTGCCATTTTTACTATGTTGATCCTCCCAATCCAAGAGCAAGGGATGTCCATCCATTTTTTGGTATCCTCTTCAATTTCTTTCTTCAATGCCTTAAAGTTCTTGTCAAATAGATCTTTCACTTCCTTGGTTAGATTTACCCCAAGATATTTTATGCTGTTTGTGGCTATCTTGAATGGAGAAGCTTCTCTGATTTCCCTCTCTGCTTCCATATCCTTTGAGTATAGGAGGGCGACTGATTTTTTGGAGTTGATCTTGTATCCTGCCACATTACTAAAGCTGTTTATCAGCTGTAAAAGTTCTTTGGTGGAATTTTGGGGGTCGCTTATGTACACTATCATATCATCTGCGAATAACGAAAGTTTAATTTCTTCATTTCCAATTCGAATCCCCTTGATCCCATTATGCTGTCTTATTGCTATTGCTAGAACTTCCAGCACTATATTGAAGAGGTATGGCGAAAGTGGGCAGCCTTGTCGTGTTCCTGAGTTAAGCGGGATGGCTTTGAGTTTCTCTCCATTTAATTTGATGTTAGCTGTCGGCTTGCTGTATATAGCTTTTATTATATTTAGGTATGACCCTTGTATCCCTAATCTCTCCAAGACTTTTAACATAAATGGATGTTGAATTTTGTCAAATGCTTTTTCAGCATCTAATGAAATGATCATATGGTTTTTTTCTTTCAGTTTATTTATATGATGGATTACATTGATAGATTTTCGTATGTTGAACCAGCCCTGCATCTCAGGAATGAAGCCTACTTGATCATAATGGATAATTTTTCGGATGTGTTCTTGGATTCGGTTTGCCAGTATTTTGTTGAGGATTTTTGCGTCGATATTCATGAGTGAGATCGGCCTGTAATTCTCTTTCCTGGTTGAGTCTTTGTGTGGTTTTGGTATCAGAGTAACTGTAGCTTCATAAAAGGAATTTGGTAATGACCCTTCTGTTTCTATATTGTGGAATACATTGAGGAGTATAGGTATTAGGTCTTCTTGGAAGTTCTGGTAGAATTCCGCATTGAAACCGTCTGGCCCTGGGCTTTTATTGGTAGGGAGGTTTTTGATAACAGCTTCTAGTTCTTCGCGACTGACAGGTCTGTTTAGCTTGTTCACCTGGTCCTGATTTAATTTTGGTAAATCGTATTTATCTAAGAAAGTGTCCATTTCTTTTACATTTTCCAGTTTAGTGGCATACAAGCTTTTGTAGTAAGATCTAATGACTCTCTGAATTTCCTCTGTGTTTGTGGTTATGTCCCCCTTTTCATTTCTGATCTTATTAATTTGCAAATTTTCTCTCTGCCGTTTGATTAGTTTGGATAGGGGTTTGTCAATCTTGTTGATTTTTTCCAGGAACCAGCTTCTTGATTCATTGATTCTTTGGATTGTTTTTTGTGTTTCTATTTTGTTGATTTCAGCCCTCAGTTTGATTATTTCCAGTCTTCTACTCCTCCTAGGTGAGTCTGCTTCTTTTTTTTCTAGAGCTTTCAGGTGGGCTGTTAAGTCTCCAATATGTGCTTTCTCTGTTTTCTTTAAGTGGGCACTTAGTGCTATGAACTTTCCTCTCAGGACTGCTTTCATAGTGTCCCATAAGTTCGAGTATGTTGTTTCTTTATTTTCATTGAATTCAAGGAAGACTTTAATTTCTTTCTTTATTTCCTCCTTAATCCAGGTATGGTTCAGTAGTTGACTGTTCAGTTTCCATGAGTTTGTAGGCTTTCTGGGGGTAGCATTGTTGTTGAATTCTAACTTTAATCCATGGTGGTCTGATAAGACACAGGTGGTTAGTAATATTTTTTTGTAGCTGTGTAAGTTAGCTTTGTTACCAAGTATGTGGTCAATTTTCGAGAAGGTTCCATGAGCTGCAGAGAAAAAGGTATATTCTTTCCTATTTGGGTGGAATATTCTATAGATGTCTGTTAAGTCCATTTGCTTCATTACCTCCATTAATTCTCTAATTTCTCTGTTAGGTTTCTGTCTGATTGACCTGTCCATTGGTGAAAGAGGAGTGTTGAAGTCTCCTACTATTAGTGTGTGCGGTTTGATGGCTGCCTTGAATTTTAGCAATGTTTCTTTTACATACGTGGGTGCTTTTATATTAGGGGCATAGATATTCAGGATTGAGATTTCTTCCTGATGAATTTTTCCTGTTATGAGTATAAAATGTCCCTCTCCATCTCTTTTGATTGATTTAAGTTTGAAGTCAACTTTGTTAGAAATTAGTATGGCCACACCTGCTTGTTTCTTAGGACCATTTGCTTGATAAGCCTTTTCCCAGCCCTTTACTCTGAGTAGGTGCCTGTCTTTGTGGTTGAGGTGTGTTTCTTGTAGACAGCAGAATGTTGGATCCTGTTTTCGTATCCAGTCTCTTAGCCTGTGCCTTTTTATAGGTGAGTTGAGTCCATTGACATTAAGTGATATTAATGACCAGTGGTTGTTAACTCCGGTCACTTTTTAAGTAGTAGGGTTTGTGTGTTTCCCTTCTTTGAGTTGCGCTGGTGAAGGGTCTCTAGATGTCTGAGTTATTGAGGTCTTTGTTGGACTCCTTGGTTAGTGATTTTCCTTCTATTATTTTCTGTAAGGCTGGATTTGTGGCTACGTATTGCTTAAATTTGTTTTTATCCTGGAAAATTTTGTTTTCTCCATTTATGGTGAACGAAAGCTTGGCTGGATATAGTAGTCTGGGCTTGCATCCATGGTCTCTTAGTTTTTGCAGTACATCTATCCAGGACCTTCTGGCTTTCATGGTTTCCATAGAAAAGTCAGGTGTAAGTCTGATAGGTTTACCTTTATAAGTAAGTTGGCCTTTTTCCTTTGCGGCTCTTAATATTCTTTCTTTATTCTGTATATTTTGTGTTTTGATTATTATATGGCGAGGGGATGTTTTTTTTTGATCCAGCCTATTTGGGGTTCTGTATGCCTCTTGAACCTTCATAGGTACATCCTTCTTCAGGTTGGGAAAGTTTTCTTCTATAATTTTGTTAAGTATATTTTCTGGACCGTTGAGCTGCACTTCTTCTCCTTCTTCTACTCCAATTATTCTTAGGTTTGGTCTTTTTATTGTGTCCCATATTTCCTGAATGTTTTGTGATGAGAGTTTGTTGGACTTGCTGTTTTCTTTGATCAGTGCGTTTATTTTCTCTATGTTATCCTCAGACTCTGAGATTCTTTCTTCTATCTCTTGTATTCTGCTGGTTATGCTTGTTTCTGTAGTCTCTATTCGTTTACCTAGATTTTCCATGTCCAGCCGGCCCTCTGTTTGTGTTTTCTTCTTTGCCTCCATTTCATTTTTCAAATCATGAACTGTTTCCATTATCTGCTTGATTGTTTTTCCTTGCTTTCCTAGGGTATCATTCACTGATTTACTCAATTCCTCGAACTTTCTGTTATACTTCTCATCCATTTCTATAAGGGCGTTTTTTATATGCTGTTTAAGGGTGTCAATCACTGTCATGAAGTCAGTTTTTTCTCCTTCTTCATGATTAAGGTGTTCATGTCCTCCTGTTGTGAGGTCGCTGGCTTCTGGTGGTTTCGTGTTGTTCTTCAGATTGTTGGGTGAATTCTTGCATTGGCGTCTCCCCATCTCTTCCTTCCAATATTCTCCTATGGATCTTCTTTTACAGGATCAGGTCTTCTTGCCAACTGATGTACCTTCCAAGTGATGTCACTCCCCCGTGATGTTTCTCCTGGAGTCCAGTTCCGATCTCCTTGCTGCTTGGTTAGCTTCCAAACAAAGGCCCACCCTGCTTGCTGCAGGCAGGTTATGGAGACATAGGAGCTACCACCTTCCCCTTTGCACTCACCTTCGGGTTCAGTCCCAGCGCCCAGGCAGGCTGAACAGGGAGGCACTCTGCTCCAAGAAGGGAGGGATGGAGGGAGACAGGGGGTAGGGGTATCTGGATGTAAGCTGGATGGGATAGGAAGAGAGAGGAGGTACCGGGCAGTGTAGCCCTGTAGGTTGATCAGGAAGTGTAGGCGGGCTGTTCCCGGGTGCCACAGCCCTCACTCACCACAATGATGTCTCACTAGGTGCCCTGATCGAAACTCCGTGCTGCTTGGTTCGCTCGCAGACAAAGGGCCCACCCTGCTTGCTGCAGGCGGGCTATGGGGACAAAGAAGCCCCCGAGCTCCCCTTTACCCTACGCTTGGGGTTAGGACCCAGCGCCCAAGCAGGCAGAGCAGGGAGGCTCTCTGCCACCAGGGAAGGGAGGGGGGAGAGAAACAGAGGGTGGGGGGATCTGGATGTAAGCTGGATGGGATAGGAAGAGAGAGGAGGTACCGGGCAGTGTAGCCCTGTAGGTTGATCAGGAAGTGTAGGCGGGCTGTTCCCGGGTGCCGCAGCACTCACTCACCACAATGATGTCTCACTAGGTGCCCTGATCGAAACTCCGTGCTGCTTGGTTCGCTCGCAGACAAAGGGCCCACCCTGCTTGCTGCAGGCGGGCTATGGGGACAAAGAAGCCCCCGAGCTCCCCTATACCCTACGCTTGGGGTTAGGACCCAGTGCCCAAGCAGGCAGAGCAGGGAGACTCTCTGCCACCAGGGAAGGGAGGGGGAAGAGAAACAGAGGGTGGGGGGATCTGGATGTAAGCTGGATGGGATAGGAAGAGAGAGGAGGTACCGGGCAGTGTAGCCCTGTAGGTTGATCAGGAAGTGTAGGCGGGCTGTTCCCGGGTGCCGCAGCACTCACTCACCACAATGATGTCTCACTAGGTGCCCTGATGAAACTCCGTGCTGCTTGGTTCGCTCGCAGACAAAGGGCCCACCCTGCTTGCTGCAGGCGGGCTATGGGGACAAAGAAACCCCCGAGCTCCCCTATACCCTACGCTTGGGGTTAGGACCCAGCGCCCAAGCAGGCAGAGAAGGGAGACTCTCTGCCACCAGGGAAGGGAGGGGGAAGAGAAACAGAGGGTGGGGGGATCTGGATGTAAGCTGGATGGGATAGGAAGAGAGAGGAGGTACCGGGCAGTGTAGCCCTGTAGGTTGATCAGGAAGTGTAGGCGGGCTGTTCCCGGGTGCCGCAGCACTCACTCACCACAATGATGTCTCACTAGGTGCCCTGATGAAACTCCGTGCTGCTTGGTTCGCTCGCAGACAAAGGGCCCACCCTGCTTGCTGCAGGCGGGCACAATGATGTCTCACTAGGTGCCCTGATCGAAACTCCTTGCTGCTTGGTTCGCTCGCAGACAAAGGGTCCACCCTGCTTGCTGCAGGCGGGCACAATGATGTCTCACTAGGTGCCCTGATGAAACTCCGTGCTGCTTGGTTTGCTCGCAGACAAAGGGCCCACCCTGCTTGCTGCAGGCGGGCTATGGGGACAAAGAAGCCCCCGAGCTCCCCTATACCCTACGCTTGGGGTTAGGACCCAGCGCCCAAGCAGGCAGAGCAGGGAGACTCTCTGCCACCAGGGAAGGGAGGGGGAAGAGAAACAGAGGGTGGGGGGATCTGGATGTAAGCTGGATGGGATAGGAAGAGAGAGGAGGTACCGGGCAGTGTAGCCCTGTAGGTTGATCAGGAAGTGTAGGTAGCACTAGCTTGTTTCTTAAGTCCATTTGTTTGGAATATCTTTTCCCCACCTTTTGCTCTGAGGTAATATCTATTTTTGATGTTGTGGTGTGTTTCTTGTATGCAGCAGAAAGATCAGTCTTGTTTTTGCATCCATTCTTTTGGTCTGTGTCCTTTTATTAGGGAATTGAGGCCATTGGGATAAGAATGACTAATTATTGCTTATTCCTGGGGGCGGGATTTTGGTGGTTGTGGTGGAGTGTGTGTGTGTGGTGTGTGTGTGTGTGTCTTCTTTTAGTTTTTCTGGTGTGAGATTATTTATTTCCCTGTTTTCATACGTATATGTAATCTCCTTGAGTTGAAGTTTTCCTGGTAGTACCTTCTATAGGACTGAATTTGTGAATAGACTCTGATTAAACTTAACTTTATCATGGCATATCTTATTTTCTCCATCTATAGTGATCAAAAGTATTGATGGATATAGCAGTCCTTTTCCCTTGCAACTTTGAGTTGTCTTTTTTGTTCTGTACATTTAGTGTTTTGATTGTTATGTGCTGGGGAACTTTCCTTTCTGGTCTAATCTATTTGGTGTTATAAAAGTTTCGTGTTATGAAAGTTTCTTGTATCTTTTAGGAGTATCCCTTTTTAGGTTAGGAAAATTTTCTGCACGGCTTTGTTGAAAATATTTCCTGGGTCTTTGAGATAGAACTCTTCTCCTTCTCCTAATCCCATTACTCTCAGGTTTGGTCTTTCCATGGTACCTTTCGTTTCCCGGATGTTTTGTGTCAGGTATTTTTTTAAATTTAACATTTTCACCCGAGACTCTGTCTTCCATCTTTTATATTCTTTTGGTGATGTTTGTGTTTGTAGTTCTAATTTATTTACTTAGGTTTTTCATGTCCACAATTCCCTATTTGTCCTTTCTTTACTGCTTCTATTTCCATTTTCAGATCTTGAACAGTTTTATTCATTTCCTTCACCTGTCTGTTATGTTCTTGGCTTTCTTTAAGGGATTTATCATTTCTTCCAATGTTTTCCTTGATTTATTTATTTCCTCTTTAAAGAGGACCTCTATCATCTTCATAAAGTTGGTTTTATATCTTTTTCTTGTGCCTCAACTGTGTTGGGACATTTAGGGCTTGCTGTAGTAGGATATCTGAACTCTGGTGGTGACATAGTTCCCTGGCTGTTGTTGATTGTGTTCTTACGCTGGCATCTAACCATCTGAGTTTGGGTGATTATAGATCTAGATGCTAACTTCTGAGTTTGTCTTTGCTGGATGGGTATTTTGTTCCTTGGTTTCTACTCTTCTGGCTGCTGTGGTCTTTGATTAAGTAAGGATCTCTACCAAACTTGGGGGCTGAAGTTCTGTTGATTGACATGGACTCTGGTCAAGCAAGGGAATCTTTGCACAAGTTGGGGGCTGAGACAGGCAATAAGAAGGTGAGGGGTATTAGAGGTAGTGAGTGGGCATCAAAAGAGTGGTGGAGGTTCATAGGTTGGTGAACCTACCATGGTTTCTGGCTGCTGGCCAGTCAGTTTGGCCTCTGGTTGAGCAGAGGGTCTCTGCCCAAGTACAAGGCGGGGATATGGTAACCTCAAGATTATGTTCTTAAGAGTACATCTTTACTTTTCATCTGGCATCATGCTTATTGATTCTTTAATTTGAAATCTGCTGTTGAGTGCATATGGTGACTTTTCATTTTGGTGATTGTACTTTTTACGTCACATTCTCCTTTGTTTATTTTTCTTTACAGAGACCGCCAATCTTATTTTTATACCATTTTCATTATACATTCATGATTTTTCTTCAAGCATCAAACATTTTTGCAGGGGCTACACCAAATTTCCTATTTGATTATTCAAAAATACATGTAGTAGGGAGCTGCGGGTTGCATTCTGCCACCCAGCTCCTGCCACCGGTTAGCTTTACCCGAAATAACAACACACAAACTGTATTCTTTTAAACACTGCTTGGCCCACTAGCTCTAGCCCTTACAGGCTAATTCTCATATCCCGATCAACCCATCTCTAGTAATCTGTGTAGCGTCAGTCTTACCAGAAAAATTCTAGCCTACGTTCATCCTGGGTCGGAGCTTCATCGCGTGTGCCTCAGAGAGCAGAGCTATCGAGTCTGATCTCACTTCCTCTTTCTCCCAGCATTCTGTTCTGTTTACTTCACCCACCTATGTTCTAACCAATAAAATGGGCCAAGGCAGTTTCTTTATTTGCCAATGACCTTCCTCCATCAAATACAAACCTATTCAAAATCTATTTACTGTTTTCTCTTGGAGTCTGAGTTGCATTTTCACTTCTTTCCATGTTCTCTGCTTTGGTTAAGAACTTTCAATGTTGCATTATAGCAACTCTGGACTCTGATTCTTCTCACTGCTCAGGTTAGAGCTCAATAAAAATCAATTAAAAATAAAACATTTTAAATAATAATTAAAAAAGAGTTTCTATCTACTGTCTTCTTTTCTTTTTTGTTATTTGGTGGGTCCTATACTGTATGACTCTGGCCCTTGTATTATAAGCTACCATTAATGTATCATTTAAGATGTTTTAATAATTTTCACTTTTCCAGTATCAACTGCATGGCTTAGTAATCAGTCCTTGACTGATCAAAGATTTTGTTAAATTCCTTGAGTCTGGAAAATTGGCCTTCTACTAATGGGCATATATGTAACTGAAGAAAATATTCAAATCTACGATATTTTTCATGTCTTTTCTCGACATGGGTTTTCTTCTCTTCTCATCATTCTTGGGCCATTCTTGGTTACATGCAGTTCCCAGTATATCAAGGATACATACAAAATGTACTCCTCTATTGGCCTCTCACTTTCAGGGTCTCCCAGTCAAAGTTCTAACACTCTATTAGTCTGCCTCTGATTCCACCCAGGACTTTAGTGTTAGCTAGCAGAACAGTCGACTTCCTCAACCATTTCTGAAAAATTTTGCTTTTATGGAAAAGACTACACGACATTTGCTTTTGCTTTCAGCTCCAAGGTAATCTCCCTGCAGCCTGGCAAAAAGCTTATGGTTTTCATAGGCAATCCTATCGTTTTTGACCTACTCTGTCAGTCAAGGTTGTGGAACAGGAGTGATGGACTCAGCCCAGGCTTGTGCAAGAAGGCCACCCCACACTCCTTCTTCCCAAAGTTCTAGCAGCTTTTCCTAAGTAAATAGCTATTCATTATTTGCTTCTGGATCCCTGCAATGCTTGGGCATTATCTTTGAAAACTTTGTCTTTTTTGTTGGTGACTTTTGAAAAGAAGATTTTGTACTTTCCTCCCAACCTTGGTCTAGAAGGTTACATCTCAGTCGTGTATTCTCCAGTCTACTGTGGCTTCTTTTCTGTCAGTTGGAGTCATGGTAGAAATAGTGATCTACAGTGTCTAGTTAAGGTGGGGCTGAAACTCTCTCAAGTAAACAGAGGAGAAGAACCATGGCTGTGATGAAAGGTGCCATCATGCCAGGACAATCTTGGAGCTGCAGTTCATGACTGGAATGGTAGATAAAATACAAAATGGAGCGAAACAAAAGTCTAATGATTTTAGAAATTTTTGAGACAAAAAAATGATTCTTATTAGTGGTCAAAGTTAGCCATATATCTTCAACTCAGTGTGGTCTTAATTTGGTTCCATGTCCATTACTTCTATAAACAAAACAAAAACTTGCGTGCTTATTTTCTTCAAGAATTACTAATTGTTCTTGTTGAGGAAGACACAAAGAGGATACAATTTTTGAGTAGAGCAGTCTTACACGAGTCCTAAATATGGGGATGAAAACTAACCCTTAGAATATGAGCTAAAATCTGAAGCATTATGACAATTACTACCTAATCAGCCTTAATAAAGTTTCGCATTGCAGATCTAAGGTTCTGATGGCTCCCCTTATTCAGTGTCCTATCTTCCTCGGTAAGTCAGCTTCCTTTTTGCCCTATGATCTTTCTGATCCTGCAAAATGCCAGTCTTGACTTGACATTGACTTTGTCTACAGACACTACAGGTTTTCCACCTCACCAGACTTGCTTAGTGCTTACTTTTCAGCTCTCAAATGGAGAGATCTGAAGCATTCATTTCTTCATTATCCGTGGCCAATGGATTGGAGATATTAAAGGACATATGATTGTCTATAGTCTGCCTTCATGAAGAATATGCGTGGAGGAAGTTTTCTTAGGAAGAGGCATAGGCAGAAAATGAGAGCAATGATTAACATCTATAATTTATTCTAAAGTGAGTTCTTTAGAGCTACAGTTTTCCCTCTTTGAGGCAAATTCATATAAACAGAATATTGATGGAATTTGCTCTTGATAATATTTGGGTAGCAAATGTTATATTCTGTCTTCAAGTTGCTGTAGTTTAAGTTCTTTTCTCTGCTTTGAATCACAATTTCATTGACAGATAATTTTACAAAAAAAGCTTTTGTCTCTTTGAGTTGCTAATGATTGTTAGCAATATTTGGCATTCATCACTGAACTTCAGCTGTAGTCTTCCCATGACTACTATCCCTAGTGCTCACCTATGCACCTCTTCTCCTTATAACACCACTGCACTGCAGGGCTGTCTGATACAATATGGCACTACACATACATCTACATAGCCTCGGTTTCTGAGTAGGATCACATTCACAGCTAACAAGGGTTTACATCTCAGTAGTTTTTCCTAGGGCATACATTAAAGGCTCCAGCAGTCTCAGTAGGAAGCAGTTCAAATAGAATAGAGGATAAGAGCAATGGGAACATAAGGAGACTTGTGGGGATGGAATTCATGAGACCCGAGTTATGAATATTTATGGTGACATTAAAAATCTCTTCCAAAGATGCCTTCTGTAAAGTAGCCTATAGAAATTTTGCATTTTGGAAATATCTTTTCTAAAACTTTATAATACTGGCATCTTCCCCAGTGCTCTTCGTCAATGTTGAAGGATTTTACTCTTTCATTGTTTAATACTTTTATTGATTTTTGCTGTGAATTTCTACATTTTCTCTCATGATTTTAGATTATTAATCTTTACCTAGACTCCATTCTTAACTGTACTCAACAGTAGAGGGTGTCCCTCTACTGTTCAAGGGTTCTACTTCTCTAAAAGTAATTTAGATTTTTATCTCAAATGTACCATCCACTATTACACATAGAAAGATCACAGTGTTAGCTTGTGTATAATTTTAAAAATTAGCATGAGTCCAATTAATCTGCTAACTACTGCTAACACACACAGTTTCCATTCTAACAAATCTCTCTTGTCTGTTTGCTTTCTCCATTTTCTGATAGCCACTCCATTCTAGATTTCACTACCATGGCTTCTTATAACGTGTTCCTGTCGCGGTAATCAATATAGTCCACATTATTAAATTGTTAAATGGTCAACGCTCAGTCCCCATCTTTGGCCCACCAACAGCATCTGACAAAGCTGGCTACTCGTGTTTCTTTGCTGTACTTTGATTTCTATGATATTTTATTTCCCTGAATTTTCTTTTCTTCAGTATTTATCCCTTCTAGTCTCTATTGACTGTAATTCTTTTCCAGCCAATTAGTTTCTGTGCTTTCTAGAGCTCAGTTCTAGAAAACTTGAATTTTTCTTTGTAGTAATAAGAGCGGCGGGGCTGCGTCCCTATCACCCCGGCCGCCTGGCCAGCTTATGCCCAAAATAACAACACACAAACTGTATTCATTTAAACACTGCTTGGCCCATTTCTATCTAGGCTCTTCTAGGCTAATTCTCACATATTAATTTAGCCCATCTCTAATCATCTGTGTTGCACCCCAAGGTACGCTTACTGGGAAGATTCTAGCCTATGTCCATCCTGGGTTGGAGCTGAATCGCCTCTGCCCAGGAGAGTGGAGCATGGCGTCTCTGTCAGAGGCATCTTACCTCACTTCCTCTTCCTCCCAGCATTCTGTTCTGTTTACTCCACCCACCTATGTTCTAAGCTATGAGCCCAAGCAGTTTGTTTATTACTTAACCAATGAAATCAACAGATTGATATATGACACTCCCACATCACTTCCCCTTTTTCTGTTTAAACAAAAAAAAGAAGGCTTTAACTTTAACATAGCAAAATTACATATAACAAAAGAGTTATCAAGTAAAAATTACAGTTATAATATTTGTATCTATTTTATCTTTTATCATAACAATGGAAAACTATAACTATCTATTCTTAACTCCATCAAAGACTCCAGGAAGATACAATATTACCTAAGCAAACGAGAAAAAAGCAACTTTTAAAACTCTAGAAATGACAGAGACATCTCGCTGCCTGGACAGTCACCCAAAGTTCCTCTGTACAGTTGGGGCATCCATCTTCAGCCTACAGGCCCGTAGTTTCCAGCAGACATTTCCATGAAGCAGGCAATTTCAAAGACAGTCAGTCACTATCTGCTGTATCCTGCAGAATGTCTTGCAGACTCTTTCATGAATCAGGAACCCCGAAAGATCATCTCACCTTTAGGCAAGTTCAGTAGTCCTCTCTCTGCGGGTTCTCTGTTTCCAGTTTATGCAATAGTTCAGGCAAGAGCAGTTTCTTGCCCAAATGGCTATCAAACTCCATAAGGATCCTCTTCGATGCCCATCTACCTCTTGAAGTAGATTGGTGCTGCCAGGAGCAGAGTATCTCATTGTCATGAAAACCCTAAGTCATGATGGTGATGGGGACGCAGCCCCGCAGCTCTTATTACTACATTTCTTTCTGTACATACTGATTTGGTATGTCAATCTCTTGGCCTTAAATGTCATGTATATGATAATTCATAATTTTACAACATCAAACTATACCTCTTCTCTGTCTGTATTCTTGGGCATCATTAGCTATTTCACTATCTGTTAGGAACATAATAGATCTTGAAGGTTCACTATCTATGTGAAGCTAAAATCAGCCTGCCAACAAACCTGCTTCTTTTGTAGCCATTTCCATCTCTGATGGCAACTTTGTTATTTTATGCATTTATGCCAAACACTGCCTGCATCAACTTTCTCTTTTTAGTCCACATCCCACATCCAAACTACAAAGTGTTTTATTTAAAATATAAAGAAGTTTCAGTGTAATTATAGTCCCACCACTTTCTTCATCTGTACTGACAGATAAATCCTCAGAAATCTACTATTGTCTCTTACTTGGATTATTATTATATATCTTCTAATTAGTCTGTTGTTCACATGTTTTCCCAGATTCTATTTTCATCATATCAGTCAGACCGTAATTCCTAGAACTTAGTCATACAACACCTCTTATCATCTCAAAATCCTCCAGTGGTTTCCTAAGTTTTGTGTAAGGAATGATCTTGACAGGGTTCACTTAGATGCTGTGTGAAGAGATCCATGGCATCTTTGACCTTCTCTTATCCTGTGTTCTCCAGCACTCATTTCACACTGGCCAAACTGGTTTCTGCCCATTCATCAAACATAGCAAATGTGCCCATGTCTTACATCTCTCGCAATGATCCTTCTTTCTGCATATATTATCTTCTGGTTGTAGTTCTAATGTTTCATCCCTACAAATCTAATACCTTTTTCACAAGGTGTATTTTAACAATCACCAAAACTCCTTCGAAGCACTCACCATTTTGCACTTAACATTGTTTACGTATTACATATTGTTTATGTAATATAAGTTATTTATTTATTTGTTTCATTTACGAACCACGAATTGCAAGACTCAACACAGAAATTTTCATCCATTTTTTTTCAACTGATATATTTTGATCTCAAAGAGCAAAACCAATATATATTGTTGAGTGACTGAATACTTTATTTAGCTTTTAAATCTAGACCAGCTGTTTCTGAAAGGAAAAAATATTTTTCTGTTTCTCTCTAGTAACTCTACCACTGGAAGTATGACTCTGCTACAGAGCAGTGGTTCTAAACCTTCCTAATGCTGCAAGCCTTTAATATGGTTCCTCATGTTATGGTGACACCAACCATAAAATTATTTTGTTGTTACTTCATGAATGTAATTTTGCTAATGTTATGAATCATAATATGAATACCTGATGTGAGGATGTATCTAATATGTGGACCCCTGTAAAAGGGTCCATTCGACTCCCAAAGGGGTCATGACCCACAGCTTGAAAACCAGTGTATAGAGAAAGACAACATAGTAGAAAATGACACTTCCGTGGAAACCTGCTAAACCTTGTTTCCCAGCCCTTTGTATTATAATTTGGTCCATTAGAGACGTTCTGAACAGAAGAATGGGGGTGGAAATGATGTATTGCACAGCCAAGGTTGATTCCTTAAATACCCCTTCTGATTTTTGCTTCCTCCCCCATCCCCTCTTGAGTAAACACATAGGGAATTTGGAGGACACTGGAAAGAAAGGCTGTGGATCTCTGAATCATGAGGTAGAAGACCTCTAACTTCATAAACATTGTGCTGGACAAGGAGGTTGATGAGGACTAAAGTCTTTTTGTTTTAACCTATTGATTACACTGGGTTGTTATACAATCTTCTGGCTTTGCCAATAGCACCTGTTCCTACTATTGTCACCTTGGGAAGGTAGGAGAAAATCTAATTAAGCAAAATTATAAAAATGGTACATACTTGGTTTCAAGGAAACTTGAAATCTCTGGCAAAGTGGAATCACCATTTCTGAATCAATTGCTTTAACTAAACATACGCTAGACTAGCATTCTTTTTGAACTAAGAAGGTTTGTGCCTTTGGGGCTTGAGAAGTGAATCTCTGGCCTGTTATGATTCACCTTTCAAAAGCGGTGTCAATAGGAAAGTGAGGTGGCTCTTTGTGCTTGGCACCACCTGGCTGCAGTTCCATCGCTCAGCAATGAACATGCTGGCTGTGTCAGAGTTGAGTACTGTCATTCTGATGAAGTGGGGAGTGTGTTGCCCTAGTAGGAAGCCTTTTAAATTGAATGACAAGGTTTTTCTTATTTGTTACATCCCCAGGCCATTGTCAAATCATATAATGCCAGCCCAGGAAAGTAATTACAGAACTGGAGTGAGGCTGTTAGCAGCTGCTTTTCATTTTCCCCATTGTGACTGGGAGGTGGTGGAGAGAAATTGGGATGACTAAGAAGCACAACACAAATGCCACCCAATCTACCAGGCAGTCACAGGCAGCACTCACACGCAGGCACAGGGGAGGGAGCAGGCTCCTATAAGGTTATTACGCATAGGTGCTGAAGAAAGGAGCACACTGCAGGATGTGAGGACGCCTGGGCTGCTCTCATTTAAGCATCAGAAACATCTTTAGGCCACAAAAATCGTATTTCTAGAAACAAAATCCTGTGTTGATCCCGTTAAGAAACTTTGCTTCCTCTTCGACATCATTTCTTTTCTTGAGTGCTGTTCTTACTATTTGTGAAAGAGCAGCAACCGGTCTTGCTATGTTACTCAAAGTTTCACAGATACACTCAAGTTCTCATTAAAACAGAAGGACTGGAATATATGAAAGGAAATAAATAATAGTCTTCCAAATGTCCTCAGTCTGGTCTTTAGACCCTTATAAACCAGCCGGTGTTTCCTTTCAAGGTCAACTTATTTGCTAAGTTCCCCTAGCATTACATTTCAAGAGCAATCAAGCAAAACTAACTACATGTGTATTCCTTAAAAGTTACAAAGACTAAAATTGACAGAAACTCTTTAAAATGTTTAACGCAGCTGGGTGTAATGTTTCCAATCCGTTGACAGTCTAGTCAGGATAAAGCTTGTTACCGTTATCATTCATTTTCTTTAAATAAAATTCTTTAACTAACATGTTAACGTGCTACCTAGTTACTGGATTCCAATATAATCCTCTCTCACTCTAAATGCCATTGTTTTCCTCTCATTGGTTATTGAGAGACAGTAAATATGTCTGTCTGTCCTGTAGCAGTTACATAACGTCATCCCTTCCCAAGTTCTGGGAAAAACCTGTTTCCTATGATACAGTTTATCTGCAAAGGCTGAAAGTGGTCAGAGACTTGGGATCCAGCAATATTCCGAATGAAAATAATTAGAATTTGATATAGAGTGAGATTTGAAACCTGTCGGTACACATCACTAAGTAGAAATAAATTATGGCTTGTCAAAAATGACAGATTTCCACAAGGTGCTTCCTTTTCTCTTGAGTAAGACCTTTTCCCACCCAGCAATTAACTTTATTCCCATTAATATTCAGTAGCATTGACAAGGCTGACAGAGTAAATCTGGGTTTTATAAAACTAAAGACAGATTGATGGAGACTCATTACTTTGTCTAATAATTTCATCGTTGTAGGTTAGATCTTAATAAATGAAGAACAGAGCTGTTGACTGCAGCACTGGGTTGTTGTGCCAGGTAAAGGACTCAAATTTTTTGTGTGTGGTTTCCTTTTTTGTGATTCATAGATTTGTTTTTGCAAATAAACAGTAATTTTGCCTAAAGGGTTGCAGAGGTGACAAAATAATATATTTGTACCATACCATAATACTCTTACTCCTGGCATGGTTTTCTTTAGATATTTCTTCACAATCTGTAAATAATAATTATGCCGCACAGTTAAATTAAATAAAATGAGTAACTGCACTCCAACGACCCTTTGATTATAGATTGAGGAAGCCTAAGAGCAAGAATTTGCTTGTGGGGTGGTAGAAAATGTGTCAGTGCTCAACTAACAACTGAACGGATCATAAAAACCAAACATCTTGGTCTTTCTTCCTGTATAGTATAAAAAGTTAGAAATAAAATTGAGCAGGTTTCACGAAAGTATGAGATGTGTCAAAGATGCTGCTGGCTGGAGACATAACATCTGTTCCTTTCCTGTTTTTGTCATACTTCCTAAAAAATTAAAACTGAAACATGTGCTTCTCTAGGCCTGAAGTCTCTCTCTCTCTCTCTCTCTCTCTCTCTCTCTCTCTGCATTTTTTTTTTAAAAAAAATAAGAACACTTTGGTTGAGTTTAACTCTGCATTCTCTTCTGGAACTGTGAGAAAAAATTCTCACTGTTGGTGAGAAAGATGTGATATTTGCCCATAAAATCATCTTTCATTTTTTTCCTTGGAATTTTCTAATTTGTTTTTTTCCCTTGCTATGGCAGGTGCCTTTGCACAGGTGAAATTCTGTCACCATTTTTCAAGAGTTATTTTTCTTTAATGGTATATAACTCAAGAGATTAAAAAAAGAAAAGCCTGGAGCAATATTAGTGAGCCCTAGGTGTGTTGCTGACAGAATTTTGCCACTTGTATTTACTTTCTCTGCTGTGACAACGTACTATTCTTTGACAGAAAAGACAAAAAATTTAATCTTCATCAAATTCATAGTTTTGGCGTATGTCTCATTTCCATAAGCAAAATTCATGTAGTGAAAATGGAATCATTTCACACGGGTCTCCTCTAAAGTGCATCTGCTGCCAAGTTCAGTTCTTTCTGCCCCTTTTCACTGGGACCCATCGGCGGATGGACAGCTCACACCTGAACACCTGGAGAAGAAGGTCTGTGCATACTCCAGCTGTGACTTTGATTTGTCCACACCTTGAGCTTCCGCTCAATATTCCTATCTCACACTCCACCAACCCTGCATCATTATACCCAATTACCTCTTGCTTGTTTTATTTAGTATGATCTGCATCTGTAATTTTAATTTTATTTGATTCCATTGCTTTCTGTCTGTAAAAGTCTCTCCAAATTGTAGTGCCAATATTTTCTTGGAGTAATTATCTTTCCTTCCTCATGGATATTCTATTTTTAATCTAGTTATGAATTTCCTTCTGTTCTTCATCAAAGAAGCCTTCTTACAGAAGACAGTGATTATTAGAAATGCTGAATTTGTGGGAGGACACCCAGGTGCTTCATATGGTACTACCCTCCAGGAGCAGTTAATCCTAACAGAGTCCTATCACATGCCTTGTGCTGGCTAGGTTCTGTAAACTTGGTACAAGTTGGAGTCACCTTGGAAGAGAAAACACTGAGAGAAGGCTTCCATAAGACTGACTTGTAGGCAAATATGAGGGGCATTGTTTTTTGTTTTTTGATGATTGATGTGGGAAAGCCCAATCCAGTCTGTGTAGTTCTGCCCCAGAGCAATGGTCCTGGGCTTTATAAGAAAACAGACTGAACAAACATAGAGGGCAAGCCAAGAAACCAGAAGTGACTGCTTCAATTCCTGCCTCCAGGTTCTTGCTTTGGCTTCCTGCCTTGACTTCCCTGTGTGATGGACTGTGAAACAGAGATGTAAAACAAATTAGTCCTTTCCTCCCATGTTATTTTTGGCCATGGTGTTCAAGCACAGCAACAGACAGCAAACTAAGACAGTCTGTCTTTGACCTATGTTTTGCCGATGTTAATCTCTTTGTCCAAGATACCTTAGTTTTCAAAATGTATGTTTTTTTTATGATCCAGGGAGTAAATCAACAGATACAGATATTGCTGCCACTGGAGAGAGAGGGAGTTCATTGCTCATAGGTCTCAAAGACCACACAGAGAAACACCAAGTTTATTTCTATAAGTAAAAACAAGTGAATATGGGGAAATTGTTGACTGAGGTTTCTGTCCTTCCCAGTTTCCACAGTTAAGTCCCAAAGAAATCACACAGAGGTCTACATTAATCATAAACTGATTAGCTTATTAGCTCAGGCTTCTTATTAACTCTTATAACTTATATTAACCCATTATTCTTGTCTATGTTAGCCACGTAGTTCAGTATGTTATTCAGCAAGGCAGTCACATCTTGCTTCTTCTGTGGTTGGGTCACGACCGCTAACTAGGACTTCCTTCTTCCCAGAATTCCCCTGTTCTTTCTCATTGACCCACCTCTACTTCTTGTCTAGTTGTCCTGCCTATACTTCCTGCCTGGCTACTGGCCAATCAGCATTTATTTAAAATATAATTGACAGGATAAAGAACATTGTTCCATACCTGGAAATGTGGGCAAGAGACATTGTTGTGATTTAATGATTTGGTATCCAACAGTCTGTAGGAGTTATTCTGACTTGTTTGTACCTCGGATACTGAATCTTACTGTCCCTGAATCTTACACTGTCTGATGTCTAATGGAAAACCTGTCTGGGATGTGGGCTGTGGATCTTATGTACAAAAGGTATACCAGCAGATAAGTGATTTACTCCCATTGGTACTTTCTTAAACTAAATTGGAGGTCTACACAGCTTCATCAAGGCACTAAGATCAGACTACTAGAATTATAAAAAGGAGACTGAGTTCTATTATTACAGCCATTTTATAAAGTAGGAGATTGAGGTATAAGATTTTAAGTGACTTTCACTAAGTGATAAAATCAGTTCTATTATTCTCTCTCTTTCTCTCTCTTTAAGATGCATTAATAAATGGGTATAGCAGTAAGTCATTAGGAATCTGTTTAGTATTGTGTTCATTTAGCAGAATAGCTGTAGCAGATTCTCCCCTAGAGCATATGACCTATCTAGCCACAGGTTCTTGACCTAATAATGGTGCCAGGTGTGGGTTTCATTTTGCGAAATAAGTCTTTAATGCAATCATAAAGTTGTTGGTTACTTCCATGATATTTGTGCCACTAATCACCAGTGGGCAAGCCTCGCCTGATCAGTCATTACTGTAGCGTGGAGGGTTCACAGCTGGGTGAAACTGATAGTTACCTATATCCTCTGATAGTGTGCTCTATAAAAGCTAGCCAGTAGAAATAAGGCCTCTTAATTCTAAGCCAAGAGGCTGGAATGTAGCTCTGTGATGATGTACTTTCTAATATGCATAGGACCCTTAATTTTATTCTCTACTACTAATTAACTGTATAAATTCCATTGGTGTTTAAATATATGCTGTGCTGCTACATTAAGGAACTTGGAATCAAAAATTTCACACACACACACACACAAAGATTCCAGAACTCAAATAAAAGTGATAGAAATCATGCTAGGGCACATGCAAACATTCGGAGGAAAATAACAAGTGTGCATTGAAGGATGGTAAACATGCCAACCGAAATGAATAGGGCAATCCAAGTGTACGGAATTGCTTAAACAAAAGAGTAAAGACTTAAAGTCAAGGGATCTGCAAACCATGAGCCAAAGCCTAGTACAAGCTATTAAGAGATGACACCAAGAAAGAATAACATCTTTGGAAGGAAGCAGTACTTAATTCAGTAAATAAATCCGCAACTAGTAAGAGGTGTTTGTATTTGCTGTATGCCTTTGATTGGAATGACCATGTGCTCACACCTATGCTATAGGGGTTACCCTGGCTTCCATGGATAAAATTTGGAGGGGAAATGGAAGGTGAAAGCCTTAGTTGAAGATATTACTAAACCTTGGAGATGGAGAGATGGCACAGTGGTTAAAAGCACAGGATGCTCTTCTGGAAAACTCGGGTTCAATTCCCAGCACTTATATGACAGCTTACAACTTTCAGTAATCCCAATTCCAGGGGCTCTCATGCCCCTTCACCTCTACAAACACCAGGAATGCATGAAGTACACACACACATATATGCAGGTAAAATACCCATACACATAAAAAAATTACATTTAAAAGGAAGTTAATGAATCCAAGGGATTGAAAGCAATAAAGTGAAACTTCAAATTATATTAGAGAGATTTGTTTTACAACCATTGTAGACAGAGTTTAAGGGATCCTGTTGCTGATGTTAAAACCAACTCAAAGAAGAAAAGGATAAAGGAAATGAATTTGAAAAAAAAACCAAAAAACAAGAGACAGACTCTATTGCTGATCTAACTTAGACCTCAGAGGCTACTCTGAACTCCAGTGTGGAAGAAAATGAAGGCTTGCATAGGATACAATAACATGTATACTTTTTTTCATTTCATTATCTGATATTAAGTAGTAAAATGGAACCTTAACTATACAGTGATTCAGACAACTCTGTTACTGGAATTAACAAAATTTAATTGGTAGCAAGATAAAATCTATTTATTTATAAAATTTACCTTGGCAGCAAGATATCCCAGAAAAGTAGATAACACAGACTTATATCTAATGACTACATTTGGATTAGAAGCACTAATATCAGAAGAATACTACAAGAAATTCAGAAAGACACAAGAGTCAAAATTTAACTAGTCGCTAAAGAAACAAATTAAACTTATTTGTCTATAAGAAAAAAGGAAATAATCTTAATTGAAATACTGATAGCTTGCCAAGACAAATTATAGACTTTGAAAATAGATGTGAAGTATGATATTAGCACAAACGAGCTAGGCCTTATTTATAAGAGCAATGTCAAAATAATTCTCAATGTTATGATGGGATAGTGACAAAGTAGCTCTGAAAACATATCTTCTGCCTTAAAATTTCTCCACACACTGAGGTTCACAATCAGTTTCTGGCACTTCAGAAGACCTAGGAAACCCTATACATTGGTATGTTACAGGGATCAAGGTATATTGTGAAAGCAAGCAAGCAAACACACACACACACACACCACAATTAGAAAGCAGATAACTCAGACATAAATTAATTATGTGTACATGAACATAAATGAATTATCTTTTCATTGCTAGTCAGAAAGACAATTAAATACACTTAACAGTAAGATGAAAAAAATAGTCTTTCCTAATAAGATTTACTGAGATGTCTGCATCTTACATTCATTAAGCAGTCCTTAATTCCAAGTCTGTGAAAAAGAGTTTTTTAAATTTCCTCCATTATTCTATATTTGCCTGTGACAGCTATATAAGCAGATTAACATTGGTGAAGAGACACCATGACCAAAGCATTTATCTAGGGGCTGGCTAACATGGCAGGAAGCAGATAGGCATGGCCCTGGAGCAGTAGCTGAGGGCTCTATATCCTTATCCACAGGCAGCACACAGACAGAGCTCCTAGGCCCCATGTGGATTTTGGAAACCTCAAGCCCACTCCCAGTGATATATCTCCTGTCAATATGGCCATATGTTCTAAACTTTGCCAAACAGTTTATCTACCTGGTGACTGACTAATCATTCAAATATATGAGTGTAAGGGTGTCATTCTCATTCAGCCACCATACTGTATGCAGAGGCCCCTCATTCATTTCCTGGCCACCCAGACTCCTAAAATAATCACACAGAAACTATATGATTTGCGATACTGTTTGGCCAATAGCTTAATCATACTGGTAGCTACCTCCTACATCTAGAATTAACCCATTTCCATTATTTTATATTTTACAATGAGGCTTGTGACCTACTGACAAGGTTCCAGCTGGCAGCTTACATCTTTCCCCTCTGGCGGCTTCATGGCATCTAGCAACTCTGCCTTCTTTCTCCCAGCATTCAGTTTAGTTTTCCCCACCTAGCTCTACTCTACCCTATCATGGGCCAAGCCAGCTTATTTATTCATTAACCAATAAAAACAACACATATACAGAAGGACTTCTCACAACACCATACCCTAATAAAAGAATTATCCTGAAATTCCCATGGAGCAAAAATCAATCACATTATTTAAAAGTAATACCAATAATGAATCATTGGCTTAAATAACAAAGCCCAGAGTAAGAGGACCTTGCCATGGGACACTTTCAAACCTGTACTAAAACACTTTAGAAATTGGTCAGCTTTGGTTCTCCCCCACCTCCAAAGTTCATATTGAAATTTAGCTCCCATTATAACAGAATAAAAAGGAAGCTTTAAGAGGGTCTACCAATTTGTACTTGTTATTGGGAAGGGAGACCCAAAGATTTTTAAAATGCCTTTGCCATTCCACCACTCCTTGTCTTGACAAATAATATCTGAATTTCTTCCATTCGCATCAACCCATATATCAATTTTTACGTGTCCCTTTCTCTACCATTATTTCCAGATGAGAATGCATCCAGTTCCTAAAATTCTGTTTCTCTAAGTGATCCCTCTTGTCTCATATTGTATATAATAAATGCTCTTTTTGGCGTCATGAGAGCTCCACCTTCATAAACGAACTTATGCTACTATTACAAGCTTACTTCCTCCTGTACCCCTACCTTCCTCTCTCCGTGTGCTATCTTTTACAAAGCTGTGATATTTTAGTAAGGTTTTATACAGATGTTGGCATCTTACTAGTGAGAGTGCTCAGTCTCTACAAATATGACTCAATACATTTCTGGCCACTCTATTCTCCAGTTGCAAGCACTCTGTTACAGCAGAGTTGATGAACTGGGAGAGCACTGGAAACAGAGCAGAACTCTAATAAACCCTTGAAAAGTTGGAAATGGCTTTAGAACTTGGTAATGGAAAGAGGTTAGAAGTGTTTGGTGGGGCAGGTTAGGAAAGGTCTAGACTCCAACAAGCAATAATGCTTGTGAGGTCTGAGAAAGAGAAGCACAATAGATACACAGAATAGACAATATCCAAGACACAAAGCAAACATTTGCCAATATAAAAAGATTAAAATCAGCCCTTCTGTTCTCACTGGTCATAATTCAAAAAAAAAAACTTAAAATTGACAGCAAATAACTCTCTAGGAATTACACAGACTCATGGGGATTAAACAACACATTAGTGAATGATTAGTGGACCAAAGAAAATATCAAGAAAGACATAAAAATTTCCTGGAACCAGATGAAGATGAAAACACAACACAACAAAACCTCTGCAACACATTGAAAGCAGTTCTATAAGGGAAATTTATAGTCCCAAATGTATACAGTAAAAAAAATATTTAAAAAAACATAGAATTCAGGGATTTAATGATATAACTCAAAAATATGGAAGAACAAGAGCAAACCAAATCAAATCCCAGGTGACAGTAATAAAACATAAAAGTCAGAGCAGAAATTAATGAAAGAGAAACAAAGAAAACAGTAAAGAGAATCAACAATCCAATCCTCTGAGAAGATAAATAAGATGAAAAGATCATCAGCACAATTAACCAAAGGAAAGAGAGAACTCAAATAAAAAACAATAAGAAGAGGACAGGTAAATATTAGAACAGACACTAGAGAAATTCAGGATATTATATGGGAATACTCTAAAGAACTGTACTCCATTAATCTGGAAAATCTAAAAGAAATGCATGAATTTCTGAATCAAAATTAACCAAGAACCCAACAACCAAACAGAACCATAACAAATGAGGAGATTGAAATGGTAATAAAAATCTTACAAGCTAGAAAAAGTCTAGAGCCAGGTGCATTCACAGCAGAATTCCACCAGGCTTTCAAAAATTATCAAAAGCCAATTCTTCTTAAACGAGAGAGAGAGAGAGAGAGAGAGAGAGAGAGAGAGAGAGAGAGAGAGAGAGAGAGAACACTCCCAAACTTCTTCTATGAGGCCTGTGTCACCCTAATACTCACACCAGGTAAAGTGACAGGAAGGAAGGGAGTGAGGAAGGGAAGGAGAAAAGGAGGGAGGGAAGGAGGGAGGGAGGAAGGGAGGGAGGGAGGGAGGAAAGGCATGAACCAGAAGGGTGGCTTTTGGGGAAGAAGGATGTGAATAAGGCACTTGTAAGGAACCAAAGAGGGTGGAAGCGGTGACTATGATTCAAACACATGTACTTGTATGAAAATGTTATAATAAAACCAGCTAATATGTATGATTAATATATTAAACTAAAATAAACATTCAAAATTTAGTTTAGAAGATTTTTTTTAAGTAGGAACACACAAAGAAAATGCCCCCCCCCCCAAAAAAAAAGTGAATGCCTGGAGCATTCACTCTGGTCAGACCTAGCTGGAAGTGCAAGCTTATTCCAGGATCTATTTTAATGTCACATCTAAGATCAAAACATCCCCTTGGAAGTCTTCATAATTCGTTTCAGAGATAATAACAATACTGGGTAAGAAGTGTGACATTTTTCACTTTCTCTAATCTTGTTTAGCCTTTAAAATCTCTGCATCTTAGATGAAAACAGGCAGACAATAGCAAGAGACACAATACGCAGTTCTATCTGTTTCTTTGGGGTATATTCTGTCCCTGATGTGAGAAAATGTGTGGTGCTGAACACTATTATTTCGGGATCTTGACACCATCCCTTACTAGCAGCAAAGGGCTCGGCATCACCCATTCCAGAGAATCTGGTGCTGAAGTTTTCATAGATGTTCAACTCTTTCCGACACAACACATTGCTGTCAATCAGCACATGGCTTCTGTTCCTACAATTCACACAAACTTAATGCCTTTTTCGCCGTATCTAAGCATTTATCACATCGTCGCAGCGTACGGTTTGCATTTGGAATCGGAACAACAAAACCAGCACAGACTTTTTTTTCTTACCAGTTTCACAGGAAGATTTCTTCTTCCTGCCAATTCAGTGACCTCAACACACATTTCCTAGTCTTACCAAACTAAGACCTCTCACCTTTCACATTTAAACAAAAAGCCCGTCACACTTCCTCTCTAGCAAATCAAAATCACTAATAGCGCTACTCTTTGCACTGTGGGATCATCATGAAGTAAAATATGGATTATCTGGGCACGAGCACCAAAAACAAGACAGTTGATTTGAAAATTGAGAAGTACTCAGTGGTGAGTATGTTGGTTGGACATAAAATGTGGGCATGCTACAAAGTGGTGATTCATATCTTCCACAGGGAGGAGCTTAAGATGTCATCATATGACTCAGAATGGTATGCAATTTGAAGCCTATGAGGTTTTTTTTGTTTCTGAAATTTTTATTTAGTATTTGCATGCCATGGCTAACCAGAGGTAACTGAAATCTCAAAAAGTAAAACCACAGATATTTGATGTTAGTATTAAATGTTAAATATAGAAATAGTTGAAAAGACCTCTTCCAAACCACTCCTTCAGTTTGCAGTAAAAGCAAGAACCCTGAAGATACATTGATTGTTATTAGTTTCATCTTGGTATTAGTTAGCAGGAATATATGTAAAAGGTGTTTTTATTGCCCCATGTTTTCCTTCTCAATGAAGTACTGAGATAAAGAACTATAACATTTACCTTAATTTTTTGTTATAATGACCAAATGTAACCAGAAAAGAATGGTAGGATTAAGTAAGTAGCAATACTGAACTGCATCACAGGGAGACTACAGGAACCATCTTCCAAAGGAGAAGGAAGTACAACACACTAAAGAGTAAGTCAATGGATGTGGGAATCAAGTTAAAAAGTTACACATCTTGACCTTTCCTCCTGCCGGTTATGTTTTTAAATCACCCCCTGTGGGTGATGGACTGAATTCCAGTCTTCCCAGAGCTTTAAACATACCCCCTAATCAAATCTGAAAGATTCGTACAAAGGAAATAACATGTATCATGGAAGACTAGACAGGAAGCAAAAACCAGAGTAGAGATGTTAATGCAACAGATTGACTCTGGATAATAAAAGAGCAGAGACAAGACAGGATAAGAGGATACTGGATTCTACCCAGATTCACAGCAGCAGGAATGCTCGGCCCAACTTGAGTTTGTTTTATACACAGTATTACCAGCACCAAAGGGAGCAGGACCCATGGCTGGATTGCCTGCCAACAGTCGGATGCATGATGTGACAGAAAGCCAAGTGGTACCCTGACTTGTCCCTCTGTATCACTTCCTCAATAGTTACTATATTGGCTGAACACAAATACCACATCTGCAGAGTTGGGGCTTCTTAGCCCAGCGCACAAGAGAGAAGCAGAGGAAAAGGATGTGATATTGTAATAGGGCTGCTTGTTTTTTCCTGTCTGCTTAGCCCCGAAATACTCACACAGAAACTATATTATTTAAATCACTGCTTGGTCCATTAGCTCTAGCTTCTTATTGGTTAACTCTTACATCTTAATTTAAGTCACTTCTAGTAATCTGTGTATCGCCACAAGGCTGTGGCTTACTGGGTAAAGTTCCAGCGTCTATGTCCATGGGGGCTATGTGGCTTCTCTCTGACTCTGCCCCCTTTCTCTCAGCATTCACTTTAGTTTTCCTCACCTAGCTCTTTCTGCCCTGCTCTGCTGTAGGCTCAATGCAGTCCTTTATTAACCAGTGGCATTCACAGCATACAGAGGGGAATCCCACATCATTGAGACAGAGTTGCAGGACAGCCACATCACTTAACCACCCGTGAGAATGCAGAAGGTGTGGGTGTTTGTGGACGGCAAGGAGAAGTGAACCTGGCTATTCCCATTTTTGTAGAAGACATGAACTAAACCCTTGGATTTTATTGCTTTATTAAACAATCAAAAATCAGAGTGGGTATAACCCTGAGCTGGGCCATGTGAGAAGGGGAAGGGAAGAGGAAAGAGGAAATGCCAACCAAGAGGGATGGCCTGGGCCAAGAGATTGTCCAAGAAAGTAAAGGGTAGACAATAGGGCCAGGTAACTAAAGGGGCTGGATTATATAGGGAAGGGCATTCTGCAGAAAGGCAACCCAGTCCCTGGGCTGAAGAAGTTTAGGGTAGGGACTGGGTTATGTCTGTTAGACCCTAGAGACTGAGGGATGCTGGAAGAGCTTGACAGCCAGGTCCAAAAGCAAATAGAGAGGAACTTTTGATTTATTTGACTTACACCTCCACTGTTAGGTCTCAAACTTGGGACAAAAGACTTGAGGTGCCTGCTTAACTTATCAAAACAGACCTGGCATCCAAAACAAAGTTTATAAAAATACAAATAAAATGAAATCAGATTTGTGGCTTAATTTTAAGGTTAGATTTTTGAAGTTCAAATGGATGAATAGTTAAAACATTCTGTGAACATGTCAGTCACCACTGGTTATTGCTAGTAGCCAGAAGTAAAACTATATCTTTCAAATATACCTATAAATGAAATAAGGGGAGAAACAATAAAGCCTAAGTTTGGCAGTATGTATAAGAGGTAGAGAAATAGTTGTCAGCAAGCTTCCCCGAGCTAATAGAAATCTAAAAGCTAAGACAGGAAGAGAAGAAAGGAGACAAATACAACCAGTATACACATGAGAAGATGGTCACAATTAGCCAAGGGACTGGTATTAAGAACATAAAGATGAACCATCTTGTAAGGCCTTTAAGTTAGGAAAACCAAAAACTAAGTTGACTGTGTCAAAACTTACTGTATAGTTCAGGTAGCTGAACAGTCATATGGGCTAGGCTTGCCTGAGGGACATATCCTGGGAATACTCAGGGGGACAGTGGCAGTAGTAAGTACTCTAAAGAAGTCTGCTTCTGGGGAGCCAGGTGGGTAGAATTAACAACTGTTCATGTTGACCAGTTCACATAGAACTTATCCCACACTCCATCTGGATTGAGGAAAAACTGGCCTGTCCAGTTGCGTGATTGGTTTGGGAAGTGAAGCCCAAGACTTGAGACTAACAAGCAATGACTGACTTAAATGTATTACATAGCCAGCTGTCCTTGTTTGCTTTCAATTGACAAGATAAAACACTTTACAAGGAAAGGATTTCAGTAACTGATGGAAGCAGATGCAGAGATCCACAGCTAAGCACTGGGCCGAGCTCCCGGAATCCAGTTGAAGAGAGGGAGGAGGGATTGTATGAGCAAAGGGATCAGGATCACAATGGGGAAATCCACAGCCACAGCTGACTGGAGCTAGTGGGAGCTCAATGACTCTGGACTGACAGCTGGAGAACCTGCATAGGTCCTCTGAATGTGGATGACAGCTGTGTGGCTTGGTCTGGCAGTGGGACGAGGATTTATCCTGGTTGTGTGAATTGGTATTTGGAGCCCATTCCCTACAGATGGGTACCTTGCTCAGCCTGGGTACTGGGGGGGGGGGGGCTTGGTCCTGCCTCAACTTGATATGCCAGACTTTGTAGACTCCCCATGAGAAGTCTTATGCTTTCTGAGGAGTGGATGGGTGGTTTGGAGAGGAGGAACTGTGGTTGTATGTAAAATGGAAAAAAAAAGACTTTTAAGCACTTTTTAAAGGAAAGGATTTGCTCCACTTATATGTCTCATGTCTCACTAACCATCATTAAGGATAGCCAAGGCAGAAACCTAAGGCAGGAACTGAAGCAGAGGCACACAGGAGTGCTACTTACTAGCTTGATTCTCATGGCTTTCTCAGAGAGTTCTTGTACCACCCAGAACCAACCCTATGCCCAGGGATGAGGCCCACATTAACTAGGAAAATACCCCACAGGATCACCACAGGCCAATCTGATTAGAATATATTCGCAGTCGAAATTCCATTTCCCCACATGGCTGTACCTTAGGTCGTGTTGACAAAAAAAAAAAAAGTCAGAAAATAGCTTATCCTAAGCAAAGTCATATAACTCATTTCTAAGGAGCTTTGTGGGAGTCTGGCTCTCTCTTTAAGAAGCTGGACTACAGGGTATCAGTGGCATGCAGGAATCACAGGGTATGGCAGAATCGCTCTCTTTAACACCAACAGATGTTTTAAGCCTTACGGTTGTTTGGGTACAAGAAGCTTGCTCACTTTTCTCTTACAATGCTCTGAGGTGATTCCAAGACTCCAACAAGAAATAGCTGCAATGTATCCAGTCTCCTGGTGATTGTGATCTTAACTAAATCATAATCACAAAGCTGCAGCATCCCCCTGAACTCAATATCGTATGTAACTTGTATAGTGGCCAGTAACAGTCAGTGATGACAGATGACCAGATAGATGTTTATATGATCTTTCAGATGCCCTGCTATTGATTTATGGTATTATCTTTTCTTGCAGCCTTTTAGTAGAAGAACTTCAAGAAAGATAAATTACCCAACCATCCATAAGAAATCGAGTTGACTTAAAGACAGTAAATAAATAACTGGTATAATTCTTCCAAACACTAATATGCAAAGCTGAGTTTCATTCAAACTTTAATTGGTATTCTCTTTCAACATACTGTCTCATGTTCTGGAGGACTGATTCATATTACAAGTTCTGTGACTTGATATGTTCCATGACAGCCATGCCCTTTCTCAGAAAAGCTCACCATGTTTATTTGCAACAGAGCCTAAGATATGATTTTAATCTCTCTTATGTCTTGGTTTACTGTGTATAAAATAATGGATGTTAGCAATCATTAGGTTAATGAGACAGTGCTTATAAAACATATAGCACTGTGTTTCCACTTAGTACACCCAGGAAAATGTTCATGATACAGAAAACTGAGGAAATAAGAGAAAGGAGAAAACCCTTTCTCAGTGCTATTGTTTGGATAATTTCCTGAACAGCCTCTCTGTTGTAGTAACACGAACATTCTTTAAAATCATTTTCATATGGCTTTTTTCAATGAACCAAAATTTATATTGTTAATTTGCATAACCAAGCTTCAAATGTGTGAAGAGTCATGCCAGCACATCAGGAGAAATCTTCCAAGCCTTTACCTCTAGATGAAGAGCTAAAGGCAATTGACAGCTTCTGACATGGAAAGAAATTATTCTTCTCTAGGGATGAGCTGCCTTAGAGGTTATTCCGTTGAAAGTAATCTCACCTAAACACATATACATATAAGCAACACTAAACAGATTCAGCAAGCTCTATTTATTCATGGTGCTGATGGTAATGGCAGTAAGGATATTAGAACTGAACTGTGATTCATCTCCTCTGATCCTCTAGCAAGAGAGATGGACTGGGGCTGGGGAGGTGGCTTGGTGGGACAGTAGTTGCCTAACATGCTCAAGGCTCTGGTGTGGTATATATATACATATATATCTGTGTGATATATATGTATATATATACACGTATACATGTGTCAATAATCTGAGAAGAAACGGGGGTACAGGAGAAATTGGGGGTAAAAGAAGGAGGGGTGGAAGGTGGTGTAAATAATAGCACTCATGTATGAAATTCTAAAAAGAAATAAAAAGTTTAAATAAAACCCCAAATTAAAAAAAAAAACCAACCTAAGGCAAAAGCCAGACTTTCTCCAATCGTCTTAAGCACTTTGTCATTGTTCCTGTTGCCCGTGAATGACAATCTGTTTTACTGTGAACCTGATTGCCTCTTTTTATTGCTTTAGAATAAAAGGGAATATGCCTGTGAAACTGCTAGCCAGCTGACAATTCCTGAGACCTGTGTTTCTCCCCAAGGCTCTCTTAAATTCTTAACAAGAGGCACAGGCCTGCTTTCCATTGCACTCATTCTGCAGTTCCCATGAGGTTTTGCTTCCTTTCCTCATGCGGGGGGCGGGGGCATCTATAAGCAGCTTAAGTGGCTCATATCCCAGATCACTGTCCATCTTCAGTCTCTGTGATGCAGACAAGAGAAAACCAATGGACTCACTGGCAGCAGCACCAGATTTATCCCCTACTGCTTGTACTGGCTTTTTGAGCACCCGTTCTCTTTGGATGGATACCTTGCTCAGCCTAGATATAGTAGGGAGGGTCCTTGGACCAATCCCAAAGCCATGTGCCTTACCCTCTCTGAGAAATGGATGGGGGTAGGGGGGAGGTGAAGGAAATGGGAGGAGGGGAGGCAGTGGGAACAAGGTTTGATATGTAAAAAGATTGTTTGTTTTTTAAATAAAATAAAATGAAAAGCACATAAGATAACCTGGGTCTAGGTGGGAACAGAGCAGCTCGTAACTGGGGTTTTGCTCTTGTTTCCTCTTCTCCTACAAGCATTCCACATGCTTTCGCAAGAGGCTAGACAGGCTTTCTACTCATTCCTCTGGCTCCACGGAAACCTGGTCTTCAGCAAGACCTGTTCCCTCTGTGTTCCTACATCAACAGCCTCAACATCACAGCATGAACCAGCATATCCCTGACCCACAAAGTGACCTTGACCCTGATTTATTTCTCTGCTTCATGTCTTGTTGTTTTAAGTGACTCTTTTTAGGAAGAGTTTTTAAGTTAATAGACATTTATAGGTCTTTCTTAATTCCTTGCACTGACAGATGCTACACATGGTCAGTGATTTCCCAGCAAATGGGTATTTGCTCTTTTGAAAGCCTTTAAGGTGTCAGTGACATACAGGCTACGTGAATGACAATGCAAGGCAAAAGTCAACTATCATACACTCTACTAACCTAGCATATACTTGATATGGGAAGTCATTCTGAATATGTGTTGCTTTTATTGGTTAATGAATAAGGAAACTGCTTTGAGCCTATAGCAGGGCAGAATAGAGTGAGGCCGGGAAAACTAAACTGAATGCTGGGAGAAAGAAGGTAGAGACAGGGAGACGCCATATAGCCACCACTGGGAACAGATAAGCTTGGAACCTTTCCAGTAAGCCACAGCCATGTGGCGCTACACAGATTAATAGAAATGGTTAAATTAAAATATAAGAGCTAGCCAATAAGAAGCTAGAGTTAATAGGACAAGCAGTGATTTAATTAATAGAGTTTCTGTGTGGTTATTTTAAGTCTGGGCAGCCGGGAACAAACAAGTAGGCTCCTACAAGAGATTGGCACACCAATGTAGGTAACTACATCCACATAAAAACCTCAGAGAGCTTAAAGAGGAATTCTAGACCCCAAAAAACCAGTGTTTAATCCAGCTTCTTTTTCACTTTGCTTGAAGCAAGCAGAGGCATGATCCCCTTAAAAGATGTCTTCCTAATTCAGAGTTAGCAAAAAAAAAAAAAAAGAAAAAAGTGTGGTTTCTAAATGGTGACTTCCTGGGCCGTGCTGCCAACATGAACTCCAGCTCTTTCAGGAGGCTGAGCATTTAAATGGGTTAGTGGGCCAGTGCTGTAAGTTACTTAGTGATAGTATGGGGACAACTGGTTATCAGAGTTGAGGTGGTGAGGATGGCTCCTACTTGGCAGTCTCAGAGGCAGTGAATGGACCTCCGCCATGATGGACTGGGCAGAGAGAGCCAAAAGGCAAAGCAGCCTTAGTCCTATACAAGCTGCTTTAGCATTTTAAGATGTACTTCTGGACAGAAAAGGATTTCAGATACACAATAGGACAGATGCAGACATAAAGACCTCTAGTTGTATTTTAAAAATATTTATGTAGGCTTGGGAGAGAGATGAAAAAGAGTAAAGAGATAGTAAATGTAATATAAAATAGTACAGACAATCATAAATTAAAGGAGTAAAAATAATAAATATCAAACTTGTAGAAAAAGTAATAGAGTAAGAAAAAATAAGCCACATAAAGATGGAATATACACAGAGAGTCTGGATTATGTATAATATTGTGTTTTCTTTAAATTTTTTGACTGTGAAGGGGCTAAGTAAAGAGAGACACTTCACTCTATGGGCTGCTAAGCTAAACCAGCATATATATTTTAAATGTATCTTGATGTCTAAGGATATGTTACTTTGGAAAAAGGTTCTTCTTTTGTTTCCATAGAGGAAGAGAACCTGTGGATTCATTCCAGGCTAATGTGGTTTGATGGACCAAGACAATCTGAAAGATCTCTGTGAACACCCCAAAAATTACTTTGCCCCAAAACAGCAGGAAGTATTTTGGAGATAACTATGCCCAAATTCTCTAAATGATTGTTTATAAATGTTTGTTTATATTTAAAAGGGGATTTGCTATAGAGATCAATACTTTGCATTGGTATGGATCTTGCTCTATTGATACAAATTTTAGGTCAATTTTATTATATGTATTTCTGATCTTGATTAAGGTATTGTGTTTGTACAGCCTATTTAAAAATGTAATGTATAATTAAGCCTATAGAGCATTTTCTTAATGACTGATTGATGTAGGAGACCTCATCCCACTGTAGAGTCATCCCTGGGCTGGTGTACCTGCATTCTATAAGAAAACAAGCTGAACAAGCCATGAGGAGCAAGCTAATAAGCAGCACTCCTCCATGGCCTCTGCCTCTGCCTCCAGGTTCCTGCACTGTTTGAATTCCTGTCCTGGCTTCAATGATGGACGATGATGTGGAAGTATAAGTCAAAACCTTTCCTCCTCAACTTCTCTTTGGGTCATGGTGTTTTATCCTAGCAACAGAAACCATAAGACCATTCTAGAAGACCCACTTGTTTAGTTAGTAGCATATATACTAAGCTACTTATAGTATATAATGCTCTATAGGCTTGTCTACAGCCTAATCATATAGAGATATTTTCTCAGTTGGGATTCTGTCTCTTCGGATATAAAATTAGCCAGCACAAGAACCTACCACATGTGTGCTTGTGTGAATGGTCCACATAAACAACTGAATGGTCTATATGTGCTTCCCTTTTCCATGGGCAAAATCATGGAGAAAAGGTACCCAGACAGTAAACTTTTAAATATAGATGGAGGAAAAGAATTGCTGAGAGGTTGATGTTTGTCCAGTCACCCAAATAATGCATATGTCACCATTTTGAATTAATAAACTCTTATAATGAAGAACTTGAGGACTTCAGGACTAGATAGATACAGGCCTAGGGAAATCCTACAACTACTATTTTGCTAAAGGAACACAGCAGTAAAATGACTCCTAATGACATACTGTTTACCCATAGATGAGTGCCTCATTCAATCCTCATCAGAGAACCTTCTTCTTGTACTAGATGGGAATTGACACAGAAACCCACAACTGGACAGTGTGCAAAGAGTGAAAGACTTTGGGGCACTCAGTTCTAACATGGGATGTCTTTATCTCTCGCTTTTAGAATTTGGGGAGCTATTTAGAAGAGGAAGAGAAAAGGTGATGGATGACTCATGAAACTTTGTGTTTAAGATATGACAGAAGTGAACTCACAAGGACTGTGACAACACATTAAAGACCTGCACAGTTTCAGACTGAAGAAATCTTTGTAGGACCTAGCCATGACAAGCTCAATAGAGGCCTTAGTCTTGGTAGTTTTCCCTAAGGCAATACCTGGTTGCAAGAAAGACCACAAACTGAGACTACCTAGGCACCACCCAGGAACAGACCATCCAAACAAAATTCCTAACGTTCTAACCACTGTAGATAGGATCACCTGCCAGCACACACCCATCATTTTTCACCATGACACCTCTAGACAAATGTCAACCAATCAGGATTGAATTTGTCACCCCACACCCTGCTAATATAACTTTTCTGTTTTTGCCTTTAAATAATACCCTATAGAAGGGCAGAGTACTTCCTCTCACTGCTATGCTGATGAGGTCCTTGCCAGCTTGTAACATGTACCTAATAAGCCTTGCTTTTGCATTTCAGTAAGTGGGTCTTCCTGGTGGTCTTTTGGGGTCCCCATGGACTGGGCATAACAATCTTAGCTCTAAAAAAGGGAAATAGACATAAAGTCCCAACCATCATCAAGAAGCTATTGTAAATGACGTCCACAGGGCAAAGGAATGTCATTTTTCTCCAATGTTGTGGCACACATATATCGACCACACTCCAAGGCAGACTTTATGCCCAGTAGTGGCTGACCCACACAAAACAGACCCCAAGGCTTGTGTTTGGTAAGGGGATCACCTTCTGTTTCATTTTGGTATTTTTTTTGTCTTGCTGGGTTTTCGTTGTTGTTGTTTTTATTTTTTTGAGAGAGAGAGAGAGAGAGAGAGAGAGAGAGAGAGAGAGAGAGAGAGAGAACATGAATTAGGTATATAGGGAAGTGAGGAGGGCCTGGGAGGAGTTTGGGGAGCAGAAAAGCATGATGAAAATATATTAAAAATTTTAATTAGGAAATAGTCTCATAATATGCTATATTTAAAGACAATCAGCTTGAACAAGGTGATATAACAGTAAAAGTTATTAAAAATCATAATTCTGATCTTTTAGACAATGCCAAAGTTTTGTTTTTCTGTGATTCAAATAATTACTGGCTCTTAAACAACATTATCACTTTTTGCACTAAATTATAACTTACATCATAAGAAGAACAATTGAGTAGAATAATGTCTGAAAAGGAGGAACTAGGAAGGTAATATTTTCTGAGCACAAGGAGCCAACACTTCAGTACAACTGGTACTTTGGAGCCAATCAAGGAAGCAGTCAGTGAGGGAGGTTCTTTGAGTTCCTCCCTTCTTTCCTGGAGGTGTAAAAGGATGCCATGTGTCTCTCCAGTGCTGGAGGAGCTCCAGAGAAATATCTCACCAAGTTTTCATGACAGATAGAGGCCAAATGTATCCTGGATGATGTTCTCGTGGTGTGCAAAGGAGGTGTTAAAGAGCCAAGGAAAAGTCATTGTCAGGTCGTTCTGAGCCAGATAGAAAAAAAAAGCACTACATAAAAAGAAGTCAGACCTTGCTATAGATGACTTTCCGTGTTTTAGAATATTCAACCTGCACTCCTCTCATTTTGGTTCCTGAGAAAGGTGAGCCTGTAAAATGCTAACCTTGCCAGAGCTGTAAGAAACAATAGCAGTGGAAAATGAGCGTTGGGAAAAATTCAGGGGTTCAACTCAAAGAGCAAAGCCATCTGGCATAGACAGAGCTCCTGAAGCCACAGTGGTTCATTAAAGTACACAAGGAGGGAGGGTAAGAATTTAAATATGTGTAAGATAATGACGCTTAGGAAATTCCCTGCTGAGAAAGTGGAGAGTACAGTAAAGCTTTTTGGCATCGACCACCAAATCTTTCTTCTGCTGCATTCCTTAGACAGCTGTTTAAAATGAGTGAGGAGAAAAGGGAAAAAACGTCCTTTGGAAAGAAGAGCCTCCAAAGAGTTCCAGTCCTAGAGTGTTACGATGCTAAAACACAAGACACATTATCAAGAGATGAAAGTTCAAAGAGGCCTCAGCTTCATGTTGGATAAACAGGAACATATGCCCGGCCTCAGAAATATTTTAAATGTGTTGTGAAACTTCACTCAGTTATGAGAGAAATGTCAGAGATCAAGTGTGAAAAATTCAATTTCCAGGAAAGACCACAAACTTCCTAAGCATTTCAGCACCACTCACCGTGACAGCAGACAGAACTAAAAATGTTACTAAAGCTTAGCAAGGCTTTTTGCACAATGAATCAAGTGAGCCCACATAATATTTAAATGTCACTGTGGGATGTATTCTTGGGAGGGAATAAAGTAGGTGCATATGAAAGAGATGAGAATGTTGGAAATACTCCATATTTACCCCGTGTGGAAAGTTTGCACAGTCAAGAGAAAGGTGGGGAGTCATCACACACACAACTCAACACCAAAGTCCCCATTGTGGAAGACAACACCTTCACAACTCATTGAATATCAAAGAGTTGAGCTGGGATGTATATAGAGCCATCACCCCTAGTATTCTTGGTAGAGAAAAATACTCTGAAAGGAGAAATGTAAACACCAACCCAGCCATAAATGCTTGCATAGACATGGTGCCCTGCCTACAAGATGTGCTGTGGCAATGATGGCACAAAGCTTGTGGGAGGACCCATAAATGGTTTGATTAAAGGCTCACTCCACAAGACGGAACCCATAATCAACACTGTTTTGGTGATTAAGAACCTGAGACTTGACAGCCCACAGACTTAAGATAAAACCAAATACTTACTGTTAAAAAAAAAAACCAAAAATACAAAACACCCCCAAACTAAAACAAAAACAGAGCAATAATATGACTCCTAATGACATTCTCTACACTCATAGATCAGTGCCTTGCTCAGTCATGATCAGAGAAGCTTCCTCCTGCAGTGGATGAGAACAAATACAGAGATCCACAGTCAGACATTATGCAGAGAGTGAGAGACCTTGGAACACTCAGCCCTAAGCAGGATGTCTTTATCTCCCCTCAAGGCTGATTAAACCCTACAGAAGAGGAGGAGTAAAAGAACCAGAGAGGATGGAGGACACCAAGAAAACAAAGTCATTTCAACCAACAAGAACGTGAACCCCCAGAAACTGTAGGCTGGTTTTCTTTGTTTTATGTCTAAAAGTCACTTACTTTCAGCTTTAGAAGCCTGTCTTGGTCAGCATTTTATGGTTGTGAAGAGACACTATGACCACAGCACTTCTTATGAAAAGAAGCATTTAATTGAGGCTTTCTTACAGTTTCCCAGGTTTAGTCCATTATCATCATGGGAGGAACATGGGGGTAGCATAGCATAGCATGCACAGGGTGTGCATAGGTCCACATCAGCTGGGTCTCTGGTGGTTTGAATGAGAATAGTTCCCATAGGCTCATGGATTTGAATACTTGGTCATCAGAAAGTAGTGCTACTTAACAATGATTAGGAAGTGTGAGCTTATTGGAGTAGGTATGACCTTGTTGGAGGAAGTATGTCACTGGCAGTGGGATTTGGAGTTTCAAATGCTCAAGCCAGGTCTAGTTTCTCTCTCTCTCTGCCTGCTCCCTGCAGATCCAGATGTAGAACTCTGATCTCCTTCTACATCACCAAGTCTGCTTGCCTGCATACCACCATGTTCCTCCCATGATGATAATGGACTAAACCTCGGAAACTGTAAGAAAACCTCAATTAAATGCTTTTTTTCATAAGAAGTGCTGTGGTCATGGTGTCTCTTCACAACCATAGAATGCTGACCAAGACAGGCTCTTAGAGCTGAAAGTAAGTGACTTTTAGACATAAAACAAAGAAAACCAGCCTACAGTTCGCAATCTCAGAGAACCTAGACAACAATGATGACACTAAGAGAGACAAACATGAATCTAATCTACATGAGAACTAGAAGAACGCAAGATCTCCTGCATAAATTGGGAGTTTGTGGACCATGGTAGAGGGTTGAGGGGGAGGAGAGAGAAAGGAAGGGGAGCAGAGTAAAATGTATAGCTCAATAAAAATCAATAAAAAATGTAAAAAAAGAAAAAAAGGAATAAAATCTCCCCACAAACAGCCAATTCGCCTACAAATTCCTATTCCAGAAGAATTTTATGGATTCCTAAATTGTGGTTGTCATGGAGAATACCTATAGTTGATAACATTTCCCTAATCAAGTTTTTTGGAGTGGCTTATATTTCAATTTTGTTTAGATGTACATACTTGAGTTAATAGTGCATGAATAGTAATGTGAAAGCCAGTAAAATACATTATGAATAAAAACTAAGTACCTTAAATAGAATGTCAACTGGTTGCAAGAAGTCCTATGTAAGTTGGATAGTCTAGTGACTTAAAGCCATTTCTCTGTACCCTCTTGTGGCCATGACTCACCTTGGGAGTCAGTCCTCAAAGGGAGCATACAAAAGTCTGAGCTTTTTCATTTAGAGCTCAGAATTTACAAACTACTGACACAGAAGTAGAGCAGTGCCAATAATTGCTGCCCAAATCCTGTCCCTCTCCCTGAAGCTAAGTGATATTAGGCTATTCTAAAAGATTAATCCATGTTGCTCTGCCACTGGATTAAGAAGTTGACCTCCCAAAACTAACATCTGCATGTTGTTGAGGAAAAAGTTGAGAGATGAGAACACAGTCTAGGAGGGAAGCAGGGGCAGCATCTTATGGCAAGGTGCTCTTCTGAAAACTACACTCTCTTTCAACATCATCACCCAGCTTTACCCACAGGCGAACTCTGGTCCTCCTTAAGTGATTTCTGGTAAGCTTACAAAAATATGCTAAATACGCAACATGCAAATGCAGTCCCCCATCATCTATGTACTATCAACTTTCCAGAATTCCCAGATGCTGCCAGTTTGCCATTTTGGCTCAGAAAATAGAATATAGATGACCTTACAACTATACATACCTTTCCTTCCCACCAATTTCTCTCTCACTTACTATTCTATGTAGAAGAGTATGAACATTATCTGGGAGCTATTCCTGACTGTATTCATTTTGCCCATCTGCTTCAACACTGTTCAGGTTGTCCTACATTGTACATATGGAACTACTTTGTTCATTTAACAGCTGCTTAGACAACATTTACCCTGTAGCTGATGCGTCTGTTCCTATAATCTCCTATTAGACTTTTTAATGCCATTTTATGCAATGTGTAAGGATATCCTCCCACATACTTCTGCACACTTGCAGGAAATCTTCAAGGTGCCTATTCCCTTTAGGAGGCATTGACGGATACAGTGTGTGCATGTGCATCTTTGCCATATAGTGCAATAAACACTACCTTTTATCCCTCCCACAGCTATGTAATGCAATCTCCCACCTAGGTGAGCTTCCTTAATGATTACCAAGCTTGAGTATATTTTCATGATTGGCTTCCTATTTTGTAAACTGTCCTTTCCTGTGTCTTCTCCAGTATTATTTTTAAGTGTTGCTTTTTTTCATACTCATTTGTAGTTCTTCACCATCTGTCTCCTTCCCTCCTTCTCTACCTCCATTCTTTTCTTTGTCTCTCACCTTCCTTTCCCTCTCTTCAAAATGAAACAGTATAGTGCTTGTCTATTCAGTGATATCTACTGTCATTCATTTATCAGTGATTCTGAGCCAGCTGATTTGCTTTGCTCAATATAGTAAAGGCCATATTTCTGTCCATCATGAGTTTTTGAAATTTGACTGGTGAATAAGCTTTTCTTTTATAAGATAATGGTTTAATCAAGGATTGACCTATAAATATTTCAATATTCTTTTATTTAGACAATTAACAGATTTTAGGACTATGATATAATTATAGACTTACCTAAATTCTGAATCTGTTTATAGATAACACATTTTTTTTAGAATTTAGTAATATTTAGGATAAAGTGACTAATAATATATGAATTTATTTATTGTATTTAACAACAGTGTAGTTTATTATATAAAATCATAGTCAAATGAATACTACAATCAAGCAAATAAATACACCCTACCACTTAACTTATCACCTTTTTGTGTGTGCCTACATATATGTATAATAATAAATACATATGGTAAAAGCACCTAAAACTCACTGTCTTAGCAAGCTAGTTCACACTATAATGTCACCTATAATTCTCATGATATATGTTAGATCTCTAGGTCTATGAATCATACACTATTCCATACTTGTACCCTTTGATTTTGCTGTATTTTACTATATGTTAAATCTAACCCCTCCACTAAGCCAGATCCTGTACATCCCTCTCCAGGGTCTAGCCAGAGGGATCTGCATGATTCTCAGCTCAAGATACCCTACCCAATTCTTAATTTAGCTCTAAACTCCATACTTGAACCAGGACACACTGGCTCAGTGTTCTGTGTCTTCCTGACTTCATTCTACCTAAGCTATGACAAACTTAAACTGACCTAAAAATTCTCTCTTTGGTACCAACCTTTTCTGTCCACATAAAATAAAGATGACTAATGAAAGAAAGAAACAAAAAAAAGGGAAAAAAAGAATTCCATGTGCCTAGATCTTATCACAAAAGTACAAACAATAAAAAGTCCAGAAAGTACATCCTGCACATAATCCACCAGTACCGTAAAAATGTTTGCCAATAAGAATTACCTAGATTAACCTCAGAACTGAGACCTTAAAAGATCAGTCATAAACTTTATAAGAGAATTCAAGGAGTATAATGACAATATAAAGAAACAATTAAATTGAGGAGAAAAAAATCTAATGAGAATAAATGCCTGAGTTATGCCCAAAAAACACAAATATAGGGCTGATAAAAATAACAAAGGCAATCTGAGATTTTAAAAAAGGAAACATCCTAAATGTCCTTCAATTGACATGGATAATGAAACTGTGGTACATACATATTATGAAATAATGTCAACTATGAAGAAAAATGAAATCATGAATTTTCCCCATAAATGTTTGGAACTAGAAAAGATCCTATTTAGATAGGTAACCCAGTCCCAGGAAGACAAACATTACATGTTTCTAGTCTGAAGTTCCTAGCTCTAAAACTTCAGGTGTGAGTATATAACCTTGAGTAGGTGCAGAAATCAGGAAATTTAAAAAGAACCATGTGGGGGGTGTGAGGGAGGAGCAACAGAGTAGAGAATGGTAGAGTACAAGTGGTATGAAAGGGAAATGAGATATATGAGGGAGACTTTGATGACGGAGGAGGGAAAGAGGTAAATACAGGAAAAGGGGGAAGGAGTTGCCATAAGGAATCATTCTATTAAATACCTAAATATACTTGTAATACATGTAGGTTTTTATACACATAAACATATGCAGTTGAAATGAAATTTTACCATTCATACTGGCAATGTTTCTTTTAAGAGCCTTGGACTATCTAACACAATCCTTAACACCAGGCATAAGAAGCCTCTTTCGAATTGTTGATCAGGGTTGTCCATAAGACTCCCAAACATCATAGGTGATTGCTATTGCCTTTGGTTGTCCCATAGAGCTGGAAGTTAATCCCTATAGCTGAAGACACCATGCCTTGACAAAGGGCCCAGAGGACCCAAGCTAGATCTAACCTGAAAGCCTCCTCCTAAGGATTAGAGTTCACGGTACCTGGTGGTGCCATGCTTACAAATATGGAAGCAACCAATAGCACTACCTTACTATAAAGTCCATAAACCTCAAGAATGACCAACACAACACAGCAACTCTAAGGTTATGATAGTTATACACATACCTTGACATTAATCAAGAGCTCTCTAATTGGGTTTAAGGCCTACTCAACAAGAGACAAATTGTGCTGATTACCAGAAACCTTCCCAAACACCCAGGGTGAGTGAAGTCATGAATCTTGGAGGAGAGCCCTCAACTGCCACTTGACTAAATCTGCATAATCCATACTACATTCTATGTTCATCCTTACACCCACAGATATGTGTGTTCTCAGCCCTCATCAAGGAAAATTCTCTTTGCAACAGATAGAAGCCATTATAGAAAACCATAACCAACCGAAGCACAGTGTTGCAATCTCAGTCTCAACTGATATAAGCCACAATTTATCCATCTAAGACTTAGGGATCAATGTGCAGGAGAGGGCAGAAATGGTTTAAGAGTTGGAGAAACAGGAAACTTGCTGTGAGACTGTGTCTTATAGAAATGTAACAAATGAAGCCTCGCCAGCATGGCTGCCTAAGCATTGTCTGGACAAGGAGGACACCAATAGACATACGAACATGGAAGGGGACAAATTCAGGTGATTTCAACCCAACAGCGACAAAGAAATGCTGAGTTGTTGAAATAGTCTCCCTTGGGGAAAACCACACCAGTTAATCTACCAAATGGCAAGCCCTGAAAACATATATACAAGTAACATACCAACAATTTAGGTTATATTATTTATGTATTAAGGAATACAACCTGAATTGTCTGTATGTTACTTGGAGGCTTGGAGAGAGGAAAGAGACAGTGGAAATACTGCCATTATAATCTCAAAAAAATAAAATAACATTTAATAAATAAATATATAAATAAAATGGAAATTCAGAAAAAAATTACAAGATCCTAAAATGCCTACTTCTAAACTTTAGGAAATTGGATTTACTTTTTATATTATTAATAGATGAGTTACTTAATATAATGTTTTAAATTTCTTGTCATAAAATGTACAAAGGAATATTTTTTTTCAGTTCTTACAAAGTTTTATATTAGCCTACTTAGAGCCCTAAATAGTTCTGAGTCCTTTCTTCTAGAACAAGGGAATGTTTTCCTTCCATTCTTCTTTCTTTTTTTGAACTAAATATCTTTGTTCCATTGTTTCTTTTGTTAGGTTGCAGGATGGATCCTAAGTTTTCGAGCACATGTAATGAGAGCTCTATTGCTGAGCTATCTCCAAGCCTAGTTTACTTTGTATTTTTAAACAAACTCTCAATAATTGATCAGGCCACCTTTAAACTTGGAATTCTCCCAATGTAGCCTCCAAAGTAGCCAGGATTGAAGACCTACAAAACCTGGCCCAACCACAATGGGATACTTTATAGCATATATCTAAGAATCAAACTCAAACTAAAAATAAAAATTAATAAACAATGAAGATCATTTTACTCCCAATTTCCATCCTCATAAAAAAGTACAAAATTAACTGTGGATTGATGAATGTTTGAAAAAAATGAACACATTCATTATTACCATAGCTGGATAAATTTGGTCATCTACTCTAGATAATATCTGGATATTATGAAAGCTTTGATTTATATAAATAAGCATAACTATAGTTGATGAATGAATTTTGGCATTTTGACTTTAAAATTTAGTCAATGAAAATTATTAGTTTGATACACATTTCCTGATGAGGCAAAGCCAGCAATGCCTATCAAATGTTTTGCTTGTTCCTTTTATTTCCAGTCTTCTTGTACTTAGGTGAATTCATGCCTCAATCAGCTAAGTGAAATGAGTAACTTATACCACTTCCAACTGGAAACAACCAATGCCTCTTGTGAGACTGTCCAATCTTGTTCTTCTCTTTCCTTACACATTAAGGACACTGGGGACTCCAAACACCTCAGCTATAATACTTCAGAGCCTCCATCAACTGGGTCCTTATTAAATGTGTAACATAGAACTTTCCATTAACCTCCTTGGGTTATGTAATGCAGGCATAAAGCACACATTATACTATTAAAACCTTTAGAGTGTGAGATTGTGCTACTGTCATGTAAATTGCCCAAAGTCAAATAACAAACATTTGAAATGCTTATAGCATATTCAATGAAGAAAGCATTAAGATGCAATATACCTACTCTCGATGGCTTACCATCACAACTGTAGATTAGCATATCTTTTAGCTCTCTTCGGAGAAGCTTTTATTCTTCAGTAGATGGGATTAACACAGAACCACAACTGGTTAAGAAGTAGAGTGTAAGAGACTACAGAATTCTCAATCTTAAGTGAAACATCTATATCACAGGCGAGTCTCAGAGGTCATTGCTAGAGAGGGAACAGAAAGATTCTAAGAGTCAGAGATGGCGGATGGGTACAAGTGTTGGGACCATTTGGAGTCCTGGCCTCCAGCTGCTCTTCCCTGCTAGCGATCTTTACTTTCCTTCTGATTTGAGTTACTGAAAGCTGTGTCAAAGTTGTTTACCAGCTCTGCTTCACGAGCACGTGTTGCCTTGGCCTTGAGGATCAAAGGATAAGGTTTTCACCTGTTGGCCCACTTGACTGTTGGGTATATAAGCCTCCGTAGTGCTATTGAATAAAGGGCTTCTTACCAGTGACTAGAGGTCCATGTCTCTGTCTCTCTGTCTGTGTGTGTCTTTGTATGTTTCAACCTCCAGGCCCTTGTCTGAAGCTCACGAACTGTATGGTAGAGCATTGAGCGCAGACAGGCATTGTGCCCTGCATACAAAGAAATTGTTTTCCAGACACAGAAGGGCAGATGCGCATATGAACTCACTGCATAAGACCTACATAAAACCTTGAATGTCAGCAGTCACACTCAAACCAGAGAAAACCCCAGTATGGAGAGAAAAGATGGGTATAAGGTCCTGCCTCTCGTTGAGGAGCCATTGGGAGATGCTGGGACACTGTGAGTTTATTTTCTTTAAGGGTGTGGTCTGTGGTTGGTTAACCACATTCCAGTGGAAGGCCACACATTCAAGAGTATATGTTCAAGTAAAGTGAACTTGATGGATTTTTTTAAAAATAATAAAAAGAGGACACACATGGAGGGAAGTATGGAAGGGGAGGCAGATCTAGCAGGAGCAGAGAGGGGAATGAATCAGATCAAAGAAAATTGTACAGAATTCTCAAAGAGCTAATATAACAGAAAAAGTGCACAATATACAAAATGTTCATATAATTTCATTCTGAATAATCCTACGATGTTACCAGATTTAATCTTGTTTCTTCTAAATATTTATAAAATGGTTATGCTTTATGACTTTAATAATTTTTTCTTTAAAAAAATGAGAGCAAAATATATCATATACAGTATTATATAAAAGCCATTTTTACTTATTGATAAAAAAAAGCATGTAAAATTCAAGCCTTTTACAGGGCAGCAGTTTTAGATACCTGGGATACAGAAGGGGGCAGACAGCATTGCTCCATCTGAGTTGGGGAGAGAGAACAGTGCACACGGTGCTTAGAGGCTGCAACCCTGAAGTAAGTTCAAGAAGTTTCTTGGTTGCATTTGTAAGGTTGTGATACCATGCACGGGGACATGGGAAATTAGGAACAAAGGTTCTCTCTGTGGAAACTCCTTGGGGGTAAGTACGGGTCTGGAGTGAAGAACAGAATATGTAATTATCCAAATGCTAGAGAAATAGCTGTGTAGGCAGATTGGCACTTAAAGAAAAGCTTGATGGCCCTGATGAAATTCTGTACTTTAGTGCTCTCCAGTCCACACCACACAGCCCTGTCTTTCTGGCTCCCCTCAGCTTCCACCCCTACCTTGTCTCTGCATCTTCAGTTGCCATTCCTCCTCCGTCTCTCTTCGTGCTTCCTTCACTCCCAGGAACCATTGTGCCCTCAGGATATTTTCCACTATTCAACAATGTTTCCATTAATCCAAAAGCAGTCGTGATGGAGACATGCACGGCCTTTTAGATGAAAGTAAAGTCAGAGAGGTTTCTTTCCACATCTTCAAGGCAAGGTAGAAGATTTCCTAGAAGGATGGGAAAATGAATATTACTGATTTAGAGAATTCTTGGCCCCAGTGGTAGAAGATGGTTTTCCCTGATGCTGGTTAGTGTCAGGGGTGCAGTTGTTAGGAGCATTTCTTTGAGGCTGTATTCATATCCACGGGCTTCCTGAGTTACTTATTTTCCATCCACTGAAGTAAATCCCTAAGCAAGGAGCATCCTGGTTCTCTGGCATGGATGCAAAGCTTTAGATACTTTACATAAAGCAGAGAGAAGGGGATGGAGGTTTGACTCCATGCCATGGTGATAATGAGGACCAGCTCAGGAGGTCTGTTGCTGGCAGAACTGGTGCGTGCTGTAAGACATGCAACAATGCCAAGAAACAATACAAAGTGTGAGAAAAAGCAGACTGAGTCACGATCGCTCGCAGACTCAGAACCGTACACTTCTGTCTCTATATATAATATGTCCAAAATGCCATTTCCGCTGTCATCAAAACTTTTTAGATTGTCACCACCGTAAGAACAGCTGTAGCAGCAGCATTTCTTTCTATTAACCGCACCTGAGCCCTTCAGGAAGAAACACGAGTGTGTTTTCCAGGGACATGTTTTGATGTATTAGTCTGGGAGGCTCTGGGGGAAGGGGACGCTGACTCTTGATTCTGTATAGAGAAGGTTTCTGTTTGACATCAACCACGCGGTGTTGTACTTTTCTGGATCTAGCTGTCAAAAACCTCCAGCTATGGTGTGAAAGATGTATAATAGTCTTTCAACAAGGCTGCTTTTTTTTTCACCCAGCATTTTGTGGGTTTGAAAACAGAATAGGAGCATGTTCGTTAATAATCCGTCCACATCCTCATCGCACAGCTGAGGTGCTGGAGGCAAGGGGCTGTCATATTTCCAAATGTTGGGGGAAGAAAAGCATTTTCAGCGGTCATGTAGACTTCTCTTATTAGCTTCTCTTTTTAGGAAAGACAGTTTTGCTTCATTTAGGGCATAAGCTCTCATAAATGAAAACATATTACAAAATAAAGTTTGCTTTTGTTATAGGAGACAAAACAATACTGGAGAATGACTTAGGGATTCTTTCATGATTTGTCTTGATTCCTTCTATGTCTGGAGCTGAGAAATTCTTACTACAACCAATGTACTCCCTGACAGCCCTTTGTAACCACTCCGCTCCCAACACTAAACCCTAGTCACCATTAATTTGTGTTCTGCCACCATTGTTTTTACACTTTTCATATAAATCAAGTCATATGATATCATCTTGGAAATCTGTCTCCTATCACTTAGCAAAATACATTCAAGTCATGTGTATCATTTGGTGAACTTATAGTACATTCATTTCCGTTGCTGAGTAGAATTTCATTACATTAATACAATCTGCTCACCCTTGCAACAGCTGAAGGGTATGTAGTGCCCGCCTTCCTCCCATGTGTTTGTGTGTGTGTGTGTGTGTGTGGTGTAAAATCACTAAAATATTAATATACAGGTTTTGTGTAAACATGAGCTTTTATTTCCTTGGGTAAATACCTGCAGGAGGGTTGATGAGTCATATGTTAGCACCTAAGAACGCACACGGATGGGCCAATTGTCGTTCACAGTAGCTATGTCCCTTTATATTCCCCCCACGACATGCAGCAATCTATTTTTAAAAACTGACAATACTAAGTCTGAGTGAGCATGCCTACTCACACTTAGTATTGTCAGTCCTTTTAAATCTTGTGCATCCTGATAAAGTGCTAGAGAAGACAGAAGGTAGAACCTGACACATGCGCACATGCATAGTGACAGTTCATCATAGGTTCAGCCTCCCTAATGGTGATGAACAGTAGTGTGCATCTGGGACTTGATGATGGGTTTGCATGGTTTTTTCTGCCTCTTTTAAGATGGATCCTCAAGTGCGCTACCTGCCTTTAATGCAAAGACTGAGAACTGGAGCGACTGAGACAGAAGAAGAATCAGGAGTTCAAGGCTAGCCTGAACTACATGAAACTTAAACAAAAAGAAAAAAGACAAAGAAAGAAAGAAGGAAGAGAAAATCAAATAAGAAGATAAATAAGAAGATGGAATGGCTCAGTTTTCTTATTGAGTTTGAAGAGTTCCTTTTTATTCTGGAAGGAAGGTTTTTTATGTTTTGTATTTATTTATTTATTTTTGTTTTTCTAGACAGGGTTTCTCTGTGTAGTCCTGGCTGTCCTAGAACCAGGCTGGCCTTGATCTCACAGAGTTCCAAGTGCCACTCTACCTCCTGAGTGCTGGGATTAAAGTCATGCACATTGCCACCCGGCTCTGGATGGAAATTTATTAAATATGTAATTTTGTAATATTGTGATGAAGCCTGCAGCTTTTTGTTTTCCTGCCAGTGTCTTTTTACCAAAACAGTTTTTACTCTGAAGAATTCTAAATTGCCTTTTTTGTTGGTGGTATTTTGAATACTACATCTAAGAAAGTTCCCAGGTTCAATATCATATTTTTTTGTCACAAAAATTCAATAATTTTATATTTTCTATTTCTATCTATTATGATTTTGGAGTAATGATTTTGCATGAAGTATGGCATGTGAGTCAAAACTCAGCTTTTGATATAAACAGCCAATTCTTTTAACAATTATCACTTGATGAAAACACCATATAGAGCAATTGCCAATGCACTATCTAAAAGGCCGATTGTTCCAATGTACTTTGTCTACTTTTGATTTAATTCTGTGATGTTTGATGCACGTGTCTGCCTTCCATCAATATCATGCCGCCTTGGGTAATGTGTGTTTATAGTATCTTGGATAGCTCTGCACATCTTTCAACTTGGGAGTTAGTTAGTAAGTTGAGAAATTGTTTTGTTTACTCTGGCTCCTTTGCTTTTTCCATTTGAAATTTAGAATCTGCTTTTAGAGATTTTTTTTCTATCCAAAAGAGATATTCCTTGAAATTCATTTGGGTCTGTGTTCAATCTACGGTGTTGAGTACTTCAAGAAGCTTCTGCGAACCACAGCTAAAAATTCCAAGAATTTGGGTTGGAGAACATAGCTAAATAGTTAAAGTGACCTGCAGAGGACCAGTCTTAAGTTCCCAACACACCAGCATGCTAGATCACGACCCTATGGAACTTCACTTCTAGGGATTTCAATACCCTTTTCTGGCCTCCATGAGCACCAGGAACACACATGGTGCAGATACATACATGTAGACAAAACACTCACACCCATAAAATAAAATCATGAGTCATCTTAGGATCAGTGTACATGAGCTAATATCCCTATTTATAAACATGTCATTTGATTGTTATATAACATCTGCCTCGCTAATGGCATCAGCACTGGAGAAAAGACGGACATTCCCAGCTCGTTTCTTTGTTCAGTTCATTTTAGTGGCGTGTTTCATCATCAAAGAGAACTTGTATTTCAGGTGGGTTCCTCAGCTGAATAGACCTTAATCATTAAACGTTATCAATGATATAAAAGGCTGTTTATTCCCATCACATATTCTGTATGCTTGTGTCAAACAGCACATCTCTAGCTGGAAACAATGCTCCCTGAGTGATAGCACACAGAGAATCGCCATTTCCTTTATGTTCCAGCATCTTGTCCCGTTTGAGCAACGGCAACCCAGCTGCTTAGAGAAACAGACTCTAACTTGGATTATGAAAGGAAGTGTAAAGTAGTACTCCACTGTATTAGAATAATTCCTAATTCAAAGGGAGTTTATAGATGTTCAGAGTGTTGTGGACTCACTACCATGCTATGGAGCCGAGACAATGGCAGGCTCCCTTTCTGGTGTTCCAGCTACACAGTGCCTGCTTCTTTTTGGTTGAGTTATTTGATTTACTGCCTATTTTCTTGGTTTCCTCTAGAATACCATTGTAGAAGCTGTAAAAAAATAAAATCTTTTAATTGCACCAAACTAAGTAGCATCCTTCGATGAGAGGGAGCATAGCTTCAGTCTTGAGGAATTTTCAAACTCAGTGTGTGGACGAGAGTATAGGAGTAGGTTGTGCACAGTGAAGAGGGAAAAAATTAGCACAGAATTATTCTTTTTTTTTCCCTTCCTCAGATGCTTCCTGGCAGCGTTTTAAATTTATTTATAATACTGCTGTCATTAATATTATGTTCACTTGGTTGAAATTATTTTGTTTCTGCCTTTGGAAATAGAGCTGCTCAAAGCAGATAAAGAACAACACATTATATAAGTACTGTGGATTATTTAACATTCTAATTAATGAGATATTTTCTAACCCAAAATGACAATCTTTAGAGCGTTGCAGATGTAAGCCTGTCAATCTCTGATCATGAATAGTGTTTACATTTGAAAGATGAATCTGAAACGTTGGTAAAGTGGTTCATTTTGCCTTCAAACATTTTTCATATAATAATGGATGGAATAATCAGTATAAAAGGTTCTCATTAGATACTGACCTTGTCTGTGTGGCTCTGAGCCAGACCAGATGACACAAGCTCATCTGAAATTTCAAAGAGTTATTTTGGAATATAAAATCAGATTCTGCTCTTAGCAGAATCTTTCTATTTTGGTTGTCTATCACACAAGCCCAGCAAAAGCTGAATAAGGGGTTCAGAGGTACAAGGGGGTGAGGTATAAAAGAGAGGGGGATCTGGAACAGAGCTTCCTCCCCCTGCAGCCTCTGTTGCTCTGTCCTCCTACAAGAACGCATCTGGTGAGAGGCCATGGAAACCAGGCTGTCTTCCTCTCCATGCTTTCGGCGGGAGGATGAAGTGGATTAACGCTTGTCCTCCGCCCTGTTAGTTATGAAAAATTCTCGCTTTGCCTGGTTATGGATGTTTGGCTGATATCATCAGCCTTTGCTCTCTGGCCATGACCTGGCACAGGTGCCCCCCCCTAAATGTGCTGCACTTGGGGTCACATCTACTCTGTCCTCATTAGGCTCTCTCTGTGCTTTGCTAAGCAGGGTCACAGGCAGCCATCTTGGAAAGCTTCATCCTTGCCTTGAGAGACAGCTGTGTCCACAAGCATGTTTTAGCAGTCAGATCCTGACCTTTGTGTTCAATTTTCCAAGAAAGCTTGGGGGAAGAAAAGTAAGATGGAGGCAAAAGGGGAGCAGCAAGGTAATTCTAAAATCAGTTCAACCTTGACTGGTTCTGGGCTCAATTTTTCCAGGGACATGTTTTTAAAATGCTCCATACCATCCCAGAGTCATTAAATATACACAAACAAAAGATTTAGATACATCCAAAGAAAAAGCTTTAAAAATTGTTTTAGAACAAAATGCCTCTATCTAATCTTCCAGGCTCTAATATTCCTGTGCTCTGGGTTCTTTGTCCTTCAGTCAATTCAGAGTTACAGAAAGTAAAAAATAAATTTCTGGATAGCCTATTTTTTAAGCCAGATTGAACAGAATAAAATTATTCATGTGAAAAGGAGTTTTTGTAGTGTCAGGAGCATTCCGACTCTTTCAGGGAGTGAGGAAGAGCCTTCCGCACAGTGAAAGGTGTTTTCTAACTTGTGGTCCTCCTGCCTCCACCTCTCCAGCATTAGCTTACTGGCTAATCAGTAAGTCTGATGTCCCATCAGAACTCGCGAGAGCTGCCTTCTAAACACATATTCAGCTCTGTGCAGTCAAGCATCTCGGTCATTACAGTCTTCTCCACAGTGCTGCGGCAGTGCTTTGTCAACCGTCAGCACCTCACGCGCAAGATGACAACCGAGGGCAGAAGGCAGTGTTACTGCTGTGAGGAAGAGCTTGGAGAAGACATGAAAAGGGGAGTGCTCCTCCGTATGGATGGGATCCCGGAGAATTCCAAACCTGGACAGACAAGGATAGGGCCAGCAGTAAGGAAAGCCTTGAGGGAATAGCCCGACCCGTACCTGAAGACAACACTTCACGGAACATAAAGACTGATGTGGGAGTGTCATATATCAATCTGTTGATTTCATTGGCTAAGCAATAAAGAAACTGCTAGGCCCATTGGATAGGCCCACCCTTAGGTGGGTGGAGTAAACAGAACAGAATGTCGGGAGGAAGAGGAAGTGAGGTCAGACTCCACAGCTCCGCTCTCCGGAGCAGACGCAGGAGAGATGCCATGCTGCCTGCTCCAGGGAAGACGCACACCATGCCCCAGCTCCGACCCAGGATGGACTTAGGCTAGAATCTTCCCGGTAAGCGCACCTAGGGGCGCTACATAGATTATTAGAAATGGGCCAGAGCAGTGTTTAAAAGAATACAGTGTCCGTGTAATTATTTGGGGCATAAGCTAGCCGAGCCAGGCGGCTGGAGTTTTGAGGACTCAACCCCGCAACCCCGCCGCCGCTCATATTACTACAAATGACGCCCAGACGTGTGGCTAACTGAGTCCACAAAAAACTTGAGAAGGCTTAAAAATAAGGGAGAGAGCATTTAACACAGATTTTTGCTGTTTGTTGGTGGCGTGCTGTAGAGAGATTTCCTGATTCAGCAACAGCAGCAGAAAAAAAGCTGCGTTATTTTAAAGCGCGGCTTCCTGGGGCTTTGCCGCCAGTGCAAACTCTGGCTTTATGTTTGTGTTCCCGCTTGGGATCGGAAGGAGAGTGCTCTGAGACCGTGACGATGACTCAGAGCTCCCCGCCTGCTCCTGGGAAGAAGGCAGAATCAGGCTTAGGCAGGCGGAAGAGCATGGCGGATTCCTGCTGCCATACAGAGACGTGTTTTCAGACTGCGTAGTGCTCTGTGTGTCAGATTTGGATGTTACTTGGATGAAAAGAATTTCTGTGTTGCACGCTCAGTCTCAGAATTAAAGTGCTGAGTGCCGCTCCTACCTGGTAGCCCCAAGAGGCTTCCTGACTCAGCTTCAGCTGCAAAACCCTGCAGCTCATTAAGAGGTCCTGCCACGAAACACTTAAACGGTGTTGACGAAAAGCTGAACGCATGCTTTTCGGTTTTCAGCCGTAGCAGGAAAAAAGCTGCGCTGTTTAAAAATGCCAGCTTTCTGGGCCATCCTGCCAGGGCAAACTTCTGACTGTTGGAGGCAGGAGGGCCGGCTACTGAGAGAGGACTTGAGTGTTGTCTATTGTAGCTCGCTGGCTGGCAGGGACCTTACAGCCTGTATATCCGCCATGAGGCTGGAAAGCTAAGGAATGGACTGGATCTAGCCGGCAAAGCCACGCCTTTAGTCCTACTGATATTGCTTGGCAAATTAAAGGCTCTTGTGGTCAGAAAAAGAGAGATATACAGTAAAGAGAGATTCAAAGACAGAAAATTTCTGAATGGTTTAAAGTGTGTTAAAAATATATGCAGACTAAAAGTTAAAATTCTTAAAGTAAACCTCTGTGACTTCAAGGTGTGGTAGCACACGCCTTTAATCCCAGTGCCTAGAAGGCAGAGACAAACAGATCTCTGTGAGTTCAAGGTGTAGTAGTGTACGCCTTTAATCCCAATGCCTGGGAGGCAGAGACAGGCGGATCTCCGAGAGTTCAAAGACAGCCTGGTCTACAGATATACGCTCAAAAAGCAAAAAGTTAACCTAGGAATGTCACAGCTTAGATTCTTAAGCGCCTAGTGATTTAAAGGCGCAAATCAAAAGTGCTCCTGGATAGTAAAAAATTGCAGATTCACAATAGGACAGATTCAGACCACTAAACGAGTCACACTGTTGGATGAATGTACGTTGGCTTGGGAGAGAGAAGAAAAAGAATATAGAGAATAAAGTTAATGGTTTAAAAAAAAAGGTAAAGTCTTTAAAAAGACAGAGTACAGATAGTTAAGAGATTAAAAGAAATAAAGAAATATAAGCCGCGTAAAGATGGAAAATTCACAGAGAGTCTGGATTATGTACATTGTGTTTTCTTTAAAATTTTTGACTGTGAAGGAGCTAAGTACAGAGAGACATTTCATTATATGGGCTGCCCAGTGGAACCAGAACGGATATCATGAGGGTATGATTTCAGAATTTGGATCTAAGGATATGATGCTTTGGAAAGGAGTTTCTTATTTTGTTTTCACAGAGGATGAGACCCTGTTCATTTCTTCAATTCCGATTTGGTATGATGGACCACGTCCTCCTGAAGGGTTGCTGTGAACATCTTCAGAAAATTGCTTCGCTCAACTGCCAACTGAGATGACCCTGGCACACAGGTTATACCATGAAAGACCTAATTAACGACGCCCCCATTCAGCAAGAAGCAGTTTGGAGAGAAAAAACTGCGCCCATGTTCCCAAATATGGTTTATAAGTTCTTTTACATTTAAAGGGGGAAATGATATAGATATGAATAATTTGCATTAGTATAGATTTTGCTTTATTTATAGAGATTTAAGGTCAATTTTGTTATATGTATAAATGTTTCTGATGTAACTTTTACTTGATAACTGTTTTGTTATATGTAATTTTGCTATGTTAAGGTTAAAGCCTTCCTTTTTTTGTTTAAACAGAAAAAGGGGAAGTGATGTGGGAGTGTCATATATCAATCTGTTGATTTCATTGGCTAAGCAATAAAGAAACTGCTAGGCTCATTGGATAGGCCCACCCTTAGGTGGGTGGAGTAAACAGAACAGAATGTCGGGAGGAAGAGGAAGTGAGGTCAGACTCCACAGCTCCGCTCTCCGGAGCAGACGCAGGAGAGATGCCATGCTGCCTGCTCCAGGGAAGACGCACACCATGCCCCAGCTCCGACCCAGGATGGACTTAGGCTAGAATCTTCCCGGTAAGCGCACCTAGGGGCGCTACATAGATTATTAGAAATGGGCCAGAGCAGTGTTTAAAAGAATACAGTGTCCGTGTAATTATTTGGGGCATAAGCTAGCCGAGCCAGGCGGCTGGAGTTTTGAGGACTCAACCCCGCAACCCCGCCGCCGCTCATATTACTACAAAAGACAGTGGCTTTTGAAAGGAAAAGAAAAACTAGGAAGGTTGCCAATTAACTGACTTCCACCTTTAATGGCCAAATGCATGGCTATAGAATGCACAACCACTATGTCAGCTCCGGCAATGAAGATGAGAGAGATGCACATAGGAACATGAGTATTTCTGTTGCACTAAAAATGACATGGAAGGCTGATTTGTGGCTTCCATACCATGAGGTACCTGGGGAGTAAATGCAGAAGATCCTGAAAGGGGGAAAAACAACAACAACAAAATAAAACAAAAATAAAAACAAAACAAAAAAAACCACTAATATCCTACAACTCATCAGAATGAGAGGGCCATGGGCAGCAACTACACAAATAGAAAGTGTGTATGGATTCCTTTTTTGGGGGGGAGGGGGTGTCTAGAGCAGATGGTCCCAAGGAACAAAGTTTCCGGAGCTGGGATTCCTCTGGAAGAAAGGAAGTGACACTGGAGTCAAAAGGAGACTATCTGGAGGAAACAGCTTCCCCAGATAGGTTCATAACAAGAAGGAAAGCTCATATTTTAAAACGTCTGATTTGGGTTCTCAAATTCGTATTTCAAATATCAACAGGAACAAGTCAAGAGAAATAAAACATGAAGGCACAAAAGAAAACCAATCAACTAGAATCTGAAAGGAGGACCAGCAGACTGTACTGAGCAGAAGGCTCGGGGAAGCAGAAGAGAAGGTGGAGAAATTACCAGAGATAGCAGATAAAATGAGTTATTTCTATGGGGAAAAATCTAGTTATATATGTAATCAATTTTGGAACAACAGAAACCAAAAATAGAAGATAACTCTAAAAGCAGATAGTCAAAACTATCAATTGGCAAATACCAAATCTACACAATAGAAAATCAACCCATAAATAAGCAGAACAAAATATTTTGTTTTAGTTTAAGGGACTTTAGCTTTGGCGGTGGAGAAAGCTGGCAGCTGAACAGGATCTGCTGGTGAATTATCCCCATGGGCTCACCTGATGGGCTTGGTTCAGGCCAGGAGGTCATTGACTCAACACCTCATCTTAAGCCGGGGCTGCCAAGCAAGGCATGGGATACAGACACACGTTTGTCAGCAGGACTTCCGGCGTTGGTATGGACTAAGAGAAGAAATGCTATCCTTCTGCCAAAGACAGCAGACGATCTGGGGGGTTGGGGGGTGGGGATCAGGTGCCTGCCTAGTTTAGTTCTCCCTTTGGTGACAGGGAATGGCTCTCTCAGGCAAAATATTGTTCAAAATCTTTTCTTTGGGAGATTTAGTAACATTGGGTGTTCCAAATGGTGTGTTCAGTACTGTGCAGCCCTGACTCTGAACACTCTACGGGACTCCTTATCATGGTGTAATGAAGCCCACCTGAAACCAAATGGCTTTTATAACAATAAAATTAAACTGAAACTAAATCTAATTACAGCAACTAAAAATACGAAGCTAATTTAGGGAGCATACATGCACAACACACACACACACACACACACACATACACACACACACACTGAAGATCCTAATTTCTTGGTAGTAAAGAAATTGACTGATTAAATTCAAACTTGAATGCATTAGGTTTTCACATAAGGCAGGAAAAACAAAAGGAAGTGTCATGGCTTCAGTCTCAGTCACAGAGAAATGTTTTAGTAATGTCTTTGGTTCAGAAGGAAAATTGTTGTTCCCAGGGTCCTTTTGGTCAGAGGAGAGCATAAGTTGTTAGCTTCCAGGCCAGCATATTTTAGGTAATGGAATCAGAAGAATGTTTGCTTCTGTTTAGTCTGTTTATCTCTTCAAGCTCATGCCCATGATATTGAGCAAGGGAAATCTTGACCTCTTTCTGAGGTTGATGGGTCAACACAAATCTATGCAGAGGTATTCCTCAAGCCTTTGTAAGTGCTGGTATCTTGTCTCTGAAATTAACATTTCTTTCACCACTAAGCTCCTGGAAAGAATCAAAATACGAAACGTTGTAGTCTTTTTTCCTCTTTCTTTCTTTCTTTCTTTCTTTCTTTCTTTCTTTCTTTCTTTCTTTCTTTCTTCTTTCCTTCCTTTCTTTTTTTGTATTTGAATACATTTCATGTTTAATCTGCATTTTTCTCTCTTGTTCCTCAGATGGTTTGGAAGCCGGGTAGCTCTGTATAATCCACAGAGAATATTACATTTTGTTTTCTGTCAGGATTCTGCACGTAAGCTGGCCTTCCTGATTTCCCATTCCCAAAGAAAAACAGTAAGAAACTAGAAAAAGAAAGCATACCATTTGAATTTGTGCTAGAAACAGGAGAGTTGGGGTAATAACCACGGGAAAGCCATAGAGAAATAGCCATAGGGAAAATGGGATTTTTTTTCTTGTATTTGAAACACAACATAGGCAGAGATGGTTGAAGGGAATTCTAGCTTTACTTAAACTGTAAAATTCCTATGTAACTTAAGCTCGTCATTCCTCCTGGGATTTGTTTAGTTATTGTGCTCCGAAGCCCTCTACCGAATTTGCTGGTGGAAAGAAAAAGCAAACTCATCCACCTACACACATAAAGACGCTTTTATAAAACCAGGAAATGGGCCTGTGTGAGGACGCAGGTGTGGGAGATGACTGGTATGTTAGTGTTCCCATGACCAGGATGTCGCTCCAGAACGCTCATTGCTAAGGAGACTGCTGGAACCATCGCAATCACCAGCCACCGTTGTTAGGAGATGGAACTAAACTAGAGGTGCTGCGTTTCTCAGTCCTGTTTGGACAGAGGGAGTCCACCAGGAAAAACAACCTTGTTTCCTTGGGGCAAATACAACCTTGTCTACCTGGAAAGCTACCACGCCCATGGTTCCACTCACCATACCTTCATCTCCAGTTACACACCTGCAGTTAGAACTCCCTGACTGTCTCCCTTAGCCCACTTTGGGGGACAATTTTTTTCTTACTCTGACCATTGTAAACAATCTTTCTGCAAGGCTGGTCTCATGCTTTGTTACAGGAAAAGCTATCTTCTCCAGCTCGTTTTCTGGGGTGTTCTGGTACAAAGAAAGGTCTTCCTAAATTTATTAGCTTGCTGTCTCTGACTGGATTTTATACTCTACCTATGAATCTCTTTCCCTGGGTTTCTGGACCTTGGTTTCTCTAGTTTGCCTTTAACCCTTGACACATCCATGCAGTTCAATTAGACTTTATGTAGACATGATATAATTGAAGTTGTTTAATTTCAGAGCATCTGTGACAGCGTTAATTAGAAATTTAACAGTGATAATAATAATATTTTTGAAGAGAAAAGCATAAAAGGCCTTCAAAACTCAGACTTAGTATCTCTCCTTTTGGCGAACACAGCTTGTAATTTAGGATCTGCTGTGGAGCGTGGATAAGAATGTTAGTTTTACCTGAAGCAGCAGCTGCCACCTCATTTTATGTCATGATAATGAAGTGAGAATTTTGGCAAGTGAAAACCGTTGTTTAAAACCTAAGAGGCTGGAAGCATCTGTCAGACAGTGTATTGAGGCCCGAGCCGAATGGTTTACAAAGCAGATGATAAGTGTGTACATGTTGTGAATTGCGGATGGATGTTGCTTTCCTAAGTTTTGTATACAAAGTGGTGAAAGTTTTCATTCTCTTAATGTGACTCATCAATACAGCAGATGAAGTGTTTGATAGAAACATTGCTGTCATTTCTAATGAATTCATAAGCTATTGTTCAACTCCTTTTTACGCCGCAAGCCCAGCTGAGAGCACAGGAGTTCGTGTTCAATCAACAGTGTCTGCCATCCTCGGGATACTGGGATAATGACCAACATCTTTGTGTGTGCGTGTGTGTAAAAAATGCAAATTTGTCAAATTTGATTTAAGAAGACCCAGAGTTTAACTCTTTGATGGCCTGATTTATACAAACTCTCTTAACCCCCCTATGTTTGAGTATACTTTGACTCTCCTTTCAGAATAGCTAAAAATATCTTTTGCAACCTCAAGGTTAATACAGAAGAAGCCATAGTTGCTATCAGGAGTCAAAGAAGAAAGTCTGGATATAGAAAGTATAAATAATGTTTTCATTGATGTCAAGACCCAAGGAAAAGATTCAGAGAACAAATGCCATATCTGTGACCTCCAAGCAAGGTAGCTTCAATTCATACCCAGGTGCCCATGAAGATGAGACTCATTAGTAGATCATAACAAAAAGGGCATTCATTTATACCGAGCAAAGGTGGCCACCACCATTCCAATTTTCTCCTAAATGTTGCAAAGCCCCACACCACCTACTCATTTTCCAGTGTCACCTCACCCAAAGGAATGGACTCACAGTTTTGGTTTCGTTGCCTGGGGATTGGCATGGGTATGAAATAGCTTCTGCTGAAAGAAAGTGACTGCTTGGCAAAGAGTGGCTGTCTAAGTTCGAAACTTCCATTGCATGAAATATCTGATTTGAACTAGCTTCATCAAGAACAACAGGAAGGAGAGAACAAACCATGTGGACTTTAGAACTCAACCCAACAAGAAAATGTGAGCATATAACGGTGTCAGGGAAGGCAACAGGAATGAAAGGGTTTGAGGAGAACCTGAATCTCTTTTTATATTTTCTCGGATTGAATGTATCTTGAACATATTATCTTTTTCTGTTGCAGGCTTTTATTACCATGCCAGGGAGCCCAGCCGCTGGTTATTCTGGACTCAATCACTTTCAGATTCAAAACTCCATGGAACTTTCCTGTCAGCTCGAAGAAATCCCAAGAAAGGATTATAACTTATACAAGTTGGGACTCTATGCTTAGACCAGTCATTTCAACCCGAATGACTGCATACTATGAAGAGTTTAATGAAGAAAAGAGAGCCCTTTGGTTAGTAGTGGCCATCAAGAGACATAGTTAGACAGAAGGCTTACATCAAAGGAAAGACCTTTGTCACAGGGACTAATGATGATTGACACCAGGAGTGAGGGTCCTAGAGAACAAAGTAAATGAACTCAATTAAACAGGAATCACTGCTAAGAAAAATTATCAAGGAATCAGAGGAAAATGTTAACCTACCTATGTCTGCAAAGCCAATGAATCTAACCAAGACATGACCTTGTTGAATACATCATGTTAAATTGAATTTATTTTAAAATACAAGGTACTAAATATATATGCATATATATATATATATATATATATATACTAACTATTATATATAGTAGTATAACAATTCACTTTATTTTGACAGTAGCCCTATTAAGCATATTATTATTCCCATTTCATAAATAAATAAAGTGAAGCATAATGGTTAAGCAACTTATCACAAATTACAAAGTCAGCAACTGAGTCAAGTATTCATATACAAAGTCTGCTGTGCTGAACCTCAAAATTAAGAAGCACCTACTATGCTGATAGCTATTCACAGACAAGAATAAAGAGGCACTGAAAGTCAGGGCTTATGGCTATGCAGTCACCAGCCAATGTCTGTGTGGAACTCAGAGAGTGAAGGAGCTGTTAAGAGATGTCCTGCCATGTGCCCTTTCATGGTCTGTTGTAGGTTTAAACAAAAAACACTCATTTGCTTTTTCTCTGTCATACATTTTCAAAATATAAATTGTGAAAGATTATGATCTTGTGTTGTTATCAGAATACAAATACATTAAACTTAATATTCTAGAATTCAATACTAGAATGGCAGCAAATCTAAAAAACGGGTTGTGAAGACCTCACACCACATCCCTGTGGAAGTCTTGGCTCAAAAACTCTCCATATGGTACCCAGTGATAACCAGACATAAGAGAAATAATTGGGATCCACGGGAACTTCTGGAATTGAGGTGACCCAGAGGCAAAGATACAGGTCTATGCATCTTATTCAACATTTTTTGTCTAGAAATTCATCCCAGTAAATAAGTTAAAATATACACTCAATTATCTTCATTGAAATATTCTTCAAAAGCATGAAAACTCTTTTTCTCGGGTGAATATCTTTATGAGCATGACCAGCAACAACAGAAGATACACATGATAAAATACTCTAAGAAGAAAAGCTTTAACATGGAAAAGGACAGTCAGGAACAGACAGCAGACTAGCAAATTATTTTTGTAACACACATAGGGATCAAAATGTTAATTTCATTATTAAAGGGATCATGCTAACACAAAGAAAAAATATCAGTAGATAGATCACTGAAGTAAACAACTCACAGGACAAATAAATTATCAACAACAGATGAAATGCTAATTCATCAAAGAATACAAAAAAAGTAAAATACAGAGCTACAACAAATCAAATAAAAATAAATCAACAGCAAGATTAATCAGACCCCAGAGTTGGTGCATCTCAACAAATTTCTATACTGTTGAGAAGCCATTCTGAAGCTGTGGAGCTTCAGTTTAGATTTCATAGTTATTTTATTTGAACCTTTAAGTAAAATTTTAATTTATTTAAATTTTTAAAAATTATGACAAATCAATATTTAAAGAAACAATTTGAATTTGAAAGGTAATGACACACATATTTTAATCCCAGCCCTCGGGAGGCAGAGACAGGCAGATCTGTCTACAGAGTGAATTCCAAAACAGGCTCCAAAATTACAGAGAAACCCTGTCTCAAAAAATAATTGAGAAAAAGCTAACAGATAACAATTAATGTTAGGGAAAATATGGAAAAGCTAGTCTTCTATATCAGTACACATTGATCTAACTGGCCCAACTCCTCTAGTGAGCATTATGTAATAATTCATATAATTAAATATGCACATTATTATTTCACAATTCAAATTCTAGAAACGTAAAATGTAATATAATAATTTAAAAATATATAATCAATGATTCCACAGCATTACTTATCAAGTGTAGAATATTGGAAGAGATTAATTATCCTTCATTAAACTTAGTTATATACTTATAAAATTTGTGAACACTGAGTTTTATGTATAAGGAAAGATATAAAGAATCAAATCTTTCTTATTGCCTATTTTTACAAATAAATGGTAATTGGGTTAGAGCCGTTCATGCACCCATTTGTTATGACCAGTTTGTTTCCAAAAGTGATGAACATAAATCCTATAAGCATTTGCTACTTCACAGAAAGTTTAGCAATCCGTCCTCTATTGACATGTAATACATTGGTACTAATGATAATGATAAAAGCTATTTCTATACATACATATGAATATTTAGAATTATTTAAATGAAAAAATCATACACAAACTTATGTGAATCAGTCTTAGATGATCAAATTTACTTTAATATTTACTTTAATATGGATCATTTATCTAACCATAAATATTCCAAGCAAAGATGGCCTATCAAAAGAACATAAAGAATCAGTGCGAACAGGAAGACTGTATAGATGACTGAGCTATGTCTGAACTTAGGTAAGAAATGGGTAGTAACACACGTCCCCCAACAAGGCCATTCCCACCCCAACAAGGCCATATGTACTCCAAGGCCTTACCTCCAAATGCTGCTCCCTAAGCATTCAAATATATGAAGCTATAGGGGCCATTCTTATTTAAACCACCACACAGACCATGACTATGCATCACAGTATTTGCTCTAGGGAGCGATTGTACGTGGTTGTCACATATTTTCCTGTCTCTTAAAAGTTAAATTGAAGAAAAATAAATGTTTTTGGATTAATATATTAAGGACATGTTGTTAAATATGTATGCCAGGGTGTACAATAGAGCATTGAATCAGAAAATGGACATATTCTTGTAGTTAATTTTTTATTCAAACTGTTTTATTAAAATGATTGTTCCTTTTACAATGTAGTAAAATCTTCAAGTGAAATTCAAAGAAACCTAGATGTGTGTGACTGAATTATCTCCTAATTGAATGCAATAACTTTTGATTAGCACTGATAAAGTTGGAAGTAGTGCAATTTATTATAATACATTTTTATTGTAATCCTTTGTGCTATAGCCAAAACACTTTTGGAATGGCAGAGTTCAAAAATGAAAAAAATTAATTCAACTTCATATTTCAAATCACTCAAGAGCACCTTATTTACTCCCATAGAGACCCTCTTGTATATTTTACCACTTCCAGCACTTAGAAGGAAATATTTGACATTTCCTTCCACAAAGTTCTTTCTCAGTGGGCTATTGCAAACGTCAACAAAAACAGCAGGAGAGTCCATGATTTGGAAAGAGCAATTGAACAGGCACAAATGACCCCTGTTTGCTTAGAATAAAATGAAGTGTTTACCTCCATGCTTGACAGTTTGAAAGAATTTTCATGAGTAAAAAATTTTGCTTTAAATCAGTACTCTTCAAATCCTGTCCCTCGACACACTAGACACTACTGTGATATTGCTTCAAGAGCTGTTAAAAATTTTTATTTCTTTAAAAAAATGCTTTGACTTTTTAAAAATTTTTTAAGTAAAAGCAAATGTATGTTATTGAGCTCTCTCTCAAATTCTGATTCACTGGGGACCCTCAAAACTAGTTGTATATCTCATTTTTGTTTGGGCAACATAACATGGTTCAATTTTCCTGGTATGGTGCAAGCTAATCTGTACAAGTCTTTGCCATAGAGCTTATGGGTGGCTCTTAAAACTAACATTGGGCAGACCCCAATGTGTTCCACCCCAGGCTTCTTTGCAGCAGCCCAAACAAAGATATGTAACCCTGGTCTATTGGGACTTTATTCTAGGTAGTATCGCCTGAAGTTATATATATAATTCTGATATATAATATTCTGATATAAGACTGATAAGTTATATCAGTCTTAAGTCCATAATATCATTTTATTCCTTATCTTATTGCATCATAGGCCTTGCTCTTATCCCCATATAGTACTGTGGGCTTAGGGAATGACATCACTTGGTGCTATTAGGGGTCATAGATGTAGCAAAGGGAATCCAGGGATGGTCCATTGAGAGCTGGGTAGTATCCCACCATGCTTGACCTTATCCTAGTAACTGAACAGAAATTCAAAACTAGCTTAGGCCTGGAGCGAAGCATGGAAGGGAAATAAATTAAATTGCTCTTTTTAGTGCTCTGCTGGTTCTTTTTAAACAACAAACCAACAGTGTATAAGGCTTAGGTTACCCTCTGCTACAGAAAGAGCAACAGAACACCAAAACCAGACTTTTACACATCAGGCCTTGCTTTAGTGCTGCAATAGTAAAAGTGGATACTAACTCATAGAAATTAACCTGCTTAGAATTTCTGGAAAGACAGAAATAAACAAAGCCTGGTTAAGAAGATTATAACTAATTCATGATAGATCAACGGCCCAAAGGTATCTCACAGTAACAAACAATAAGATCCTCCTAGAAATAATGGTTGCACTTAGTTCTCAAAATCAAGTATGAAATAGTTATGTGATGTGGATTCCATTCTGTATGCTGTGATTACCATAATGAATAAAGAAAGTTGGCTTGAGCCTATAGCAAGGCAGAGCTTAGCTAGGTGGGGAAAACTAAACTAAATGCTGGGAGAAAGAAAGGAGGAGTAAGAGAGAAGCCATGCAGCCCTGCCGGACCCAGACGGAACTTTACCAAGTAAGCCACAGCCACATGGCAATACACAGATTAATAGAAATGGGTTAAATTAATATGTGAGAGTTAGCTAATAAGAATCTAGAGTTAATGGGCCAAGCAGTGATTTAAATAATACAGTATCTGTGTGATTATTTGGGGTCTGAGCTGTCGGGTGGTAGAAAAATGAACTAGTAGCTCCTTCTTACCGTAAATTGGCACCCATGTGCCCAACTAAGACCTACTTAAAACCTGAGAAGGCTTGAAAAGGAATTCTAGACACTAAAAAACAAAGTTGAGCTGCATTTTTTTTTCCAAATGGGCTTTGCTTGCTGCCAGCATGCTGCAGCTCCTTTAAGAGAGGGTTTCCTGATTCAGCGCCAAGAACATTAAAAAATCATGAAAAAAAAAACCTACTTAATCTTAGAAATCCAACAGAAGGAAAAATACCTAAGAAATATTTCAAAATGTGTTCAGCATCTTTTGCAATTAGGGAAATGCAAATTAAAACTCATTTGAGATTTCACTTTACCCCAGTCAGAATAGTTATGACCAAGAAAATAAAACTTGAAACATGCTGATAAGGATATGAGGAATGAGAAACCCTCAGGCAGCGTTAGTGCGATCGCAAACAGGTGCAGCCTCTCTAGAAATCAGAAAGGCTAAAGGTAGATTTCCCATATAACCCAACTAACCAACTATACCACCCCATGGCATATGTCCTGATGGCTAAGAATGCAGCTCCACAGAAAGCTGCTCAGCCATGTTCACTGGTGCTCTAGTCACAATAGCAAGGAAATGGAAACAACCTAAATCTTCTTCAACTGATGGAAGGGTTATAAAAACATTAAAAATAGAATTTATCAGCTATAAAACATGAAATCATGAAATTTTCAGGTAAATGGATGAAACTCGACTATATTATACTGATCAAGTTATGCTAGACCCATCAATATGGTTTCGGGCAGTAGCACAGACCAGGGACATCCCCATAGCCTTTGGTGGTAATGTAGACCATGAACATCTGCATGGGCTTTGTTGGTAACACAGCATGGACATCAACATGGCCCCCAGCTGCCGCTGGACCACAGATCCAGACATGAACTCCAGTGGCAACAAAGGCTACTCACATCTATAAGGCCTTCTGTGGCATCATAGTCCATGGACACCAACGTGGCTTCAAGCAGCAGCACAGACTATGGTCATCCCCAAGGTCTTTGGTGGTAACATGGCCACCAAGGACATCAACACAAACCACAACTGTTTGTTACAGGACCATGGACAAAGACATGGCCCCCAGCAGCAGCATGATCACAGACATCAACATGACCTCAGGTGATAGTATAGGTCATGCTGATGTGCTTGGGCCTCAGATGTCGACATGGTTCCATCTCTCTCCACCAAACACACACCTCTCCATTGCAAATTTATATGTCATAGTAACATTCTCCCTTCCATCTTTCTTTCCAATTTTATAAGTCCACTTTTTAAAATCATCTTTCCATGAATCCCGCCTTTTCAAAAGTTGTTCCAGGGATACTGTGGGCTCTGCAGGGCCTCCATTGATCTCTCAGTCTCTGCAGTCCCTTGGCAAGTGTCAATGGCTACCACAATTTTTGAACACAACCATGATTCAGGTTTACATCTTCAGTGGGGCTGACATGCTCCTGGATCTCTGTCTGCAGCACCTGCTCCTCCATGAGGTCAAGCAGCTCAGGTGGAGCAGTTGTTGCAGTTGACTGACTGAAAACACTAGATCTGGGTGCAGATGGCAGCCCAATTAGTCCCCCCCACACACACCTGCATGGTGGCCTTATCCAAATCTCGTACCAACAAAATAAAAGAGAACAGATCCTTACCAGGTCTGTTGTTACAAGAAATGCTAAAGAAAATTATCACAAGGAAAGGGATATTAGTGAATAAGAAACAAAAACATAAAAGGTGTAAAACTCACTGTTAGAGTTAATAGAGTTAATTATAGAAACTAATTTAGAATGTTTTAACACTGTATCCTATTTATGATTACTATTTCTATGATAAAACACCATGACCAAAAGCAACTTGGAGAGGGAAGGGCTTTTTTTCCCCTACAATTCCATATCACTATTTATCAATGAAGAAAGCCAGGGCAGAAACTCTAACAGGGTAGAAACATGGAGTCAGGAGGCCACTGAGCATGCTGCATACTTACTTGCTCATCATGGCTTTTACAGTCTGCTTTCCTATAGAATCCAAGACTGTAAAACCAGAGAGGACACCACCTACAATGGGCTGGGCCTTCCCACATCAATTTCTAGTTAAGAAAATGCCCAACAGGTGTGCATACTGTCTGATCTTGGGGAGGCACTTTCTCCATTGATGCTCCCTCATTTCACATGACTGTAGTCTGTGCCAAGTTGACATAAACTAGGCAGCACATACTGTAAGTATGGAATATAAACCATTATGAAGGCCCCAAAATAAAACAAATAAAATGATCATAACTACTATAAATGGATTAAATTGCCCAGTTATAGGAATAGAGTTACAATATGGATAAAACAGAAGATGCAATTTTGTATTACTTACTCACCAATTCTCTGGACCATATATAAACTGAAAGTGAAATAATCAGGTAAGATTTTTGCATGCAAGTGGACTTCAACAGACAGCACGAGTAAATATATTTCTTGCAGGTGAAATAGACATTAAATTAAAATAGATAAGAAAGGAGAGGTCATTATATATTGACAAGGGAATCTATTAGCAAGAGGAAATAACAATTTAGATATACCACATGCCATATCAGAGGACTCAAGTATTTGAAAAAATACTAGGAGATTTAACTGGATAGATTCCAACACACTAATAGTTGTGAGTATTAGCACCACAGTTTTAGCGATCATCCCATTTCTATCATCCTACACACAAAAAGCAACAAAGAAACATCAAAATAAAACCTATATTGTTGACAAAAGCAATCCAAGGGACATATGGTGTGGGAAGTCCTTCTGTCTATGTGATGCTTTTATTGGTTAATGAATACAGAAACTGCTTTGGCCTATAGGAAGGTAGAACTTAGCTAGGTGGGGAAAACTAAACTGAATGTTGGGAGAAAGAAGGTGGGACCAAGAGAAGCCATGCAACCCTTCCTGAGACAAACACTGGAACTTTACCTGGTAAGCCACTGCCTCACAGTGATACACAGATTAATGGAGGTGGGTTAATTTAAAGATATGTTAGCCAGAAATATGCTTAAGATATTGGCCAAACAGAATTGCAAATAATATAGTTTCTGTGTGATTACTTAGGGGCTGAGCATCTGGGAGCTAACAAATGGCCTTCATACAACAAATTGGTGCTCCAATGTGTGCTAGCTAAATTCATGTAAAACCTGAGAGAGCTTGGAAAGGAATTCTGGACACTAAAAAACAAAGTTTAGTTTCATTTTTCAGAATGGGCTCTGCTTGCTGGCAGCATGCTGCAGCTCCTTTAAGAGAGGTCTTCCTGATTCAGCAGTAGCAGAAAAAAAAGCTGTGTAGTTTTGAAATGGCAGCTTCCTGGGCCATGCTGCCAGCATGAACTCTGACTTTTCTGGTGGTCCAGCAATGGAGCATTTAAATGGGGTTTGTGAAAAGAGTGCTTAATGGCAATATAGACCCACTGTGTGTCTGAAAATGAGGCAATGTGCATGGCTCTCAGAGACAATGAACAGGTCCATCATGTTTGACTGGGTGGAGTCAACAGGCAGTGTTGCAGAATTGGTCCTAGCCACTCCCACTTACCATTAAAAAAAAGCTATTCTTGTCAGAAAAGGATTACAGATATGCAATATAGACGAATCCAGATGGAAAATACCTCTAAATGGGTCTCAGTGTTGGATAAATATACTTACCTTTGGGAGAGAAAAGAAAAAGAGTATAGAGAGTTATTGTTTTTTTAAAAAAAATAAGCAAAGTCTTTTAAAAGACAGAATAAACTTAGAGAATAAGAAAAATAAGCCACATAAAAATGGAAAATTTACAGAGTCTGGATTATGTATACCATTGTGATTTCTTTGAATTTTTTGACTGTGAAGGAGCTAAGTACAGACAGACATTTTACTGTATAGGCTGCTAAGATAAACTGAATTCAGGTCTAAGAATATGTTGTTTTGGAAAAGAGGTTCTTCTTTGGGCTTAAGATTGGATACCCCAATGTTACAGAAGAACTTCTGTACAGTCAGAGAGATGTCTCTGTCAATTCTAGAGTTTTGGAAGTTGCTTACAATGCACTTCCTGTTAACTTAGGTAATATTATATCATTCTGGAGTCTTTGAAGAAGTTGAAGAATAAATAGTTATAGTTTTTCTTAATTATGATTAAAGATAAAATAGATATAAATCATCTACTTTATCTACAGTTATTGTAACTGTAATTCTTACTTGATACCTATCTTGTTATATGTAATATTACTATGTTAAAATTAAAACCTTCATTTTTTATTTAAACAGAAAAGGGAATATGGTGTGGGAGGCCTTTCTGTCTATGTGTTGCTTTTATTGGTTAATGAATAAAGAAATTGATTTGGCCTATATCAAGGCAGAACTTAGTGGGAAAAACTAAACTGAATGCTAGGAGAAAGAAGGTAGGGTCAAGAGAAGCCATGTAGCCCCACTGGAGACAGGTGCCAGAATTTTACCCAGTAAGCCACAGCCTCGTGGCAATACACAGATTAAAGGAGATGGGTTAATTTAAAGATATGAATTAGCCAGAAATATGCTTAAGCTATTAGCCAAACAGTATTGCAAATAATATAGTTTCTGTGTGGTTATTTCAGGTCTGAGCTGCTGAGTGGCCAGGAAATGAATTAGCAGCCTCATAAACAGATATAAGTTCTAAATATATATTTTTCCATCAGCACATGAAACATCATCTAAAATGGAGTGTTCTTATCAAGACTGGGAATAGGAAACTAACAAAGTTTCCACAACACTTTAAAAACTGAAATTCATAAACTATCATTTCTGACCACAAAGAAGACTAACAAATTGTTCAAAAATAGTTGTTTAATTTCCATACATTCATAAACTAGAATTTTTTATTCTTAATTGTTAAACAACCAATAGCTCAAAGAAGATATCAAGAACAAAAGAAATTTCAGAAATTTCTCATAGAGAATAGAAATGGAGGCCAAAGACAATAACAACCTCTTGAGAGAGAAAAGGCAGCACTGAGGTGGAAGCTGACAGCATTCAAGGTCCACATGGAGAAGAAGAAAGATATGAAACAAAAGAGAAGTCACTGGGTCTCAGAAGCCAAAAGAAGGACAATCCAACCCCCAAGTTCGTACACAGAAATAATAACCGCAATTGGAGCTGAAAGAGTAAAATGGAGATAAAAAAGCACTGTGGAAGACTGACAAAACAAGCAGTGTTTCTTTTTTCCTCCAAAAGATGAAAAAGATTGATGTACTCTTAGACTAACAATTAAACAGAGGAAACTCAAAATCAGAGATAGAGAGACGTGACAACAGATTCTTCAGAGACAGATCATTAAAAGTTATTATCGGAAAGTATATGAAACAGATTTATAACATGGAAGAAAAGGCTTACTAACAATTGGCTATGAAAAAACAAAACACTCAAATAGACCACAAGATCATTAAGTCTGAATTAGTAATAAGAAGCCTCCAAAGAAGGAAAACCAAGGATAGATTCTTCACACTGAATTATGCCAAGTATTTTTTTAAAAACTACAATTTTCCTTGTGTTAATTTTTTAAAAAGCATTATAGAAAAATAATTATTTAAAACACATTATATGAGTCCAGAATGACCCTGCTACAAAACCAGGGAAAGACATGACAAAAAGTGAACTATAGGCTAATAACTTTGATGAATATAGATGTGAAAAGCCCAACAGCATGTTGAAAGGTTATTAATTATGGTGATCAAGGGTTCAATTCAGGGATAAAAGATGAATTAATATCTGCAAAATAATTAGTTTAATATACCACATAAGCAAAATTCAAAGGCAGAATTTTTAGGATGATCACAATAGATGCATAAAAGACATTTTACCCTACACAAAGAATTGCAGATAGATAAGGAATGCTAAAGGCAGGATAAAGAGTCTTCCTCGGAGAAGACCACACTACTTGGTTATCCAATACCAATTGGTCAGCTCTGAAAACTTACATATAAGTAACATTCTACTGCATGTGGAGAAGTTTATATTTAAAAATATTTGTAGTATGTATTATGTATGTATGTATGTACATATGTGTGAGTGAATTTATGTAACAATCAACAGTAAAAAACAGCATAATTTGAAAGAGAGCAAGGAGAGGTATTTGGGAGGGTTTAGAGGAAAGAAATAGAACAAGGAAATAATGTAATTATGAGCTCAGAAAGTAAAAGAAATAATTTTAAAAGACATTTTATAAAATTCCACACTCCTTCATAACAAAATGACTGAAGAACAAACCAAGCATGTAGAGAACATATCAAAATAAAGCAAAAGCCGATTCTAATAGCTCAATAGCTAACATTATACAGACTGAAGGAAAATTAGAATATTGCTAAGGCCCAGAACATGACAAAGATGTTGACTCTGAAGAGTGATCTTGATTGTAAGTTTGGTACAAGTTAAAAGGCACACCCTTCAGTGTATTTATAAGGATATTTCCAGAGAGGACTAACTGTGTGGAGAAGACCCATGCTCAACATGGTGACCCCTTTTGATGGGAGGAAATAGTGTGTGCCTGCCTGCCTTCACTTCTTCTTCTATTGTGGACTCAGTACCAGCAACTCTGCATGAAACTTGCAGACCGACAGCACCAGAACGAGACTGACAAGTATGCAGCATTCTGGACTGGGCAGCTAGAGAGTTCTCGGCCTCTCCATCATGTACGGCTGATTCTGCACTCTAGAAAACTCTGCCTACTACAGATTTGGGTATCAGGAGTTGGCATAGAGAAATGGAATTGTGAGAATGAATTTCCTCTAATGGACGTGGTAGTTTCTAGAGTTATCTGCAATCTGACTACACCTAGATTTGCTAAAGGTATTCCTGAAAGAATAGAGAGCAGTAACAATTCTTGTGTTAACAGCTTAAAGAATCACACAGGATTAATGGGTTTAGCCCTCAAGATCACTCTATGTGAGGGACAAGGAAAACAGTGATTTTATATATAAAACTTTTGAACATTTCTGACTAAAGAAGAGAGTGCTGTTGGCTGGTTGCTTGTAGCTTCTCTGGGCAAAGTAACAAAGGAAGAGAATGTGCTCAGGAATTCAGGTTCCTGCCTCCAGATGCAAATGAGCAGTTGAGCTAAGTGTGTCCTAAAAGAATCATCTCTCCAGTAGTCACCCACAGAAGACCTAACAGAAGTGTTCATCATGCAATTGGCTGACTTACAATGCAGGGCACTGGACAATGGGTGGAAGAGTGGGATCCAGGAACTGTGGATAGAGATATGTCGGAGGACTCTGTGAGACTGAAGACATTGAGCTCGCAAATTCTGATATGGTTCTTTTGCCCAAGAAGGGACGACATCTTCATATATCCAGGTTCAGAGTACACTGACCAGATTGGGTCCTATAGCTATAATCTGATATCCAACAAGAATGAACATGCCTTATAAATTGAATGCAAATGTTTGTCACAAGAGGCATGAAATCACAACCAAGAGCAATTCAGGGAACAAATGCACCTGAGGTGAAGGCCCTCTGCCTTTCCCCCTGAAGCCTCTCTCCCAGCTCCCCAGGGCACAGTACACCATGTGCCCTTCTTCTCATCATGTTACAACAGGGGGGTCTGGAAGATGCCGAGCAGCACATCTTGATTATCAGTGTTAGAAATGAGCCGCACCTGCCCACTAGTCTACAATTGTCTCTGTGCTTACATAGAATGCACACTATCAACAAGAAGCAAGACGGAATAATGATAGAGACCCTTAGTAAATAGGTCCTCCTGCCCTCCAGAAATTCATGTGCTGAGGGATAATCTCATTAAAGGCTTTCCATCCCATTAGCCTATCAATAACTCTTTCATTTCCTTTCAAACTGAAAAGCAAAATCATTGAGAGGGAATTGGTAGCACTGACAGCATTAAAAATGAGCCATAATGACATTGGTTCACGGGTTCCTTCTAAATGAACATCCGAACAGGAGTGGGTTGGGAACAAACTGGAAAAAAAATGTAGCAATGTTAGATTATAGACTTTGCTAGAAATTCTATTGGAACAACTCTAAAGAGATTGGTGGAGCCGACAGTGATGGGCTGACTCTAAGAGCCAGCGTCCCTATGGTGGGATGCCTGCCTCACTCAGCCTTGATACAGGGGGGAGGAGCTTGGTCCTGCCTCAGTTTGATGTGACAGGCTTTGTTGACTGGGAGCCTTTACTTTTTCTGAGGAGTGGATGGGGGTAGAAAGGAAGTGAGGGGAGGGAACAGAAGGAGAAGAGGGAGGGGAAACTGTGGTTGGTATGTAAAATTAATTTAAAAATTTAATAGGAAAAAAGCATTCTCTTTATTTTCTAAGTTCAAAATGACTCAGGTTTGTTCTTATGCAGTATGTGATGGGTTTTGAGCAGTGCACAATTATTGTGTCTGAATATCAACGATATATTTAAAGTTAAATTCAGAAAAAAAGAGCCAAATGACCATTTCCCCCTCTACAAACTAGTTCTTGGTTAGACATTGCATATTTAGTGTTTTTGAACAAAAGTGAAGAAATCAAACATAGATAATTGTAAAAACTGCAAATATACATACATATGCATCAATACATCATTTTATCCCATATGTATGAGCATACAAATGTGTATATATACACTTCTGTAACGTTTTCTCACACACATATTGACTCAGAATTTTCATTGTTTTGATCAGGGGGTATAGAGAGAAGTGAAACAGGAAAGAAAGAGAATTGAAACATATTGTAAATAAATGGAGTCTTGTTTATAGCAAGTCCTTAACACTTGTTTTACAACAGCTATTTTCATATTCAGCCCACACCAGCTGTTCCCCAAACAAAGAGTTCTTAAGACTAATATGCTTTGCACCCACAAGATCCTCTGTAAACGGTGTGGTGCCCTATGATTTTTGTCTTAGTGCCACATGAGTTCTAACTACATGCACCCCATACCAAAGCACAGAAGAATTTTTGGGAAGGTGGGCATGGGCAGAAGACAAAACACGATTTCCAAATTTCAAACAAAAAGTATCAGGTGTCTGAAGAACATGATTCCCTCAGAAAAATGTTTCCCGGACCAGGGTTGTATTTGGCCTTTAAATTCAATTGTGAATGTGGAACCAGATGCATTATTAATAAATGTCATCATTTCGAGTGAGTTCAGTATTAATATTGACACAAACTTTCTTCCTGCTCTTAATTTGGCATCTCAAAAAAAGATATGAATGTTGGCAAGCGCTACTATTGACAATTGATAAAATAATGCAAACACAATGTTTTGCAGCTTTTGAGTAAATACTGCATGCTAATGAATTCGAGTGTTTGCTGTGTTCCTGCAGGAGCCGAGTTTGTGTAGGTGGACCACACCACTAATGTGCCTCTCTAAGCCTGCCACACTTATCTCAGCAGAGCTCTTGCTTGCCTCCTAATAAGCAATTTGGTTGTTTTATCATGAGCTCTGAGGCCCTCCAAAGATCATTTATATAATAGCATCTTGTAGAAGCAATGTTTTCCAAATAACATTTTCAAGATAATAACTATTTTATACTTCCGTGCAAAAGCAATGGGGGTCTTCGAAAAAGCCCCCTGATAATTTTCATTCTAAATTTGATGGTACAAGTTTGTTCTTCAATTGTAATAAAAATACCTATGGCCACGTAGGGACAAATGTTTTGAATCAAATTTTTAAGATATGTAATTTAGAAAGGAAAACATTCAGCTAGCTAATGATTCCTTTATATATTCCTTGTGCTATTAGATAAAATTCAAAGAATTAATATATCGATAAACTGAAGGAGATTCAAATACAGGGGAAGTCAAAGTAATTAAGAACGGTTTGTAAATACCCAAATGTAGGCCTTTCTACATCTTTTGGTTCCTTGTTTTCTAAGAAAGCATCGATTTGCAAAGCAATGTTCATAAATTTGTGATAATTCTGACCTATTAAGGGGCACTCTGGGATAAGAAAAAATAAAGAAACACTGGATGGATTTAGTGGATGTATTAATTAGTATAGGTCTTAAAAACACTATATTCACACTCTAATAACTTTACCTCAATATAATAAATAATTTGCTACATATAAAGAGTCTTTCTGAAAAGAGCCAGTTAAATTTATATTTTAAAATAAAACTATAACATTCTCAGTGGTTTTCCAATGTTTATGGTGGAAAAACAAAGTTTGATACCTGCAGGATACATATGTGTGTGATATTTATAAAATACCTGTATAAATTCCACATTCACAAGCATTGTATGCATCAGAAGACATTAAGCAGGGGCTGGGGACATAACTGGTACTAAAGTGTTTGTCTTACAAGCATGCAGACCAGAATTAAATCTTCAAAATCTATGTAATTTAAACAAGACAAACATTGTGTTGCATTTGTTAAAGTATGATGCTCCAAAAGCCGACCAAGTGTCATGTCATCTAGGAATAACAGAAAGGGCTAGAGTCCAGCCATCTACATAAGTATGAGGACCTGTGAGCACACACACATACACATGTGCACACACACACACATACAGAGAGAGAGAGAGAGAGAGAGAGAGAGAGAGAGAGAGAGAGACTACATAATATCAGAAGCTAAAGAGTTATAATAAAAAATTTTACATGTTGGACATCCTAGTGTCTGAAGAGTGCTCTCATAACAGTGAACACCTATTGGGTCAATTCTCGTGCTACGAGTTCTAGACATGCCAACCTGCTAATGCTCACTGCAGCCTACAGTAAGTGATAGATGCTAGTATCTTCTACACTAGGGATCAGAAACTTAGAGGTCTTAGATGATGCTGAAAGTTTTTAGCTCACTGGAAAGTTTGGCCTACCATTACCTGCTTACTTAGAATTAACCACACTATTTGAAACATCAGTGAAGTGTCACTTTAAATAAAAAATTTCCAAAGAAAAAAGTTAAAAATACTTTCTGTAAGAAATATATATATATGTATATATATATGTATATATATATATATACAATAGGGTACATTAACTAGTACAAAGTACTTAAAATACTGGGCTTTATTGCAAAAGAAACCCTTATTTACTCTTCGTAAGAATGTAAACTAATACAGTCATTATGGAAGTTTCTCAAAACAGTAAAAATGTAACTACTACACAACTCACCTGGATTTGTCCTAGTTACACATAATCTGAATCAGCATACCCAAAATAAACATTAATGCATATTTGAGATACACAATAACCAGGTTAGGGAGCCCCTGTAGATGTATACCCATGGACAAATGAAGGAAATATATTTACACAAAGATTATTCAGCCATATAAAGCAAGAGCTTTTGGCTCTGTTTATCTCCCATAATGTTTCCCAAATTCCTCCCTTATAATTTCTTTGGAGTAGGCATCCACAATGCCACAAATGACCCCCTAATGAAAAGGAAAGAACATATGACCAACGAATGTTTTTATATTCTTTAATTATGGCATCTCATTGATTTAATCTCTATTGTCAAAATGGCAGAGACAGCAGTGTAATTATTTTCCTTGAACTGTGGTTCATGACCTAGTTTCAATCTTTAGTTCTACTTAAAGAATAAAGAGGTCCTTTGATTGTTTATAGTTAACATTATAAAACACAAGGAAAATGCCTCTGTTAAATATGTGATCTCCTGCAAAGCAACATGAGTCTAAATATTTGGGTTTTTTTATTGGTGACTATTGCTTTACGAGCATATATGTCAAATTGGTCCCATTCATTCCTGATGCATGTACAAAATCTGTATAAGGGAACCTAGAATCCCAAATGCAGGTTACAGCGAAATGGACCAATCACAGGTCATGTTCACACAAAGACTTGCAGTCTTGTTTTATTTCTCTTCAGATTTATTTTGCTCTCTGGGTAAACCCCACATATTTAATTAGTTCTGCAGGATCAATCTCTTCTTTTCTATTGCATTCTCTCTATGTTTCCTTTTCCCTCATATTTGGTCACCAAATGTTTCCTTTATTGAATGATTACAGGCGCCATCGGTTAGCGCACGGTACTTATATGAATGATTACATTTCTGAGGCTCTTCCAGGGTTTATTCACACATGAAAATCTACCTGTGTCTCCTACTTCTGGTATTGTCATTTACAAAAACATGACAATATATCCTATTCCTTGACTCCTTCTCTAACTTCAAGACAGAAAACAAATACCTGCCAGTTTCTCCCAACAAAAATGAGTCCTCCCTGAAAAGAATATAGGGCACACACACACACACATATTCCTGCTGTGAAGGATTTCCTCTTCTTTGTAGCCCTCAGCTTTGCGTGTTCATGTTGCTTCCTCACTATACCTAATGTCATGTCATTTGATCATTTCCTTCAAAATGCAAACTACAGAAGTGGAATAATCAGAATATTTCTGTTTGCTTTGATCTATATGACATCCAAAAGTGTATCACGTATAGATAGATAGGCATCTAATGAATACTGCCCAAAGCTTTGAAGAGTTATCCAAGTAAGCTAAAATTTCAGTCTTTCTGTAAAAGTCAAGGATGTAGTGACTTAAGGAGAAGGATTTTTTTTTTTTTTGCACGCTGAAATAAAGGGTGCTGGAACTTTAAATGCCATGGAATGGCTGCGATTAGACAACGCCTGTAAAAGCAGAGCACTGTTACAGTTCTGAACGCAGTCCCTGGTGACATGTTACTTGACTCATCCAAAATCATGCCCTTCCCACTCCAGTTAAAATGTTATCTCCCATCAAAATATGACATCCAGAAAAACAACATGCCAGTAACTGTAGGCCTTAGGGAACTGCAGTGAATATCATTCAAATTAATTCTGACTGACATTTTGGTAAATCACCTCTGGAAGTCAGAATGGGAACAGTTCTAAAGCATTCACGCAGTGCCAAAATAGTAAAGAAAAAGCCACGTTCAGCACTCGGGAGGTGAAGTGCCAGGTGAGTCAGAAGCCAAAAAACATCAGCCATACCAGCTAAGCAGGAACATGAGTGATGGGTCCTCATCACCAGCTATGTGTTCATTTGTCAACTCCGGCGGTACAGCAAGTGAGACATAGCGGGAAAATAGAAATTCTTGCTGGTACGCACATCTTAGCAAAGCAGCTCAATAGTTAAAAACGAAGCCTTGAAATCAGCAAGGACCAGTTCACACACGATCTCTGCAGATTACCAGTTGTTGGACTTTAAGAAAGTTAAATTTTTAAAGCTTTTGTCTTCTTGTCTTGCGACAAGATGCGGATGAGGGCCTCACATATTTTACATGGTTGTCAGGACTCCGTGAGAGGATGCGAGTGACAGGGCGGGCACTGCCAAAGCATAAATTAACCAATGAATGAACGCTGGCTCTTGTTCTATACCATGTGCACAGATTCTCCTCAGTGTACGATGGGATGGCAACCTGATGAACATATGCTGAGCATATGCTAAACACAAATGCAGTTAACACACCTAAACTACCAGACGCCACAGCATAGCAGCGTGGACTTTTAAAGTTCTCATTGTCTACCCTGTGATCATGGCAGATGAGAGCTCCTACTCGCTACCAGTTCCTAGCACCATGGGAAAGGGTGGTGCTTGAATATCATTGGTCAGGGAAAAGGTAAAAATGAAAAACTTCTACGTATTTATCACTTCTACATACCTTTAATAAGTTGAAAAATCACTACAGTGGACACGGTAGATCACAAATGATATGCATATGTTTTTAGGTTAAGTTCACCAGAAACTGAACTAATTACCTAAAATTCCCGTGATGATTCAGTTTATAGAAAACAGTCCTTTCCCAGTGAGAAACTAGTACATATTGGGTTGACCTTGGGCTCTGCTCATTACTGGGATGGTCTTCACATAGCTCTCATGTTAGTTCCTTTAATTCTATTGCTATGAGGAGACTAAAGGTTTAATATTTATAACAGTTTGCCAATGATAACTGATAGTTTTTAGACCCAGGATTTGTCCCTATATCTATCCTTGAAGCCAGTAAGCTTAAATGAAACTATAATTGGGGGATCAAAACTGTTAGGTGATATGGCATCACGCAGATTGACGACATTCCTTACTGTCTTGCACACACTGCTCTACTTCAGACGGGCCTTCCCACAGCATCACCTTAACTGGTAGAACACCGACCTAACCAGGCTCTCCCACAGGATTCCCTGGCCGCAATCCATCCCCATTTCCAGTGACCACAATAGTCCTCCTGAAGTTCAGTTTCTACTCTCCAGCGATCATCACCACTGAGCAAATCCAGTTCATACACCTATACTGTCCTTAAATCTCCTCAATGACAGGTGCCCATCTTCCTTTCATTCATACTTCCCAGTTAAGCGCTATTCTTTGGATACTTCTCTTTGCCTGGGTTGCTCAGGGTTTCCTGGCTGACAATCTACACATGTTCTGTGTTGTGACCTTCAACAACAATCTAAACCATACTCGTGTTCTGGGTTGCTAGCTCACAAGTCACCTCACTGCTCAAGCCTTTTCTGATATTTATCACACGTTGTCTCCCCTGCGCATCCATAGCTCTTTGTTCTCCTTCATCTCAGTACTTCCAATTGTGGATGCATACTGTCTTGGGCTTCCATTTTCAAGGAGGTAAAAATTGAATCTGTTCATTAAGCACCCCAATAAGCTGAAACTGTAGGAATAGTTACAGCTAACAGTTATGTATAATTTCCCCACATGTTGTTCTAAGAGAGTTTGTATATTCTAACTGAGCCCAAAGGATGAACTTAGGAGGCATGTGTGGTAAACAACCTCCAAGGTAGTCTGCAGCTGTCCCCAATTCTGAGTGTTCACATCTATCTGTTAGCACTGACTCTTGAATGTGTAGTAAACAGACTGACTTGCTGCTAATAAACATAATAGGACACAACCAGCGGGATGTTACTCCTGAAGCTTGGCTACAGAGGCTATGGCCTCCGCCATGCTCTCCCTGCTTCTGTGTTTGATTGAGAGAAGACAGCTAGCATGTGATAAATTATGTTATTGAGGAGTCCACATGGCTATAGGCTGGGAGATACATCTGTCTAACATCTAAGAAGGCCCTGAAGGGGGTGGTCTGATAGTTTATCAAGAATTTAATGTGTAACATGATGAGAGAAAAAATAAACTGGGTCTTCTAGATATGCTGTATCCCTCCACAAAGAATTGAATTTGCTAAACAAACAACTGGCCTGTGAAGTAGATCCTTATGCAGGCAAGATGTGAGATGACAGTGTGACCTTACTGAAGCCCTCCATGCAGTTCTGTGATAGACTTGGGTGCCGGGCGACTTGTGACTGTGACTTACAGGAGCTTGCTAACTTATCATGTGGCAACATATAATAAGTTACTGTTTCTTTCCTTTTGTTCACACGACAACATTGAGGCTCATTTACTTAGTAAATAGCAGAGACACGGTTTAAAACAGCACAGTAGAAGTCCAAGCTATACTCTTAACCCCAAAGCTACATTGATTCATAAATTCATAAGGCACCTTCCTTAAATTAGATTATGAACTCCAATAAAGGCAAGCGATTAGGAGATGACTGCAAAAGGTTCTGTAGTATCTTAATTTACATTACTACTAATGGGTCTCTGTTGACTTTTCCACACTTACGTTAACTCTTCTTGTTCAATATCTGCTCATCTCTTGCTTTCTGTAAAATAATAGTCTATCTGTGTATCTTTTAGAGACATATGTTCTTGGGGTTACCATTACTTCATTGTATATTTTGAGTTTAAAACATAGTTGGTAATAAGTATGGTGAGGCTAGAAATGGCTTTGGAATTTCATTAGTCTGGACTGGAAACCTACTTTTGACGAGCTCTGCCTGTGTGGTATAGATTAGATGCATGAGAAAAATCCCTGTAAGTCAAGCTTAACCAATGTGCCAGAACAGGTACTATATAGAGTACTGTCCTCACATAAGTCTATGGCTCATTTCTAATGTATAGCACATTGCTTGGGCCTTTAACTGACCATCTTCTCTCTGAGGTCTTGCTCAAATTTCATGGCTTTAGCATACCCTTCCTTGGCCACAACAAATTTCTGATCCCTTCTCCAACTACACCCCCATCATTTATCTACCCTACTCATATGAACACACAATGATTACAATGTCTGCTATAAGTCAGTAAGATATCTTAGTATCTTTGTGATATTTGATTAATCTGTTTAGTCAAAAAAAACTTAATTGAACACTGTGAACAAAACTTGTGGAAGAAAGCCCCATTAATGAGGAAATCCTTAATACAGTAATCTGAAGAAAGACAGTAGCCAGGAAATACACTAGAATAACAAACATTTTATATTTTACCATTTCACCATAAAGAGTTTTAAAAAGGAAAACAGACTCATGTGATGCATTTGAAAACAACTGACCTGAGACGATAGATAAAAACCAAGTCAGAACATAGAAGGTTGACTCCTTGAATGTGGTACAAGTTCCCAACTGAGTAGCCCTGGCATTACTCTGTCTACACCCATTTCTGCATTGTGGGAAGGAGGGCTGCAACCGCATTTCCGTAACTCTTTGGCTGTTGAAAGGCACTCCAACACACAAGCTCACTTCTCTATGCCGGCTTCAGGCCAGAAGGGCATGGTCTAAGCTGTTGCCTGCCTCTGACCTTTGAGTATTTCCACCAAAAACTGACCACTTGGTGCTATAGACAGTTGCAATCATTGACCGCAGCTACCCTTCAAATCCTGTTCACTGCAGGATTTCCCTGTGCTTCCTATAAGGTTCCACTCTCATCCTTCTCAAGATGGACAAAAAGTTAAAAGTAGAACCCCATAATTCTGCAAAGATAGATGCATACCTTCTAACCAAACACGACTTGACTGAACTCAGACTGACATTCCAGGTGATTTCATGACCTGTCAGTAATGATGGTATCATTCCCTAACAGGGGATGGTTCTTCTTTTTCTCTAGGAGAAGAAATTGGTTTCCATTATGAAAGTTGTAGGTACCCTTCCAGCAGGTGTGAGTTACATTACCCTTCCTATTGCTGTCAAATTTGTCACTTGTAATTTCAAAGATTCTCAAAATCTTTAAAGAATTTAAATTCATGAAATATTGATATGGATAGGAATAATTGTAAAGAACAATTTAAATTCATGTAGTATGTGCTATTAATTACAATGAAAATCTAATATACCTCTAATAACAATAGCCTATGTTGCAGACACAGAACTAGGCTGTTTGACTTCTAATTCTATTTCTTCCATATACTCAACCACTTTTTTACTCTCATTAAATGGAAATAAGATCAGGTAGTGTAGTTGAACAGAATAAATGAGTTTATATATGAAAAGTATTTAAAGTAATGTCGAGTACTACAGTGAAAACCCTATACAAGATTCCTATGCTTATATCAGTTTATACTACATTCTTGCTGTCAGTTACAACCAATGGCAAGAAATCTGAATCCTGTACCCCCAGATCCTCAACTGTCATCCGCTGCCACCAATTCCTGGTAGCAGGATTGATAAAGCAGAGTCCCAAACCAGTGCTAAATTTTGTTTTTTGGGTTTTTGTTTGTTTGTTTGTTTTGTTTTGTCTTTTTGAGATAGGGTTTCTCTATAGTTTTGAAGCCTGTCCTGGAACTAGCTTTTGTAGACCAGGCTGGCCTCGAACTCACAGCCGTCCACCTGCCTCTGCCTCCTGAGTGCTAGGATTAAAGGCATGCACCACCACTGCCCGGCTAAATACAGTGCTATATTTATATTCACAAATATCAGGGAATTGTAACTAGGCTCTAAAACAAATGGATTCAGGAATTTATGGCAAATTGGATGAGACTGGAAGACATTATGCTATGTGAAATAAATCAGGAACACAAAAACAAATACCGAACGTTCTCACTGAGGAGACTGAACTGTTGATCTCATTTAAGTGGATCAGAATAGTGAAATAGTGACTACCTTAACTGCGGGAGTGGTGTATGGGCAGGGATAGAAACAGTGGTTAACCCCTGCAGGGGTGCAGTGAAATAAAGGGTGGATAACCCATGCAGGGGTGCAGGGAAATAAAGGGTGGTTAACCCATGCAGGGCTACAGGGAAATAAAGGGTGGATAACCCCTGCAGGGGTGCAGGGAAATAAAGGGTGGATAACCCACGCAGGGGTTCAGGGAAATAAAGAGTGGATAACTCATGCAGGGGTGCAGGGAAATAAAGAGTGGATAACTTATGCAGGGGTGCAGTGAAATAAAGGGTGGATAACCCATGCAGGGCTGCAGGGAAATAAAGGGTGGATAACCCATGCAGGGGTGCAGGGAAATAAAGGGTGGATAACCCATGCAGGCGTGCAGGGAAATAAAGGGTGGATAACCCACGCAGGGGTTCAGGGAAATAAAGAGTGGATAACTCATGCAGGGGTGCAGGGAAATAAAGAGTGGATAACCCATGCAGGGGTGCAGTGAAATAAAGGGTGGATAACCCATGCAGGGCTGCAGGGAAATAAAGGGTAGATAACCCATGCAGGGGTGCAGTGAAATAAAGGGTGGATAACCCATGCAGGGGTGCAGAGAAATAAAGGGTGGATAACCCATGCAGGGGTGCAGGGAAGTAAAAAGGTGTTAACCCACACAGAGGTGCAGAACAGGAGGAGTGATTTATAATATTGTAGAACAGAGAAAAGATATTTATTGTTCATATTTATTAAATGTCTATTTTATAACAGTTAATGGAGAAGATTTTAACTTTGATGCACACATTGATATGTGACTATTCCTTTACATATGTACAACTGTTCTGTGCCAATTTGAGAAACATTTAGAATTAAAATTGAGCATTTCAATTATGTTGTGCTATGAGACACATAATTTTCTTTTTGCTTTAAGGAACACAAGTAGTTTAGATTGACCTTGAGGCCCCCATGTAAGATACACTGACCTTGATTTTATGGCAATCCTCCCATCTTGTTCTTGTAAACCCTGAATGCTGGGATCACAAATATGAGCTCAAGACATTTGGTATTTTGAAAGCATAGTATATAAATAGAATAAAATAATCTCATTAGCAATTTCTGTATAGATGATTAAACGTTGAAATCATAGCATTTTGGACATACTGGGTTAAATAAAATGTCACTGAAGTTGTAAAAAGAAGAAGTAAAAATACCAAGGAAAGAAAAATGTTGCAGGCATCCAGACAAAGTATGTACAAAGCCAAGCCCAGGAGTAATGAATGTCTTGCTCAAGGGCACATAGCTGATAATAGATAATGGTGGCTCCATCCAGAGTCAGTCTCGAGTGCCCTTGCTTTTGGTCATGACATGGACACCCACGTGGTGATCCTGCTAGGTCTCCTGATTTCCACAGTTGACGGGAGAAGCATTTTCTCAAATTGGTGAAATTATTAAAATCTCTGAGCTCTCCCTTGGTCCACTGAAAGCTGCTTTTCCTTTTTTGTCTATTATGTAGTTTAGTTTCTCTATTATGCATGTTCTTCTTTTTAAGGGGAAGAAAAGGTTATGTATTTAAAAAAAGGTGAGGAAGCCATCGGAAGATGCCATAAATTTATTCTGTCAGCAGGCCGAGTTGTGTGACAGTTAGAGACATGACTTGATGCAGAGATGAGAAGTGTGACTTTTTTTGACTGTCACACTGGATGAGATGGATGGATTTTGGAACACATCCCAGGAAGCTGAGACATTCATGTGGTCAAGTGTTGGTCTCTCTGATCAAATCTGACTTGCCGTCTCTGAGTTGCAGGATTCTGCCAGCCCTGCAGATGCTGCACTGTGTGTCTGCAAATGCAATTGGTGTGATACCATCTGCAAGACCCTGCATACGTCCTCATCCAGCCAGCCATTGTTTCCTGGGGAACTGATGGACAGTCTCACATTCTACCTGTGCTAATTGAGTTATTTTCACACATGCTAATGTGTTGGTGACTTGGGGTCTAGTCCTCGTACACTCTGTACGGGGGATGCATGTAAATGGGAGAAAATCCTAGGCAATCGCTGCCAAAACACAGATAGCCTCCAATCTAGTGAACAGGAATAGCTAGTATTTGAATTATAACTCCAGACATCAGTGTACCAAAGGCATGTTTTGAGGAGTGAACCAGTATGAAGTTACCTAGGTTCCCACTGTCTAATAAACGGATCCTGAATTATAGTCTCTTAGCTTACCCATAATTTACTTTCTTCCTGTGGATCGCATGGGTATGATGATATCTTCCCATGACCTCAACTTATTTCAAACTAACATCACCAGGAAGCCAAATAGAAGAAAATGAGTGTGAGTCTGGCCTCCCATTCAGAGATGTTTAGTTAATGAATTTCCCAAAGTACTTGGGTATGAGGAAAGTCCACGTATCTGCTACAGTAGATGCTGTGTGATCTGAAGCAAAGGGGAGCAATATTGATTCAGTTAATACCCCACAGCTTAACTAAAGGTGAATATGTTTACAAGAATATACATCATACCCAAGCCTTTCACTCTAATGTAAAATATACAATAGTGCATTATTTTACCAAGCTTTTGATGAGACACCAAACTGCTTTGTCTTTGAGCAGGCCTTTTCATTGAATGTGAATTGCTTTGTTGGCCACCATTGCCCTTCACCTTTATTGTTCATCTGCACAACATTCATAATGCATTTTCTATTAATTCTACTTTGAGTTGATCCGACTTACAGAGACCTACGGAGAAATCTATCTATGTTTTTGGAAGCCATGTTTCTCCAAAGCATTCAATTTAGTTGTCACAGAAACATAACCTTCTTTTCTGCATTCATAGTTCATAAATACAAATATAATTACAATTGTAAGTTAATTAAGTTGTTACAATAACAAATAAAAATGACACATACATGGATTTGGGGCAAACCCAATATAACCGTGATACACATGCAGCTCATATTTGGTTAGAAGCACATGGTGTCCCAGGCAAGGATCCCATTGGTTACTAAAACTCCATATATGGTGATCAGTCAGTATGTTTTACTAAAGGGAGAGAGGAAGATTAACCCAACAACTTGACTGTGTCTCACACCATACTTACACTGACTGTACATTATCTACGATGAAGTCCCTGTTGTGTAGGTCTGCTTGTCTGGTACTTACACTGACCATAATAGCATAACATGTGCCTGCTTTACTAACTTCAAATGTTCAAACCACATTTGCAAATATATATATATATATGTGCAAATATATATATATACACACACAATTATGGCTCATATGAGTTGTTACTTATAGTACATAGTAGAATAGTGGCTTTTTACATCTGGCTACTAGTTACCCAAATAGAAAGATAAATAGTTACTAGTCACCCAAAATACATGTTAGATAAAATGTACGAGTCTTATTGCATATTCTGGTACTAACACAACTAGTATTTTACATCCATCCTTCCATCAGGCCACAATAAAGAACACTTTTTACCCTGATCAGTTGAAGATGGAAAATTCTTTATAATATGTCTTAATGCTGTAGGGATGTTCCAGAAATCCAAACATCTCACCCATCCAATAACTCCTAGGTAGTTTCAGTGCACATAAAAGCACACCAGAATTTCAGAGCATAATCAATTATATTACTTAAGTCGGAAGTGGGTGGGACCCATGAATAAAAGCAAAGAAATTTAAACAACACCAGATACTTATTGCAGATTTCCAAACACTGATAGACAAGCACAGAGCTGGGGAGGAGAGGAGAAAGAACCAACTGATGCCACACATTGTCTGCAAAGCTCAGAAGCAAACAGTTGAAGCCCTTCATCTACTGAAGAAGTACAATCACTTTTAAAATTCTGTTTGAAAACTATGAAGGCAGGATCATGAAATAATCATTCTGAATACTTTTTCTCCAATTACAAAAGAACAATTCCACAATCTCTGGGGATTGCAGGATTATAAAATTTGCTTGGTTGACAAATTATCAACCAAGTTTTGGAATTTCATTCCCTGTGTTTTTGTGGTAAAGAACTACTTATACCATCTTATAAGGGCCTAATATAGAATGCAAGTGGATGGGAAAATTCAACAACAGATATGAGAAAAAATAATTTAACAAACTTCTTAATATGACATTCTATTTGTCTGTTTAATATTCCTTGCTGTGCACAACATAAAATCAGTTTGTCATAATCTTAAACATTCTTTGCTGGTTCTGAAAGCTCCAGAGCAAACTGCCATTCTTTTACTTTCTCAAGCACAAAATGCAAACAGAATGTTTTCCTTTTCTCTTGGAAAAGATGAATTACCCTAGCTTGACAGAGGGTAATTAGCACACCCAGTGCAAGTTAAGAGAATGGGTTGACAAGCACAAAAAATGCTAAGAAAACATAGGCACATTTTTGCATGTGTTTTAATACATAAATGATTAAAAACATAACTATATATGTTAATTGCCACCAACTGCAACACAACCCTATGGGAAGACAATATTAAGTCATGGAAAACAGTACATCTTTAATTATTTGTCTATTCTACAAACAAGTTTAATTGGAATCTAAAAACAGCAAGGGACAAGAGCTCAGTTCATTAGGGACCAACTAACTGTAAAGGGCAGATGAAAACCTTTTGTCTGATGTAGATGTACCTCCTGAGCACCGTGAGAGAGCACCAGGCAGGGCACTAATCAGTAATAAGAGGTGTTCTCATTATTAAGCTCATAAAGCATAAAGCAGGTCACCACAAGCTTTGAAGGTACTGATCATCAATTATTTCGCTAATTGTTTGTTCTGTTTGCATGTCTCAGGGTAAAAGGAAAAAGCCACCGAAGCGAAAAAGAGACACTGATAATTGCTACCTCAGTGACAGTCGGTCTTTAGTATCTCATTATTTATGATTTGTTTTGTTGTGCATATGTGACTTTAAGTCTTTTGTATTAATGTATACCCAAGAAGCCTATTGTGTAACACTTACAAAAAGAATTACACAAAGTAATTGCCAAACACAGGCATAGAACTTGTCCTCAAAGAGTGTGGGAGTGTGGGAGTGAGAGAGCGTATTTGAGTGAGTGCATGAGCGTATATGTGCATGAGTGAGTGTGTGTGAGTATGTGTGTGAGAGAGTATGTGTGTGTTGTCAGTGTGTGAATGTGTGAGCATATGTGTGTGAGAGAGAGTATGTGTATCGTGTGGGTGTAAAAGAATGTGTGTGAGGAGAGTGTGTGTATCGTGTGGGTGTAAGAGAATGTGTGTGAGGAGAGTGTGTGTATCGTGTGGGTGTAAGAGAATGTGTGTGAGAAGAGTGTGTGTGTGTTGTCAGTGTGTGAATGTGTGAGCATATGTGTGTGAGGAGAGTGTGTGTATCGTGCGGGTGTAAGAGAGTGTGTGTGAGGAGAATGTGTGTATCGTGCGGGTGTAAGAGAATGTATGTGAGGAGAATGTGTGTATCGTGCGGGTGTAAGAGAATGTATGTGAGGAGAATGTGTGTATCGTGCGGGTGTAAGAGACTGTGTGTGAGAATGGTATGTTGGGTGAGTGTGTGTCTGAGAGTATAAGAAGTGTGTGAGTGCATGAGAGCGAGTGTGTGTGAGTGGATTGTGTGAGTGTGTGCATGTGTGTGTGTTGTGAATTCAGGAACCCTCACTTATAATTTCTTGCAGTTGAGAAACTAGTAGATAGCCTTTTGAAGACTAAAATCATCACCTTTCTGTTTAGCAGACTCTAAGTTTACAGATGTCACTAGAAGCTGAGCCAACCCTCTTTAAGGAACACCTGTAACATGGGTAACAATTCTAAATTAAAAGGAGGCAAAAACACAGAATGTACCTGAATTCTGTAATGAGTTTAACTTTTCAAGCCTCCCCATTAAGGTATCCCTTAGGACAAGTATATTGCTTGCCTGGGGAATAGGAGCCACCAATCTCATGGCAGCCATTTCTGGACATTCTTAAGCTATCAGGCAATTTTTATGCTCATCTTTGAATTTTTCTTATTTTAATGTTCAATCAACATATTAAATATTTTTTAAAATAAAAAGTCACAAGAGTTTCTATACTGAAAACAGCACAAATTTATCAGGAATGTTTCAGAATGTGTTGTGGGATATTCATACATTGTGTGAAAGTATATTGCAGTGCTTGGTGTAATAAAAAGCTGAACAGCCAATAGATTGGCAGGGGTATAGGCAGGACTCCCAGGAAGAGGAAGGAAGAGGAGAATCTAGGCACATAAGAAATGCCAGGAAATACAGAGAGAAAATGAGAGAAAGGTGGAAGAGAGGTAATGCCACGTGATAGAATATAGATTAATAGAAATGGGTTAACTTAAGCTATAAGAGCTAGTTAGGAACAAGCATAAACTATAGGCTGAGCTTTTATAATTAATAAGAAGTCTCTGTGTTATTATTTAGGAGCTGGCTGGTGGGACAGAAAAAGACTCATTACAAAAATATATGTAGAATTGAATGCATTCACTTTGCAAAGATTTGGTATGATGACAAGATATGGGTCGTGGTTATGGAAATACTATCTTTTGTACACATTTGACTTTGGAAAAAAAACTAAAAATGATTTTTTTTTTTGTGGAGAAAAACTCCAAGGTCCTCTTCTTCCCACCTTACTCTGACTTAGTTGCACAAAGAATGCAAGAGTGATACACAGTTGCATTCACACAGTTAATTTGTATGATGCTGGAGTGATTAAATCTTTAGTCACAAGCACTCAGGGGCTTGTCCACAAAGCACAAATGTCAAGAATTGTTATGGAATTAGACACCAGTTCTAGGAACTAGACAAAGCTAGTCTATGGTCCTTCTCCATGCAGTCAACTTCTTTGACGGAATTAAGCAGATGAGGAACATTTTTTTTATTCCACAGGAAATAAAGCATAATTATCCCACTAAGTAGGCAAAGGGGAAGATGTTATTAAAAGATATCTAGTTTCCTTGTAAATTAAGGCAAGGAACGAAGTGTTTAAGTACTTTGTGAGAGAATACATTTCAGGTAACTGCACCTGTACTGGAGAAAATTACTCTTCAATCGCGCATAGCAATTAGAGTTGTTGTTTAACTGTTATGAAAAGCCTGCAGTGTGCTAGAAAGTTCAAACAATTCCTACAAAGCTTTCATTGGGGTAGGTAGAGAAGACAACGTGAAGAAACCATCCAGAGAGCAGCACTCACTCAAACTCCCCCAAGCACCCTTAGCCAATGGCACTGTGTATCCAGCAGGATTGTCAGAGTAATTAAATGCATGGCATTAAATTCTTTCATAAGAAGATGCTGTGAGCTGAATGGTTCAACATAATGGTTATCATATGCAGCAGTTGATATGTTATTTTCACTTTTTATGCGACCCAAATAAGGGACTTCAAGGCACTTTGCTGTCACAGAATAGGTATAACAAATATTATCCCAGTAATTATCAGCCATTAACTATGCCAAACTCTTTACTCAAGCAGTTTCAAGCAGTTTAATCGACAATTAGTAATAACAAATCGTACAGAAATACCTCCATTCCGCCAGAGTTGTCTCCCTCCCGCTTCCCTGTCCTGTCAGATGTAGCGCCAGCATTTGGAAATACTGAGTTTTTGAAGGAATAACAACTATCCTTGGCAACATAGATTCTGCTGAAGCTATACTCCTGGCTAAAATGGAACAAAGGGAAAGATAGTAAAACTTGATTTGTCATTGGATTCCAATAGCCAGAGCCTATGAAACCCCAGAGAAGGGACGTGTTCTAAGTCTGCCTCTTGCCTTAATCTCCCTGTATTTCTAGAACTGTGTGTATTTCTGTCATCATTGTCATTGTCCTCCTCAGAAGCAATAAAACTGATAACTGCTGTAGGAAAAATTGAACAACGTACCATTAAAATTTGGCCCAATATTATTAAAGAAAGCGCAATAGCAAAGAGCTACGTGTGCTCCAGCCTCTCTTTTTCATTATGCATTCAATGAATTGTAAATCAGACATTTGTTTCTGAGATCTTTTACTTTCTCTTTCCCTTGTTATCAGTGACTGAGCATCGCAAGCTCCCATTTAAAAGCAGCCGTTTCAGTGTTATTGATACCAGTGTGACATCGACACTGCATGCTTTATCTTATGTGGGGGCTTATAATTGAGTTGTCCATGCTTTATGCTATCATTTAGTAGCTGTTCAGTGCGGTAGGAAGCATGATTTAAAACCATCACCTCCCTCAGGACTGATTGTGCCCGGGTCCCCCTGAAGTCAAAGGGCGCTTTGTGTGGACTCAGACTGGACTCATAATGAGCCGAGTTGATGAGAGTCCAGTTTTCCGAGAATGACTAGTGCTGAGTCTTCAAGGTCATTCATCAATTTCATCTGAGAAGGAGGACCCTTTATTTGCGATCTCTTCCTAAATAGGTACACAATTAAAAGGGGAATTATTCATCCCGGTGGCAATCACTTTATTTACAAAGGGCATGTTGAGCCCCCATCTCCTCTCATTGCCAGATGGTCTGTGTGCCCGAGCAACTAAAGGCAGCCTCAATGAATATTTTACATTTTCCTCTCTGAACCGCTGGCTCTATTATTTCTCTACTGGCCAAAGTGAAAGAAAAATTCTTCTTACAGGTTTGCCCTGTACGGTTTAATCTTTCTTTAAGCTCAGAGTTGACGAAAACAAAAGTGGCGCCCTTTTAAGTTGTCTGCCCAATAATTAAGCTCAATTTTTTTATTTTAAAAACACATTTTTATTTCAAAAAAATTCAGATGATGAACACACATTTAGAATTGTCCGCTATGCCTCAGGCAGAGAAGCATCTCTAACACAACTGGCAGTGCTCTATCCCAGAATGTATACCACTTTCCTGTGCAATAAATGAAAGGCAAGGAGAGGCTGGTTAGCTACATCAGCAGGGACATGATGCCTCTGTGGATACCTGACTTCCTGAGTTCATTCTCTGAATCTTCAGAAGGTGTCAGGGTAGAAACAGATCCTGAGAGTGGGGCTCTAGCTTCCACCTATTCATTGTAACATATGAATGTCTGTGCACACACACACAAACAACTTATAAAGGGTTATTGAAGAATATCAATAAAATATGTGTGTGTGTTGGCAAGGACATAATAGTAATGAACAGATGACCAAGTCTTTGGGACATAACAGAGTGAAAATTCTACTTACATTTTAGAGAAGGGTTTCATTGCCATCCTTTGAAAGCTCTTCTCCAAGCAGTGGCTGAAATGCCTGCACCTTTCATCTCAAAGCCTTGTCATCTCGATGGACTGGCAGTAAAATGGATCTCCCACTCAGCCCCTGCTGGTAGCAACCATTCACATGTTCCCTTTCTTTGAAAAAATGTAGGGGGCACATGACTATTTGGGGATCAAGAATTCACACAACTATATACATCTTAAAAATAACAAAGAAATGAGCAATATTTTGATAAACACATAGTGATAGTTATGCCAATATGCTTCCTAACACACTCTTTTTTATCTGAGGTTTGCACCAAGAAACCTACAAACATGGACCTGACCTTTGGGGTTTCCTAACCAGTTGCCTGAGGAGATGCTCTTAGATTTCCTAGACAAGGCTACCTCTCATAGTATAAAAATAGTAATAGATTTTTCTGGCAAATATCATCAAAGGCACAACGTTAAGTTTGGTAAGAATTAAATGAGAACATATATCAAACATCTGAATACCTCATTTGTTTAACATATGCTATTTTCTGCCCTAATAAAGAGCTATATAAATATTATGTATATCTAATACTACTTTCGCTCGGAGGAATTAGAGAATGACAATTAGGAAAATGGACTCTTGAATCCAAGTCTTGCTTTAGTGTGAGATGAGTTACTTAAGCTGTGGCTTTCTGTTCATCCCTCCAATACAAACTACACAAGAACACCTTGGCTTAGTCCTACCCTGAGTTTTGTTACTGACAAATTTGTTACAAATTCAACACTTAAGTGACAAAGAAGTATAGTTGAGAGAATAAGGATTGTGTCAACCCTGTGAAACATTTTTCTTTTGAGCCCCTAGTACTTTGAATTGTGATGGTTCATGGGCTTATTGCTCTAGTCTTGTCTGGTTCAACTAAGGCGCACCCTTGATTTGAATGATGTATGCTCTTTTTAAACCCAAGGAGCCAAAACACAATGTTGATTTCATTGTGTGTTGGCTCCACAAAGGTGGCCTCTACGAACACCTTACTATATTCTTGAGCATACCTGACCACTCCCAAGAGCTCCAGGAGTAAGTTTCCAGAAATAGAGGAGAAAGTTTTATAGCTAGTACCTATTGGACTTCTATTGGAAGTATATGAAAAATTTGGCAGGATAGTCTGGCCCTGGTTAGATTTAAGATGTCAATTTTATATACACAAAGATAAGATGAAATATAAGATGCAGAGTTAGATAGGATATCCATTGCAAATGATAGAAGGAAATAAAATGTAAGAGCTTCTGAGGGCAAGATCATCAAGGTTTCTTTCTTTTCCTACTACTTTCATTTCTATCGGCATGTGTTTTTCAGAAAAAGAAAAACAGAATTCAATTACATCCATGTAATGTTTCCTTCGGGGAAATAATTAGTGGGCTATCTTGTGACTTCAGCATAATTCTCTTCACCTCTCACTATTATAAATTCTTACATCTGATTTCCCCTTAGAAATGGAAGGTCTCGTTCTCCTCAATACAGCGATTAAGATGATGGATTCTTTGGACAGGAAGGTTTGGGGTTACAGCATCATACACTATGAAAAGTATATCTCATGTTTATTATGAACCTTTGGGCAATACTACATAGTGCACAGGGTGAATGTGTCCCAAAGACCAGCATCCCAACCACCCTCAAAAAACGACCTTATTTGGAAATCAGGTCATTACTAGTTAAGACCAAAATATACAGAGTATGATGAGTCCTTATGAAAATAGAAGACTACATGAAGAAACAAGCAGAAGGAAGGTCACACAACAGCAAAGACAGACGTGGATTGTACAGCTACTGGCCAAAGAAAGGTAAGGATTGTCTGAAGTTCCAAAATTTAGTGGAGAGGCAGGAAAGCACTCCCTTCAGTCCCACAGCAATCAGATGTCAGTACATCCAGATTTGGGCTTCTGTTTAAAACCACGCAAGTACACATTTTATTGTGTTAAACAACTGTGATAATTTATCCCAATAAACTTCCCCATAGGAAGCTCCATGGAATCGCTTCCATTTGAACGCAGGAAGTGTGTGTGGAGTGTCTACTGTGATGAGCAGCACTCAACACTGACCTTCCCTTCTAAGTGTCTACTATGAGAATTAGTCTCCACGGACTCCCAGTACTGTCTGCTTTATCCATCATTTCACAGAATAGTCATCACGGTGATTAGAGTCCTCCTCTCTAAATTTCAAGACTGAACTAAAGCATGTAGTTAGGAAAGAGCATTAAATGTTCTGAGCTACAGTTGGGGCACTCTATCTGAGCCACTGTATAGAACAAAGCCAAAATGATCTCACCAAACCAACAAAGAAAGGTGGATTTGAAGAGTCCCTCAGTCAGAATTACAAAACTAGAAAGCATGAGCCATATAAAGACTTGGGCAGGAGGTATACGGCTATAGATCAACTGCTGACAGAGTGTGAAGAGAAACAAAATATGAGGAGCCGATGAAAGAAGACAATGAAAGTTTCGAGCAAGCAGATGAGAAGTCGGAGGTCAGACCGGCAATGATGTGGGAGGCCCCTCTGTATGCTGTGAATGTATTTTATTACCATTGGTTAATAAAGAAGCTCCTTTGACCTATGGCAAGGATGAATATAACAAGGCAGGAAATCCAAGCAGAGATAAAAGGAAAAAGAAGGTGGAGTCAGGGAGATGCCAGTCAGTTGCCAAGGAAACAAGACATGTAGAAAATGAGGTAATGCCATGGCTATACAGCAATACATAGACTGATAGAAATGGGTTAATTGAAGATATAAGAACTAACTAGGAATATGCCTGATTCATGGGCCAAATAGAGTTGTAATTGACATATTACAACACTAACTAATTAATTAAAACACAAAATTAATATAATATATTATAATTAATAATTCTGCATGATTATTTGGGTCTGGGCAGCTGGGGAACAAATGAGTGGTATCTGTTTACAATGCACCAGAACATTCTAAATAAACTTCCTTCATTCATTCCAGTATCACAGCTTAAAATATAAAGCTAATTTACTTTTGACCCTGAATTCTAATTTTCAGAAGATAGAAGATAGAAGGAAACACGGAAAATAAAGAGCTCTCATAGTGTTCATAGACAGGGCCTGTTTATAGCCCACCAAGTTAAGTTCTTTCAAAAAAGAAGCATATACATCTTTGCTTATTAAAATCCCCTTTTCTCTGTAACCAGGAAGTCTGCAAGCATTACGTTTGCTAAAAATGATAAATGAGATTGTTTAATATATTCTTTCGTGACTTATTTTAAATGTATGTAGCTTTGAATTGGCAACCCCAGCTGTTCCACTGTGAACTCACCATCATGATCCCTACCTTATCTGTTTATGTCTTACACACGCCAGTCAGGCTGATGGCTCCATGCACTGAGAAAGCTGTTACCGTAGCAGTTTGATGTGCACTTGTGGCAATACTAGGTAAAAATTTTAAGGTTTATTTTTATTTCTATTTGTGTTTGCATGTGTGTGTGTTTGTGTTGTGTGTTCATCATACATGTGAGGGTGTCCAGAGAGGAAAGAAGAACTCATTAAAGCCTTTGGACCTGGAGTTACAGGCAGTTGTGAACTAACTGCCTTGTTGGCTTGCTGGAAACCCAACTCAAGTCCTCCGGAAGAGCTCTTAGCTACTGAGTCGTCCTTTCAACCCAGGTACCTAAAGTTTAATTGTCTGTTCTGATGCTTAGACAAATTTCTTTAAATGACAAACAATGGTTTAAGTTTCTATTCGATTTTCTTCCTCTCTTGTTGTTATCTGTGATTTATCCCATGTAACAGTTGCCAGAACTATCTGACAAATCCTAGCATACTACATGTTTATCGTGCCTTAATGTATGCTGAAAATTTAGATTTAAAAATGAGTGACTTCATCCAATGAAATCAGAGGGAAAGTCCTCTTTTCTTGGATCAGCTCAGGTGTTCTGAAAAACATACAAATTCTCTGAAAAAAATACAAATTCATGATTGAAATGCTGGTCACCTTGGAGGACTTATTCTAACTTATATTTAATAAATGCACCAAGAGGCTCAGAGAGCAAGAATCCCTGAGACTGTGTAAGGTCTGTGCTTTTCATGAAAAGCTGCAGGTGATCCTCATAAGACTAAAAACAAGAATGCAAATCACAAAGGAATTTTACCCCGAGAAAGGAGCCATGTGCCCCAAACACCAAGAAAGAAAAGTCGGAAAGTAAATCAAACATCTTTGTTTCCAACATAATTTGACTTATTTTTGTTTTTGAAATTTTCTCTCCTGTTAGCAATGATCCTTTTGTCCGAAGTTCAGAGCGGAGCTGAGAAACTTCTGAAAAAGTTTCTTGGAGATATTGCTAAGATGAACAAAACCCTGAAAATTACACCCTTTCAGGATGAAGCCACGGCAGAAAGCTAGGTAAGGTACTTGAACTAAATGAAAGCAGGGGCTTGGATTCCACCCACTGCTTTACCTAAGAAGAGAATTTCATTTCATGTAACCCAGGCAGGTGGGACTCGACAGAACAATGCTCTGCCACGGGTTCTTGCTTTGTTGCAAGCTTCTTGTCATTTTAAAGTGTTTATAAATTCCATGAAAGGACTAATACCCTAAATAAACATGGGGAAAGATTTAGCCCTTGACATGAAAACATCTTTTGAACACTTTTATGATGAAAGTAGTCAATTATTCTTTTGGAATAACTAAATAATGGGAAAACTAAGCTGAAGAGGGTTACTACTGTTACTGTTAAGTTTTATTTTCAATCAAAACAAATTACAGAATTAATACACAATCATTATATTTTAGAACTTGAAGAAAATGCTAAAGTAAAATAAAATGAATGGAATTCCATCAGCTAAGGAATAGCCCCACGATGCTCTTAATTGCTTCCACTTAATCAACTATACACGTCCATGTGTGTATTACTTTTCAAACAAAAAGTAAATGGACATATCACATACTTTTATGTAAATTAAATATTTTTAGTAAAAGTTTTTAAATGTCTTGTTATTGCCCTTCCATGACAAAATTGAATACCTTCTTTGCCACCATGGTGGGTTCTCTAGTTGGGTGGGCTACACCTTGACTGATAACATGTACAGTGTTAGATATGGACATTACAAACAACACTGTGACAAATGCCATTGTATATAAATCTTTATGCACCTGTATAATTATTTCCCTCTTAGAAGTGTTAACTTGATTATTTCAGAGCTTTCAGATACCACCAACAAGCTGCATTAATAAGGATGTTCCCATTCACACTGCTACAGAAAGTTTATGAGAACATTATTTATCTCACATCCTCATCCATTCAGATTCCTTCATCTAATTATTTTTCAGTCTGATAGCTACAGCACAATATGTCAATTACAGTAGACAACAATATGTATGTTTTAGAAACAAGTTTAAATCAGCCATTTAAAGAAGAAAGCAAATAAACCAATGATGGACATAAAATGCAAAGACAAATATACTAATCAATCTAATAAAGGAGAAGGAAAAAATGAAGTCCATCAAAGAACAGAGCGTAGTAAATCAGTAGCACAATGATAAATTTAAACTTAATAATGGTGATGATTCAAATACTCTGATGAAAACAAAGCAATACTTAGGTTGCATTCATCAGAATGACAATCTCACCACATGCAATGACCATATGAAGCATACTTTCTGTTCCCATTGACTAGAGCTTGAGTCATTAACAGAAAACTTTCTGGAAAATCCTCCAAAAGTTGGAAATTAAACAACCTTCTCAAAAAGCTATGGATCAAATGAGATCACAAAGGCAATTTAAAAAGTTTGAAAAGAAAGAAAATAAAAAAGTCATATAAAACTGTGGGGTTATACTAATGCCATGCTTAAAGAAAAGTTTCTAGCAGCCAATATTGAACTAAGATCAGAAAGATGAGGAACCAGAAGAGTAAATGGCACCCAAAAGAAACATAAGAAGGGAAGTTAAAAGACTAAGCTTGTCATGGTGGGTCATACTTTGAATCTCCACTGAAAGAAGTCCTACCTCTAGCGTTGCATTTGTGCTGAACATCCAGTGTTCTTTCTTTAAAACTGGGAAGGCAATAAAAGTGTCTGATCCTATGACTTCTCATCAACATGGCCTTTGGGGTTCTAACAATGCAACATGGAATCAACAAATTAATACATTCTCACAGATTGGAAAGAAATAAGTAGTGTTGCTACTGGTCATGGTCAACATTATTATATAAGTAAAAAATGCTAGCAAATATTCAAAGAGTGTTAACAGGTTTTTGTCCCACCTGGTCCCACAACTGTTCAGCCCCAAAGAAGCACACAAAGGTCTACATTACTTATAAACTGGTTGGCCTATTAGCTCAGGCTTCTTATAACTCTTCTAACTTATTTTAGCCCATAATTTTTACCTGGATTAGCCGTGTGGCTTGGTACCTTTCATTAGTGAGGCACCCTCATCTTGCTTTCTCTGTGTCTGGCTTCCGCTGTAACTGGACTCTTTCCTCTTCCCAGAATTCTCCTGTTCTCCTTGCCCCACCTATACTACATGCCTGGTCAGCCCGCCTATATTTCATGCCTGCTACTGACCAATCAGTGTTTTATTAAAATACAATTGACAGGGTACAGACCATTGTACCATAGCAAAAGAGAATTTAAAAATTTGGGATATAAAATCAATAAAGGAAACATACTTCTATATACCTGCAAATAATTGAAAATTAAAATTAAGACACTCTAAATACACCATTTACAATGTCATAAAAAGAAGTAGCTAATAGAAATAAAGCTGGCTGACTGAAAATGGAAAATTGTATATTGAGAAGTAGAAATTAAAATACACTCAAAATACATGCAGAGGGACAATATATTATTCTTGACTCAAAAGATTCAATAATGCCACCAAGTCACATCTTTCCAAAATTTAATCTCTAGATTCAACCTAATTCTACTAAACATTTTTGTAGCCTCTTTGTTTTGTGTACAAAAATATCAAGTTGATTCACAGATTTATGTATAAGCACAAAGATCATAGAATATTCTAAAGTAGTTAGGATCAGAAAGCATTACTGAAGAACCTACACAAAAGAGAACCACAGTAAGGACTAGAGAGATGGCTCAGTAGGCGAGCACCTATCACACAAGCACAAAAACTTTAGTTTGCATCTAGAACCCAAGCAAAAGTTTGGGTCTATAGCACTGGCACTAGCACTGTGAATGGCACAGGCAGGAGGATCGCTGGAACTCACAGGCCAACTAATCCAGCCAGTCAAATGAATTCCAGGTTCAATAAGAGATACTGTCTCTAAAGATAAGTAGAAAGCTATAGGGCAAGATGCCAAACATTAACCTCTGGATTCCACATGCATTCACATACATGCACTTGGATGCACACATTGCAAACACACACAAAAATACACACATACTACACACAAAACACATTGAAATCCCACCTGCAAACAATTATAACAGCTAAAATGAAAAATCAGAAGTATAAGAACTCCTCAAATGAATAGGATCATATGAAGAATAGCATGAATGTAGAACAGGCGGACCCTCACACCCTGATGGAAGTTTCCCTTGGAATGCAGTGTGTCAGTATCTTGAAAACATTAAACATATGTTTGCAGTACAACCTGTTCATTTCATTACTCCAAGAATCAAAAATATATTTCCACATAAAGATGTGTACCCTAATGTTCAGCCTAGAGTTATTTAGCTCTCTCTCAAAACAAAACAAAACAAAACAAAAACCCAAAATCCCGACCTTCCAAATGTCCCTCATTATGTAGTAAACAAATTATGGTACACCATCAAATCAAGCTGGGAAAGAATGAACTATCCTACACACAACACGGATGGATCTTAGATAATTATACTGAGTGACAGAAGTGAGACAATTAACATGTGCATATGCTGTGGTTTATTTATGTAAGTCCCAGAAAATGCTACCTAGTTTATAGTGACAGAAAGCACACCACTAATTGCCTGAGGAAGAGTAGAGGTAGATCCATTCCAAAGGGCACAAGGAACCTCAAGGGTGATGGATATGTTCGTTATCTTGATACGGCAATGGCTTCACAGGTATGACAGGTACGTCAAAACTCATCAAGTTGTATACTTTAAATATATGCACTTTATTTTGCATCAATTACACCTTAATGAAGCTGAAAAATAAGTATAAAAATGCCCACTTCTGTGATCACCCACGTCAGGGCATATGCACACATTCAGTTTTAGTTTCGCCAATTCCCTCACTATAAGATTGCACCTCAGGTTTAAATTTCCGCTGAGAACAATCACACACAATTACTTCTAAAATTCCATTCCACCAACACTATTTTCTTCCTACATATTACTCCTCATAGAAACTCATTGATTGTACTCACTAACGTTTAGAAAAGACCTATCTGAAATAATAAAGAGCAATCTAGCCATGTGAAGTTTCCTAATTTTGTCTTCATGTTTAGTTAACCTTACCCTGTAACTTCATTTTATTTTCCCAAAGCTACATTTACTGTGGTGTGTGTGTGTGTGTGTGTGTGTGTGTGTGTGTGTGTGTACCATTTATTCAATAGACCACAACCAAGATAATAACATGGGGACTTACATGTCTTAGAAGACCCACGTAGAGAAAAAAGCATTCTCTCTCTCTCTCTCTCTCTCTCTCTCTCTCTCTCTCTCTCTCTCTCTCTCTCTCTCACACACACACACACACACACACACACACACACACAAACACAATTGAGAATGTCTGAAGAGAGTTAGCTGTAGATGCCCAGACATTAAGTTTAATTTCAGTTAAGTGTCTGTCTCGAAGACTCTTATCTAAGGTAACAATGACTATCCTAGATTGAAAGGAACAAATCTCCACTGTCAAAATTGGTGCTGTGCCTTCCCTACAATTATTTGTATAATCAGAGCACCAGGATCTTGATATGATATCTTCCAGGCAATGATAAAAATAATGAGGGAAATATGCAGCAAATAACTAAAACAGCCTGGGGATGAGCATATACAGATGACAGCTGAAACTTAGCTCCTGTGCGCTTTCAAAGGGGCTCATGTTAAGTTTAATGCCTCTGGCTAAACTGTCAGTATAGACTAATGAAAGCGCAAGGGGAGTGGATGCTGAGAAGTTAGTGTAGTAGAAAATTTGCTTAGACATTTTCACCATTATCTTTATGAGTGGTAGATGGTCTTTCAGGTGTGAATCCCATTTCTCCTTACTTAGAGACCTTCAATTAATGTGTCTAATAGTGTACCTATATCCACATGCATTTTCTTAAGGAACTCATTTCAAGGAACATTTAATAGCTCTCAAATGAATATCAGTGTCATAAAAGTATTCTGAGGCAGCTTTTTCAGAATAACTAGTTTTTATAATAATTTATACCCATAGTAGAAATCACAATGACAGCTGGGCTACTTCTGGTGAATCAGGCACTATGATAAGTATTCTGTCTTTTCACGTGACTTGCATTAGCATTAGCTGGTTCTCCAGAAAATGGAAGAGGCTGCTCACAGCACACCATTTTTCTTGCTTGAAGCTTAGAATGCCCTTTGAAGATGTTCCAGGTCTTTCCTAACCTATTTAACCTCAAGGCTATTTAACCTCATTCCTCTCTTTTTCCGTTTTGAAGTACACAATTATTTGGCTTTCTGAATAAACCCATTGGAGAAGAGAAAAGGTAAAATTAAAAGTCATCCTTGTTAGCGATCAGATGCCATTAACCCATCCAAACATTCATGTTTCCCCGAAAGGAAGGTTGGACAGATTTTTATCAGCATCAACAACACCAACAACAATTGTTGATGGATGGGCCTGGGAAAGAACTCGGAGGAAGAGCACTTGCTTACTTGCAAAAGGCCCTAAATTCAATATCCAACCACACAAGGAAAATAGAAGGTGTTATGTGCTTTTGGCTTCTTGACTACCTAACCTGTTATTTCTCACACAAATTCCATAATCATCTTGTCCTTATCTGATTTCTATGCAACTCTGACTAAAGACCATGATCTCTTGGTGTGGGAGGCCCTTCTGTCTATGTGTTGATTTTATTGGTTAATGAATAAAGAAAAGTGGCTTGGCCTATAGCATGGGAGGAGGAAAGTGGAGTCAAAGAGAAGCCATGGATCTGCCACCTGAGATAGACATTGGAAATTTTAGCTGGTAAGCCACAGCCATGTGGCAATATACAGAATAATAGAGATGGGTTAGTTTAGGATATGAGTTTAGCCAGAAATATGCTTAAGCTATCGGCCAAACAATATTGCAAATAATATGGTTTTCTGAGTAGTTATTTTGTGGCCAGGCGGCTGGGAGGAACAAGCGGCCCTTCCCCCAACAATCTCTGTCTTGCAGAATGTGGTACACTAACAGATTTCTTTTATTGATCCTTCCCTGATACAGGCAACACAAGCAGCAAAGTAGAAAGAATATTAAAAGAAGACAACGGTAAGTGCAGAGCCATACAAGTGAGAGTGGTTTTATTGGCTGGCATAATAGCAAGAAGAAAGCAATTCACATTGGGGGGACAGAGGCGGAGCTGTTACAATACCCTCCTTACAACTGTACCCAATCTGGACTTAAGAATTACTACTTTCTTACTGATATATTCTAGATCAGCGGTTCTCAACCTGTAAGTCATGATCCTTTTGGGGATTGCATGTCAGATAGACTGTACATCCCATATTTGCATTATGATTTATAATATGAGCAAAGTTACAGTTATGAAGAAGCAACAAAATAATTTCATGCTGGGGGGGGGGGGCTCACCACAACATGAGGAACTATATTAAAGGGTCACAGCATTAGGAAGGTTGAGAACCACCGTTCTAGATCCATAGCCTTTTAAAAAAATGATATTTACTAATTTCAACTAAATTCAGAACCCCATTGTATATAAAGTTTTTAGTATCAATCTAGATGTGGGCAAAATACATCCAGTGTGTTCATCAACTAGAGATAAGGCATGGTAACATTTTTAAAGATGCTTTATACTCAGGAAAATCACCAACAGCTCACGGGACTATATTCATCAGCAAGATTTGGTATTTATGTAACTGAAAGCTCTGCTACTAATACCGAATTCAAAGGTAGCCCTAGAGATTTTTATTCTATTTTTTCTTCCAGAATGCCCATTCTGTGTCTTTGTGGGTTTCTCTACACGACTGTTATTCTAGCTGCCACAGCCATCAGTGGCCTTAGCAAGCCAAGTAGCCACATTTAACTGGAAACATTAACAAACTATTTGTACCAATACTATAAGAATAAAAATAAATCAGGAAAAAATACAAAGATTTTGAAGTGAGGTAGCAGGGGCGTGTTTCCGCGAGGGCACATGGGCTGATCATTCAAGGTAGCTCAGTTCACAGTTCCAACAGCGTGGTCATCTTAGATTTTTTTTTTTAGACACACAGAGTATTTTCCAAATAGATATCTACTCCCAGTTGGCAGCCATCAGTCCACCATGCTTTCCTTCTGGTAGAGAAAGCCTCCTGGCTGAAGCACTCTTAGGATGGAGAATGCAGCTTCTAGAGCAGAGCAAGCACTATGCCCTAGCTAGCCCAAGCTCTGCTCCCTGGAGCCCCAGCCATCTCGCTTTATCATTGCAAGAAGGAAAAGCTGCAAGCAAGAGGTGGAAGAGAAGGAGCAAAGGGCGAAGAGAAACGGGCAGAGAGAACCGGAAGCCTGCACGCACGTGCGCGGCTCTCCGCCGAAGCTGTGGTGTTGATAGCATTATTGTTTAATCCCTCCGAAGAATATGTGGGAGAGGAAAGCACAACATCCCAAGTTGTTACTTTGTCACAACTTTACAGAATACATAAGCACTTCAGTAAATACACAGATTTTTTTTTCAAACTGTAAATCATCTGTGAGCCACCACTGTTCGACTAATTACAGCAAGAAGCTGTGCTCATTAGCTCTTCTCATCTGGCTCACTGCACGACCTAAATAGTCCGTAAATGAGCCGGCAATTATTGCTGTATTACCACTACCAGCTCCGCTCACATCAAAATATCTCCACCAAATGTTACGCCTGTTGGTATTATCAGGTTAGAAATTTCATAAACATATTGAAGCAGTTAATTGGGAGATTATTTTAAAAAATGTGAAAATAGAATCATCAGTGAAAGAGGTTTCATCAAAGCCCAGATAGGCGGCTCCATCTATAGACAAGCCGTTCAGATTGCAGGCTCTAGAAGCTCTTGTAGCCTGCCTCGAACCTCTGGGAAATGAGGAAAGCAACAGAAATCTACCCACCTCCAACAATAAGAAGGCCAACCACCCATTCTTCCTCTGCCTAGAGACTGTCTTGACATGGTCAAAATTTAACAGATGCATGTACCGAGAGGCCTGGGATGGGAAGGAATGCAGAAATCTGCCAATTTCCGAATCCATTCTTAAGCGTACATACATCCAAGGAGATAAGAATTTGTTGTGTGTTGATGCAATCTACTTTGAGAAATGTTTGCATACAAATTAACGGTGGGGAGAAAAAAAATGAAGAAAAGTAGTTTGAGGAACGATTTCCCAACACCCTCAAATACTTTTGAAACATCTATTTATAATATCAAATGAATAGCTAATTAGTTGCATTCTTATTTATTCATTAGAATGTCCTCTTGGAGCTTCATTTCAGTTTTGTGGATATTCAGAAGTAATACATTAAAAATTTTTGCCATAATTCATATTTTTCAAATTTATCCAACTTTAATTAACCCAATTTAATGAATTCCTATTATGAACATTTTTCTGCACAAAAATAGGGGACCTCAATATTGGGATGCTTTATCTTGTTTTTCATTATTACCATATCAGATTAATTATTTATTATTATCCTAAAAATACAGAAGAAATAAAAAATTGCTGAAAGTTAATGAGTGCTATGATTCTATTGGCATCTCCTGCCTTTATCAGAGAAAATAACAGTTTAATAAAGAAGCATTTGATTTGATTCTTGTACTACTTGCATTCATACAAAGCAAAAGCCTTATCAGAGAAAATAGCAGTTTAATAAATAAGCATTTGATTTGATTCTTGTTCTAGTTGCATTCATGCAAAGCAAAAGTGGTCTGTGTTGGGTCAAATATTGTCATTTACCCGGGTCTTATGCTGGCTCACACTGACAGACTTCAGGCAGGATATAGAATAGAATCAATCACTGATCTCTACTCTTTGATAACCATAGCAATGGCAAGTAATTCTTTTTAAACAACACATTGACATCTGGACAAAGGAATGTGCACCAGATTTGCTCAGTTCTTCCCAACTGCTGATTTTAACAGGGAATCCTCATTCTGATAAGTGACTTTATTTCTCACGGTTGTCTTAATCTTCCGACATAACACACACAACTGTGCACTGAGTTATACAGTACAGAGAACATGGATTTTCCTAACTGCTAAATTCACTGATGCTATTGTTATGTTCTCTGTGTGAGAGTTATTTACCCATTTTCTTTCTTCTTTAAAGGCTTTAGAAAGACTGCACACTTCCCTTCCCACCTCTCTTCTCTGATAGTCTTTGTGTTGGATAGTTTTGTGGCAACTTGACACAAGACTTATCTGAGAACAGAAAACTACAGTGAGAAGATGCCTCCCTAAGACTGGCTTATAGACAAGCTCTGAGGACATTTTCTTAATTAGTGATTGGTACGGGAAAGTCCAACCCATTGTGGATGATGGGACCCCTGGGCATATAGTCCTGGGATGTACATTAAATCAGGCTGAGCAAGTCAGGAGGAAAAAGGCAGTAAGCAGTGTTCCTCCATGACTGCTGCCTCAGGTCCTGTATTCAGGGTGGTGTGCTTGGAATTTTAAATTCTCTGGATGATGGACTACAATCTGTAAGATAAAATAAACTCTTCCTTCCACAAGTTGCTTTTGATCATGGTGTTTTCTCACAGTGACACAGAGTGAAGACAGACAGACTTGCCTTGATACAGAGAGCTTCAGCTACGGAATGATTTCTGGAAGAGTTCTGGAAACACTATGTCTATGGTTTTATCATAACCCATAGAGCCAGAATTGCCTAAGAAACACAGGCTAGGCGAGGGACTATTGCAGTCCTCTTGGTTTCTTTCCCCTTCATAAAAGAAATGCCAAATCAGCATCCAGCCACATAGAAGTGAAGACAGAACAAAGCAAACACATGGCCATGAGTGTTAAAACTCACTGCCAATGTTCTCTGTGAGTATTGTTCAAAAGTCACTCTTTGTATTCAGGAAGTTATATGGAATCCTGTGAAAAGCTGATTATAAAAATAATCCGTTAACTGTTTGCAATGTGATATCACACCAACAGGCATTTAAAGGTGCCTGTCTTGTGCCTACTGCTACACGCAATACAATGGAGGACTTATAACTGCAATCACCCCTTGCCATTGTCATGGGTCTTAGTCTTCTGTAGCTATAGTTACATTGAAGCTCGGGTGGCAACTATTCTTAAAATACTCTCAACTTTTCTATCACTTTACATCTGTGGTGCCATTTTAACGTGATATATCCAAGAAGATGTGATCTATTTCAAAACATACATTGAGGAATTAAAAGCCTAGGGTTATTTTGTGACTGCTCAAAGCCACCATCAGTCTAAGAGGTTGGTTTAAGGGAGGTCTTCTAATGCTTCTAATTGACTTTTAGAGCTGTGATCTCAATGGAGTTCAATATGTTTGAGAACATATTAAAATGGCTAATATTTTGACATCTGGCTGTTTATGGGATCTATATATCAGACAGTTCTGTACATATCACTCAGTGAAAGACACGCACAAAGGATACTGGAGTTTTGCCAGATGGCGTGGGATGATGAAATAAGACTCAAATAGAAAGGTAGAGAACCTCTCTGAAATAACTCTAGAGGGAGGTATTTTTTGAGTCCTTGAGGAAATCAGAACAGTTCCCAGGAGGAATAAATCCAAGCCAACATGTGTCTGCATTTCCTAAGCAGAATCTCTGATTGGGACAACATAATTGAATGTTTGCTCATGGAGCTCAGGGTATTACTTTGCCCTAGTTTTTGACTTAAAGAAGAAGGAGAGGGTGGGAACAAAAGGAGCTCATTATTCCAGCTCATAAACCTGGTACCATGGAGACATACACATCTGTTTATGAAGGAAAGAGGCTCTAGGGAGGAAGAAGGCACATTGGTAAGATCATGTCCTCACTGACAGGACTCGGGGAACCACCCCCTGACTGAAGCTTCGTGACTGCACAGTTTACAAAAGACTTGGAAGGCTTTTAAATACCATGGGGTCAAGAAACAGTACCAACCTGAATCTGACAAGAAGTTTGAGTTGTTTTCTGTAAAAATCCATATCCATTTAAGAAAAAGGTAAGAAAATAGGATGAAGGGGACGATGATCAGGAATCTGTTTTTAACAAATTATGACTTTGAAAATCCCCCACCTAACTCCACAATAAATGTTTCTTCTGCTCAGCTGAATTATAAGGGAAAGGAAGTTGCATCCTCTCCTGCTGGAATACATTTAGTATCTTCAGACCTGGTTACAGCAGTGCAAGTGCCCCACGCAAGCCCTCATGGTGATATTCATCCCTTCTCAGAAACCCACAGTGCCCCTAGAAGGAAGAGCCAAGAGCCAACATTAATGGGGAGCTCCAGTGTGGGCAGTGGAATAGTTTCTATTAGCTACCACCCTGTTCCTTTCCTAAAGGAGCAAAAAGATGATTGCATACTGAACACTTTCCTTGCCTTCTAAATTTCAAACCACTAAGAGACACCTAACGAGTGGGCAGAGGAAACCATGCTTGTGTTAGGCTTTTTACTAATGTGGCTTATACATAAGAGAAGCAATTTTATGAAGGAAGGATTTGTTTGACCCAGGACTGGCTGAATCGTAGCTTTTAGACCCGGAGCAAAACTAAAATATTATGGAAAGTAACATAGAAGAAGAAATCTTGTTCTTCTCACAACATCCAGAAAACAGAGAAGGGGTCATGAAAAGATAAAGTGCCAAGGATATGCCTCTGGTGACCTACCTCTCATAAAGCCATTATATTACAAATCCATTAGGGGATTAATCTATTAGATAGGTAGAAGTTACCAAGAGCAATCATTTTTCCATTTGACCACCAACAAGGCAATACATGAATCTACGGGGTACATTTCACATCCAAGCCAGAGCACTAATATCTGAAACTTAACCTTCATAGCTATTCTATTTCTAATCCCACATAACTATCAGAGGTTCTGCAATGAGATCAAATACACACTCCAGTAGCAAAATAACAGTTACGAGTCCTCAGATTTGAGTATTAACTCTTTCCAATTATTCATTTCACAAGACACTACAAAAAATTCTCTGTGATAAACTTTAAAACTATCCCAAATTAATTACAACAAATTTGAAATGGAACAAAAAAATTCTAACCACTGAATGTTAATATAAATATTTTAGAAAATTGAACTCAGGCATCCTTTTCTGTTCGATCTCTGCCATTGCTTCTTCATTAGAAGACGTGATGGAATTTTTTAGAAGGTTCTCTTGTGAATATGTGAGTCTGTCTTCTACAGATGTGATGTAATCCTACAGATCCTAGGATACGAAATGATCTATTTCCAATTCCCTTTCAAATGAGCTTCCTTTCAAAATTCCAAAGAGTTACTAAGACATCTAGTACTGAACTGGCCCCATCCTCAAATAAATTTGGAATATAAAACACCTATGTAAACAAAGACTGTGCATTCATTTCCTGACTGCTCAGAACCAAATAATGACACAGAAACTATATTAGTTACAACACCATTTGGCCAAAAGCTTTGACATCTTTCTGACTGGCTCTTATATCTTAAATTAACCCATTTCTATTAATCTATGTATCACCAGAAGACTGTGGTTTACCGGTAAGGTTCCAACATCTTTCTCCTTTGGCAGCTACATGACATCTGCCTGATATCACCTTCTTCCTCCCTGCATATGTTTAGTTTTCCCACCTAGCTCTGTTCTGCTCTGTCATAGGCCAAAGTAGCTTCTTTATTAGCCAATGGTAATAAAACATATTCACAGCATACAGACAGGAATCCCACACTACACCTAAGCACTTTTTTTCAGAAAAAAATAAGGACTTACGTGTAGGCAGAGACTGCTTGTTTGTTTCTGGTCACCCAGACCCAAAATAATCACACAGAAACTATATTAATTAAAACACTGCTTGGCCAATAGCTTAAGTGTATTTATAGCTAGCTTTTATAACATAATTAACACATCTCTATTAATCTGTGCATCACCACAAGGCCATGGCCTACCACCAAGGTTCCAGTGGGCTCCTACAGGCATCTTTCTCCTTTGGTGGCTACATGGTGTCTTTCTGACTCTGCCTACTTTCTCTCAGAATTTAGTTTAGCTTTCCCACCTAGCTCTATTCTGCACTTCCATAGGCCCAAGCAGCTTCTTTATTCATTAATAAATATATAAATCAACACACATACAGAAGGACTTCCCACATCATCTTCCCATTTCTGTCTAAATAAAAAAAGTCTTAACTTTAACATAGTAAAATCACATATGCAAAACAGTTATCAAGCAAGAATTATAGTTACAATATTTATATCTACTTTATCTTTTATCATAACTAAGGAAAACTATAATTATAACTCTCTATTCTTCAACTTCATCAAAGACCCCAGAAGAATATAATATTACCTAAGTTAACAGGAAGTACATTGTATGCAACTTCCAAAACTCTAGAATTGGCAGAGATATCGCACTGCTTGAACAGTCACCCAAAGTTCTTTGGTAACATTGGAACATTCATCTTCAGCCTACTGGCCCATAGTATTTGGTAAACTTTTCCATGAAGCAGTAATTTAAAGCTATTTTTTGCCTTGTAAGCCAGTCTAATAAATAAGTTTACATATATCCATTCTATCTGTTCTGTTCCTCTAGAGAACCCTACTAACAGACCAATCTCTCAATATTCACAGCCAGCAAACAAGGCCCTCTTATTTTCCTGAATTGAAATTACCTCCTAGAGTCACAACCTCTCTTTTACAACAGGCAAAGTAAACCAAGTGTGCTACTCTACAAGAAGAGCCAGAAGGACGGAGCTAGCATGGTCATTTTGTCACCAAACATGGCAAGCGATGAGTGAAGGAGCAGAGAGAGACCAGGTTTGTTATTCAAGCCTCCCAGTAAAAGGAAAAATGAGGAAGAGAGGGTAATTTTCCCATAAAAATAGAAAAATGATAACATTAAATTTATATTTTGAGACAAAGTCAGTGCTAGTAACAAAAGGTGTGCTTTTTTTTTTATAGTTTCTCACCGTCAGAACTATTTGAATCCTGTGACAAAGCCTTATTTTTAGAACATATAGCTTCCTTTCTCGGATGCTTGGTACTCTCAGGGTAAAGAAGGACACTAGGAAGAAACTAAAAGAGAATTTAAAAACTAAGATACTGTGGGGAGAGAAGAGGGTGAGAGACGAGACAGAAGAAAAACTCCTGGAACCGAAAGAGTAACTATCAGAATGAAAATAGGACGTGACTAGATGGTCAGCCTAGCCAATCAGTGATCGTTAAGTTCTGTGACAGATTTCGTCTCAAAAAACAAAAACTAGAGAACTATAAAAAAAGGCACCCAACCTTGACCTCCGGGCTCACTCCATATGAGCACAAACATGCACACACACATGCATGCAACCAAACAAAACTTGTTATGTTCATTATAATTTTAGCTTCCAAAGCTCACCTGAAAAGGTTTAAGTGGTCTATGGAGACAGAGGTGAGCCAGGAGGAAGGGGCTATCATGTGGGAAGCAGGGAGTGGTGGCTCTCAGCTGCCTGACACACAGGCTTGAGCACATGGAGCGTTGTGTTGCCATGAACAGTGTTTATTGAATGTTCTAAAGAGGTTTTAATAAGCCAAACATATACCTCCAGGAAGCTGCTAATTAACTTTTGGGGGCCTTTAGGGTGTGAGCTAGTAAATCAACAGGGTTCCTACACCGTTTGATACTGCTGAGAAACAGGAAGATGAATGCTACTTCCAACAGTGATCAACAAATTTAGAGTCATTTGGAACTCTCACAAGTGCACTGAGCTATCGCCCTTGCATACTGTAGAAATTTCTCCTTCTTGTATTCAAATGCATTAAATTCAATTGACCCTGGCAATGTTTACAGCTAGAGGACAAACTTTTATCTGAGTGTCCACAGGATAGACAGTGTTAACTTTCCATCGCCATAAGAAATGTCCGAGATAAATCAATTTATTAAAAAAGGGAATTTATTTCAGCCTCCAGTTTCCGTTCTTGACCACTTGTCTCTGCTGTTTTGTCTCTATAGTGGGATGGTGCAGTAATGGAAGAATGCATCCCAGAAACGACTGTCTATCTCACAGTAGCTCAAAAGCACAGAGACAACAGCGACAGGGTCCCAATACCCCCAATAATCTAACTTCCTTTAACTATGCACCACTTCCTGAGGGTTCTCTCAGGGTAGAGACCTAGACTTCAACACATGGGTGGGTGGGATATGAATTCGTGGTATTCATGGTAGAGTGCTTGCCTCATGCCTAAGGCCCCAGATTCAATTTCTAAAGACAAAAACAAAACAAAAAACAACAAAAACCCAAAACATGACCCTTTTGAAAACACCCAACATCCAAACTATAGCAAAGACCAAGGAAACATTTTCGATTCAGACTGAGAAAGCCAAAGCTGAAGTTATCCATCAGCTTTGCCTAAGGATGCATTTTTCAACTGATATGACTGACTTATCACCTGTGCTTCCGCAGTACACATAAAGATCTTGGTGAGAACACAACACCAGGGTTTCCATTCCCTCTTTTGAGGGCAAGAGCGATGGTTCATTTTAACCAGGATAAACTACAGAGTCACACATGGCACTATGGCTACATAGAGATGTTGAGGTCACTGGGTGAGTGTCCCCAGCTCCACAGCATGAATTAGGATGTGTCTATCAATACCAAACCCCTAAGACCTGCTCTTCACTTGACCGATTGACTCAAGGACTTTCATTGTTCACTGTAGTTAGAGTGAAAAACGAAAGCTCAGATTCTGAAATTTTCCAAATTCTACTAAATTAATAGCAGAAACAACATCATAGTGGCCAAAAATTTTGACAAATTTTACTTGGGAATTGGTTATTTGAGAATCAAATACAAACTCAAATGAACCTTTCATACAGGTTTTTTCTTTTAAAAACAACATTTAACTCATAAGTACACTTATCTAGATTATCTTGCTATGCTCAGAAAATTTAGAAAGGTCAGTTGATAAGAAAGAAACAGTCTGTGTCATCCAGAAGAAAGTGAGCAATACGGAGAGCAAGGCTTAAATAAGGGTACTGAACCTTTTCATTTTGTTATTGATTTCTGTTTTTGTTTGTTTTACTCCTTCCCACATTTTTGTTTGTTTTGGGTTTGGTTTTTCAAGATAGGGTTTCCCTTTCAACAGCTTTGGCTGTACCGGAACTCACAATGTAGACCAAGCTGGCCTAGAACTCACAGAGATCCACCTGCATGTGCCACCCAAGTACTAGAATTAAAGGCGTGTGTTACCACCACCTGGCCTCTTTCCCACTTTTGTTCTCTGAAAGACTGTAAAGGGCCAAGAATTTTAACACTTCCACTAAATTAACAGCCTGCCCAGGGTCAGAATTGTGAACGTCTAGCTTCTTCTGGTTTGAGCTTCCACCATGCTGAAGTTGCAGTAGGTTCATGCTGTTACTGAAGGTAATTTTTAGTATCTCCTTTCCCATCTCCTTGGAAATTATCCACATTCTTTAGACCTTGGCCTTGTAGTAGCTGATAACTTTTCAAATATTTGGTTAGCATCCGATCAATACTTCTGATATTCAAGATTTTAAAGTTTGAATAATTTTTGAATATTGTTCTCTTGACTAAATTCTGTGTACTTTCTTTCTGGATCAACAAGACATTCAAGCATTTTTATTCAGAAAAAAATTTTCTTAGAACATTTTTGTTCATTTTTATATAATTTTATCCTGTCCCTCTTATAAAATATTATCTTCTGGAACTCCTGTCAATTGGAATTATTTCTCAAATGACTGTACATTTTTCCTTGATTTCATCTTTTAGCCTGCTGACAGTGGGATGGGATCTGGTGTATAATTAGCAATCAAGAAAATGCCCCGCAGCCACACACTATGCCAATCTGATGGAGGCCATTCTTCAAGTGAGGTTCCTTCTTTTCAGGTGACTCTCTCTGGTGTCAAGTTGACACAACTAATCAGCATATTTGAGACACTTTTTAGAATTCCAGTTTACTTAAGTAGAATAAAAAAGTTTATGTCACTTCAAGTCACTAAATTTATGACAATCTATATGAACAATAGAAAACTAACACACACTAGCATAATTTTAATCTTAAAGCATTTGTCTTATCTCTAAATATTGTCTTTTTGTAGCATTCTATATTTACACTATGAAATAATTTATTTTGTCTTTGATGACATTAAATGTAGAGTGTATTATTTTGAGTAATATTGGCTCTATTTTTTTCTGAAATCTTTTCAGGTCTTTGCACTTTTTGCCATAGTCTATTAGAATATTTCCACAAAAGCCAAATGTCTTTAACTGTATTTTTGTTTTTTACCTTTTTTCTTTTATTGAAAACAGATTGTTTTCACATAATATAACTGACTACCTTTCCCCTCCCTCTACTTCTCCTGGTTTATCCTCATCTCTTCCCATATGGATTCCCTTTCTGTCTCTTATTAAAGAAACAAGCAAGCCAGATGGTGGTGACGCACGCCTTTAATTCTAGCACTTGGAGCCAGAGGCAGGCGGATCTCTGTGAGTTTGAGGCCAGCCTGGTCTACAAGAGCTAGTTCCAGGACAGGCTCCAAAGCTACAGAGGAAACCCTGTCTCAAAACCGCCCCCCACCCCCACCCCCAAAAAAATAAAAGGAAAAAAACAAGCAGGCTTCTAAGAGAAAATAATATAATACACAATGATATGACATAACTAAACTAGCACATTAGAATTAGACAGAATAAACAAAAGGATAAGAGTCCCAGGATCAGAGACTCATGAGCTCACTCAGGGATCCCAAGAAACACTAGACTGGAAGCCATAATATGTATGCAGAGGATCAGATGCAGCACTGCAGAATCCCATAAAGACACAACCCTGGAAGCCGTGGCATACATGCAGAGGACCAGATGCAGACCACTGCAGAAGCTGTGCGTGTTGACTCACTCTCTGTGGGTTCATGAGCTTTGACCAAGAAACAAGCAAACAACAATAAAGGGGGTGCTCTTTTCTTGGTGTCCTCTATCCCCTCTGGCTCTTACAAACTTTCTGCCTCCTTTCCCACAGGATTCCCTAAGTCCTCACAGGAGGAATTTGGTGGAGACACATCCCGTTTAGCGCTAAGTGTTCCAAGGACTCTCACTTCACTCTCTATGTCTGGGGATGTTTTTCTATGCTTGGCTGTGGGTCTCTGTATTTATTGCAATCTGCTCCATTTTCAATGAGTTGTATGGGTGTTGTCTTCAGCAATGGTGTCTTGCTCTATTTTTTTGGAGAGCAACAACTTGGTTGTTTGGGGATTCCCATTGGATCTTTATGGTCAACATCTCAATAAGATATAACCCAATCCTGGGCCTAGAAGCTTCATTGGGTGACTAGGGATAGCCAATTGGGTCTCTCTCTCTCTCTCTCTCTCTCTCTCTCTCTCTCTCTCTCTCTCTCTCTCTCTCTCTCCCTCTTCTCCACTGCTTGGTAATTTCATTTAGTTTTCCTTTCTATATGTTTATATTTCAGAATTTCCTACTGTATTAGATTCCATACTACACACCAAAAGGCCCTTAATTTTAGCTATCCCTCATGGGATTCCCTCCCTTGCCCTCCTGCCTCCCCACTTGATCCTCCCATTACAGTACCCCCATCCATCCTTAACTATCTATTCTATATCATTGGCTTAACATTTAATAACCACATGCAAGCAAAGGCATGTGGTTCCACAAGATGGAAAAGTCTTTTTTGAAACCTTTGCTATTGATATGATGTATTTTCTGAAATTCTAAGTCAAATTTCCAATCAATAATTGATCAATTTCTGCATTACCTTGTTCTAGAAGACCTGGCAGACCCATATGGAATCAGATGTGTGTTATGTATATGGGACAAAGCCTATTCCTGATTATATCTTGAACCTGAATAAATAATGAAGTCAATTCTGCATCATCTGGCATAAATTCAGCAGTTTCAACATGCAAAACAATTCATTCTGCATATTGTGAATAAGTAACTATGTTGAGAGGTTCTTTAAAATCCCTTAGTACCATGAGAATAGCATATAATTCTGACTTTTGGACAGAATAATAAGGGCTTTCATCCACTATGCTTAAACATTTTGATTTGTAACCTGCCTTTCCTGATTTAGTTGCATCATATAGAATGTAGGGGCTCCAGTTATTGGTGTTTCCCATACAATGCAAGGAAGGATCCAGCTATTTTTCTTTATAAGTTTTGGGGATATTTATTGTTAATCTCTCCCAAAAAAATTACTACAAGCTCTTTGCCAGGGTTCATTTTCTTTCTATAATTGGTCAAATTCATCATTATTAAAAAGTACTATAATTTCTGCTGGATCTATACCTGCTAATTGATGAAGGCTCAATTTTCCTTTTAGAATTAATTCAGAGATCTTTTCCACATAAATTTTTTGATATTTTACTTGGTTAGCATTTGGTGCTTATGGATGTGACCCTAAGGTTTAGCTTTTTAAGTGCAAATGTTAACAATATAAAACATTTTATAAACTTAGAAATGTCCCAATTTAAATATTTTAAAATCTGTTCTTAAAAAGTTTAAAATCTCTCAAATGTCTTCCTACAATATCAAAAATAAAATACCCTATTTTACTTTAAGAGGGAAAACACGGCATAACCATAATCTGTATAAGGCAAAACCAAGCTCCAATAGTGCAAACAATCCAAAGTCTGCCCCCCCCCCCGCAGAATACACATAGCCTTCCTTCTAGACCAGCCAACTCCATACCACTGTGACTATGTTTCTGGTGACTGTCAGCTGGCACTAGCATTGCTAAAGCTGTTGAGGTCCACCATGGCAAATGGTCTCTCTTTGGAGCTCCAGCCCTGCCCTACCACATTTGCAAACCTCACCTGTTCCCTATGATTCCTTTATGTCTTTAAAACCATTATCACCTGGGTGACTCAGATTACAGTGTTTAGTTGCAAGAGCAAAGTACATTCTTGTGTTGAAAACATAGAGGTGCAGCTTTAATATCTTATTAAACAATCGTTGTTTTTAAATCCTATCTTTTCTAAACCTTGTTTTTAGAACAGGACACAAATTATCATACAAAAATACACCCCAATCCAAAGTATCTTGGGCACCTGTTGTTGCCTCCTTAGTAGGCGCACTCCACATAGCCACCTTTAATCAAGATAGTTATGAAATCATATGACATTATCTTCTTTAGAATCATAGCAAAGATCGTAACTAGCCACGGGGCTGACTAAAAATGATGGCAACCCAAAATGAAATCATGCCATATGGTTCCTTTTAGATTAAATTTTATATATATTATATATATATATAATCAATTTTATATATATATAATCAATTTTAGTGTTATTAGTTTTAGCCTTTTATCTAACCAGATCTTTTGCCATATCTAAAAAAATTAATTTATAAATCACAAGGTACAGAATATTTATATAAGTCAAGTCCAATGTTTTTTTTTTAGCTGTTCTGTTTTATTTTCTTCTCCTTGTCACTGAATCGAGGACTCAGACTGACAAAGAGACATCAAGAAAGATTTTAAATAAGCATGCCGGGGTCTAGCATAGGAAGAGCCATAATCCAACTCTAGAGCAATGAAGAAGAGCATAAAACAGTTTCAACATTATCTAAAAAGACATCTGGATTCCTGCAAATCCAAATTCAGTGAGCAGAGCTCGGAGACGAATTCTGAGCCCTGACAATAAACACAGCCACAGTAGTGGTGGGAGGTGACTGCTACTGTCAGCAGCAGAGACAGCAAAAACTGTCCAAACCATTCTTGTTTCAGCTCCATGCTTGCAGCAAAACTTACAAGCACATCAGAAAACACAGACAAAACTTTCCAACAAAACAAGTATATACAAATTCCTCTGGAAATAGACAAAACTTTCCAACAAGACAATAGTTTTTAACTAGAATTGACCTAATATGGTCATATAGCTCCTAATTTGCATCAGCACGTAAAAAACTGTATGAACATGAAGCATCTGAGACTAACAGTAGCTTTCTCTTATGCTAACCAATAATAATCTGTAACCAAGCCCTCTAAATGATGACAGATATTTGTAGCCCATGGCGTTTGAATGACCAAAGCATCCCTGGTGGAGCTGCAACAGTTCTGCTGCAGCCCTGGCTACAGTGTCACCTCATGGCCTTTGTAGCTTAGCAACTATAGGAAATGATTCCCAACCCTGGCCCACAGAGGCAAACGATGGCCAGGTCTGTACAGAAGTTGAGGCAAGCAACCCCCAGGGCAAGCTGCAGATGCCCCATCCCCCAACATGGGAGGGGGCATCACACAGCATGGGGGCAAAAGATTGTTAACTTTTCTGGCCATGGCAATCAACCCCTGATTCTCTGTTCAGCATTTGGAATCCTGTTGGGGCATACCCGCCTCTCGCAAGCTGAGGTTTGCAGACTTGCTGTACGGGGTCACAAGGCTGTATAGTCCAGACACCCCACCCACACAAGCGGATAGGCTGAGAGCAACAGAGGGAGGCTGCCTCTTCCTCCCTAGTGCTGGTGTTAAAGGTGTGCACCACCACTGCCCGGCTGCCTCTTTTCAGTGACATGTTCAAGACCAGTAGAGGTTGTTTGCCTCATCCCGTTAGGAAAACATACTTTTCTCTCTTTTTTTTTTTTTTAAGTTTCCAGTTCTATCTCTAAAGTCCTGAAAGTGCAGGAAGAGGACAAACAAAAGACAAGAAAAAAACAAAAAGCAGTATACAGAACAATGCAGAGTCCTCCTGGCACAAGGAGGCAAAACTGAACCGAAGACATAGAGAAGGACCCTGGGACCCAAATTAACCACAGGGATGCATTCCCATACAGATGGGCCCCAGAACATCTTCTCAGGTACCCTGCCTGTGGTCACCTCCGATATCACTTAAACCATCTACAGGCTCTTACAGATTCTGGGCCCACTTACAGAAAGATATCCAAAACAGAAAGACTTGAAATGAAACACGGAAAACATAAACATAACCAGAAAACTTACCGACCAGCTGAGGCTGAAGGCTCTATGAGCGGTAGTCCCAGTGGGCTTGGGGGATCCTGGAAGAAACCCCAAATGTTATGCTCAGATCCCAGGGTTTTCTAAAAACCATCACAGAGTCCTCACTCGTATGCAGAAGCAAAGAACCTTTATGAAAGCCTGATCTTGGACCCTCCATTCATCTGACAGAACACTGAGGTCGGAGAACCATGAACCCAGTTGGGGTGGGGATTTTTATCATAGCAGAGGTTGGGGTAAAGGAATGTCTAAGGTTCAGGACTCCTGACTGGCTATTTGTCTAGGGGTACCTTGGTGAAAGGCATAGGTGTGTGCTGGGCTAAGAGATATCAGGTGATATCTATAATGGTTGGGCTCTACAATGGCTGTGTGCTGGCTGATAGGAAATTCTTCTGATAGGTGTGGCCTGATAGGTGTGGCCACTGGAGGTTCCAGGTAAATTGCATTTCTAGTTTGGGGAGCTGACACTTAACAACAGTGGGGATAGCCTAGGAGCGGGGTGTGCTGGAGGAGGTATACAGGAAGGAAGGAAGGAAGGAAGGAAGGAAGGAAGGAAGGAAGGAAGGAAGGAAGGAAGGAAGGAAGGAAGGAAGGAGGGCATAACAGGAGAATCAGCTTAGTCCCCTGGGAGTGGGGGTAGTTATTACAGAGAGGCCAAAGCAGGTGCTCAGTTCCGGAGCTGAGGATGAGAGTGGGGGACTGGGTGTGGAGGGCTGAAGGAAGAGTGAAGATCTGCAGTTAGCCTACCTAGTTTCCTGGATAGAGTGGTTCCAGGGTGCCCACAAGTGCCAGCTAAAGCTGGACGCTGAGTTAAACCAATGAGTAGGGGAAGGGAGGTTAAAAGAGAAGGTCTGTCTTATTCCCTGGAGATGAGGTGGGGGTAGGGAGTCAGAAGGTGGTCTGCTAGGGGATTATATTTACAGAAGAGGAATATGTGAAATCTACAGTAGCCTATCTGTTTCTCCAGACAGGGCAGCTTGTGGATTGTACTTTTTTTTTTTAACAAGAATGAGACACTTCTAGATGATTAGAAACTCTCTTACCTGGAAAGTGTTATTGATCTGTGGCTATTACCATAGGTAAACAGGCAGGAACTGTCCATTTATTTAGGGAGATTTATACATGTGAATATCTATCACACGGTTCTTTTCCCTGTATTATTCCATGGAGAGCTGTTGACCCATCTTTGGCTATATCACATGCCTGGGGCCATTGGGTCAGCAGTCATCCAAGAAGAGGGGTTTTAGTCACTTTGGTTAAACTGCAAACTGGTTGGTATTTAAGGTTTCTACTGAAAAGACCTTAGTGCCTATCCAAATTTCAACCACCTGAGTGATTGAAGACCAGCTATCGTCTGTCTTCTTGTTTTAGGAAGAAGACAGACACTTAAGAGCTAAGGCTAAATGGCTTTAAAACAACATGAACTCATGCAGGTTTGACTTTGGCAGCATTGTCTGAGTTAACATTTCTATTGCTGTGAGAAGACACCATGATCATGGAAACTCTTACAAAGAAAAATATTTAATTTGGTGGCTTATATTTTCAGAGGTTTAGTCTATTATCATCATGGTAGACCATGGTGGCATGCAGGCAAACATGGTGCTGGAGCAGGACCTGAGAGTTAATACATCTTGACTTGCAGGCAACAGGAAGTAGTCTATCTCATTAGAAGTAACTTGAGCATAGGAGACCTGAAAGACCACCCCACACAGTGACATACTTCTTCCAACAAGGTCACATCTACTCCAACAAAGCCATACCTCCTATTTGTGCCACTCCCTTTGAAGACCATTTTCTTTCAAACTACTGCAAGCATCCATGATGGAACTTTGTGGAACCAATCATTTACCCGTGACTGCTGTGTCACACCAGGGATTGGGAGATTCCAATGGATTACTTCCTCTTGGTCTTGAAGCATAGGTAAGTAGTTATAATTCAAGAAGTAGATATTTGGTTTCTATGGAAAAAGGAAGATAGGGATAGATGAGCTGCCTTAATGATTTTCCATTTGCAGCAATGCCCTGGACCAGGTTATTGAATATTTCATATGCTAGAACATTGGCTTTGGAAACTCACAAATTATCAGATATCTAGATCCTCCCTTAGACATTTCAGCTTTCTCAGATGTTTAACACCAGCCCCTCTGGTTCTTTTCTTTCAAACCTTGGTTGACATCCTTATCTGTTGTCATCCTCTATGCCACCCACATACCAATGAAATTTTATAATTTTAATTTTTTTGTTTGCCAATATATTAGGATATTTGTTTTCATGGAAAGGGGAACTTTCTCCCTATCTTGCATAATTCCAGCTCCTTTTGTGCTTGTCTATATCTTAAAAATTCACATGGTGAATAGATAGCCTTTCTTTAGAGAACAATAAATGGTATTTAAAGATTCAGATGACTGAAGTCTAGTGAGAATATTTTTAAATAAAGATTTATAATAAAAATGTTTCGCACTCATCCTAATTTATTTACTTACTTTCAATAATGTCTTATAAGACAATCATTTCAAGGCTATCTCACCAACATAAGCGATCCAATTATCCATTTGCTAATTTTTCAAAACAATCTTTATTTTTAAAAGGCAAATAATTTTTGCAAAGGTGTTAAATTATTAGCACTTGATATACAACATATTGCACAAAGCATAGTTTACAGATTTAGAAAATGTGGCAACGGAGTAAATTATACAGTGATAAGCTAATGTGTGTTGAGCACAAACACACGCAGGTGTCATTTGTGTTTTACACAGGATCCGATAGAAGGATTGAAAGCTTATGAAACTTATAGATTAATTGGATGGAGCTATTTCCTCAGTTTAGGTTCCCTATTCCTGAATACATCAAATTGACAACCCAGGCTGGCCATCACACACATGCAAACATGAAAAATGGGATTAAGCATCTCCCAACACCCTCACTGTCTCAGCATATGGTGGAGCCATGGCACCTTTGGTTCATCCAGAAAAAAAGGTTGTGCTGGGTTTTTTTTTTTTTCCTGCTGGAATCAGGGACCCTGAAAACTAAAAAATTTTCTCTTGTGTCTTTTCTTTTCCTTAATAAATTGGGAAAATAAGACACTGATTTTCTTCTCTTGCCTTTCAGAATTGATACAAGGCACTAATAATAAATACAAAAAGATCAAAAGGAGTGTTAGAACAACAGTTGAGCATCATGTGCCAGAAAGAGTTGTTCCCAGGGTGGGGTGCACCGTGAGTAGGGCCTTGCCCAAAGAGGGAAGCTACAACCCCTCCGCTTCTGGAAGAGACTCTCCACATTTTCCTGTGCACATCAAGATTCAGCTGCTCCCGTCTTCCCTCGGCCTCTGTTATTATCAATGCTTCACTTTAATGGGCGAAGGGAGGATTTTGGTGTGGGTGGCTTGCTTCTTCTTTTTGTTGTTGTTAAATGTAGCAACAAACAATCAAATCAGAGGAAGGAGAATACAAAGAAAATGGGTCGTGAGTACAGAGAAAAGGTCAGGGCTCTAGTATTTAGTGCAGTGTCTGGGGAACTATTAAAATGTGGTGATTGGCAGGTTTAACAGTACCTTGTGCTCTCTCTTGCCAGCAACTATGCAATTATTCCAGGTGTTGTAGTGGAATGACTCTACCAAGTTTTATAGGATTAATCAGCACGGAAATGTTGGCAGGCTCCAGGCTCGGATCCCAACTTCAGGTGCAGCACTCAGAACAGATGGAGACAGACAATTCTTGGGTTGGTTTTTCAAAGGGATTTATAAATTGGCCATGCCGCCCTTGCCCCAGATCCAGCTTACTTCATGACCTTTTACTCAAAACAGTCTCTGTTCTGAGATTATACAAAACGATCATTTGTGTGTAAGATCAGTCCGAAGTGTTTCCTGGGCATCCGCATCACAACTGCACGTTTCCTCTGTGAACTTTGGAGATATTTCAGTTTTTTCATCTGGTGTTTATAGCTCCATCGTGTGCCATAATCGCTAGAGAAAAAGGCAAACAAGGTCTCCATTACCTCCATCTGCCGCTCTTCCTTCGGGGGTGTCAAAGGAAGACTTAAGAAGGATTTGGAACACTGTGTGAGGCTCATTGTCTATTATGTAACTATTTGGAATGAATTCTCCTACTCATGGGCTTCCAGGAGCTCCTAATTGCCTACAGCAGTAGCTTTGGATTATTTGTTCTTGCCAAAAGCCACTTAGTCTCTGCCTGAGTGACTGCTTCCCTACAGCAGAACCACACCGTGCACCTTGGCCATGGCAGGAGAGTAGAACAGAGCCGTGATAGTTCATGGGGCCCTTGTAAAACTTGGCACCCCTTTCTCACCTCCGGCTATAGCTGAGTAGAGCTAGTCCTAAGCACATAGTTCAAACATTTGTCTCCCATTCAAAGATATTGAGTCCTGGTTTAACCTATATGGTTGAATGCCCTTCAGTCCTATTCTATAACAAAATAAATTGGGGGGACCCACATTTATCAACCATATATTTATTGCTACACCTAGTATTTTTCTTTTGACTTCCTTTCCAAATTCAGCTAGATTTCCTCCCTTTGGGCTTCTGTTGGTCCTTCAGCATGGGCAGAGTTGAGACTCGTTGAGAAAAGATGTTACAGGCTCTTTAAATGCTAGATGCTCAGCCCTGTGTGCTCTAGGTAGGTGCTTCGGTTGTGCCACCATAGTTACTTGAAAATCCTTTTGCATTGTCTGATTTTCATTTTGTTTTCCTCATTGTTCTTAAGTCAATCGTAATTAAAGGATCGTCGGTAGTAAAGAAGAAAAGTTTCCAGCCTGAAGTGGAATTGGAAGTCAGTTTAGGTATCACTGAATTCCTGACTCTGTGGGAATAAAGAACCAATCATTTTCTGTGTGGAAGCCTAAGGAAGCATAAATGACCTGAGTTTAGCAACTTTTTGTATGTTATGGTACAATACGGCACTTAAGAGGAAAGTGCGCCAGGGTGACAAATGTCCTCCTATAGAAATGTCAGGCCTTGTAGAACTCACATATATGATAGTGGCAAAAAGCACAAATACTAATATCAAAAAATAAGGGCAAACAAGGCCAGAAAGAAAGAACAACAGGAAAGACATTCTATCCTAGTATGGATCCTAGTTTCTGTTTTTCTTTCTATTTTGTAGTCTTTGTGTTCTTATTTAAGCATAAGTAAAACACACATGCGTGCCATTTCCTCACAGCGCAGCACAGCATCAGCACCGGTGACCCCGACGGCCAGTTGTGCTACTCTTCCCACAGAGGTTTTATGGTTCCTGAAGGACGTGTGTGTGATGTCAGCAATAGGATTTGTTACTCAGCAGCAGCACTTCCGCTCCTCCACAGTGTAGACCAGGACCCTTGGAAAGGCCCTGAGCAGCATGATTCTTGTTTTTGACAGTGTAGACCAGGACCCTTGGAAAGGCCCTGGGCAGCATGATTCTTGTTTTTGACAGAGTAGACCAGGACCCTTGGAAAGGCCCTGGGCAGCATGATTCTGGTTTTTGACAGTGTAGATCAGGACCGTTGGAAAGGCCCTGGGCAGCATGATTCTGCTCCTCAACAGTGTGCACCAGGACACTAGGAGAGCTGCTGGGTTGCATGGGCTACGCTTGCTTCCTGCTCCCATAACCATTGTTGAGCATCAGGTTTTGGTCCTTGAATCTTCTCCATACTCTGTGGTCAATACATCTGGATTTTCACATGCTGCTCCCAATTTTGCCATATGAATGTGGTGCCAGAACTTCTTGACTTTGTTTATTAGGAGCTTGGGTTTCACCAGAGGTCTGAGGGCAATCATGATGCCAAGCAGGATTTGGTAGCTACCTGGCAGATAACACCAAGGAAGAAGCAGATCTTCTTTACTTGTCTTTAATTGGCATACCAGGTCTGATTTAAAAAAGGAAGAGATAGCAACATGGAAAACGAATTGGAACCCAACATACTGAAGGCAGGAGCTAACAGACGGATCTTGAACTAGGCAACAGCAGTTCCATGGAGAAGGGAGGAGTAGGAGAACAGCTTTGGAGCATACACAGCGAGTCTTGGCACGCTTGAGCTAGGACTGAAGGAGAAAATGTCCCCAGAGTACAAGCATATGACTGGGATGGCAGGGCTGTTCTGAACAGGACGGGGGAAGATGGTTGGAACTTGCTTAGAGAGTAATACGTTGCCACAACAAAGTGACTCAACTGTTTGAAATGACAGTTTAAAGGATGACTTTAAATCTGCTAAAATGTAGGTGGAGCTGTGGCCATCTAATTCTAGGATAAAGAACACGTGACTTTAGCTAGTATTACCTAAGATGTCTTTGGTGTCTGCCATGTTGACAATGACTGATCCTTTTACTAGAACAGCTAACTGACCCTGAACGCAGCTGTTTATTTCTCCACAATCAGGAAAGCAACCCATAAAGAAATCCAAGGAAGGCTGTTGGAGCACCATCATAGATGGCAATTAGAAAAATCCTTATAGCATTACACACTTTTGTAGTTACTCAATATTTGTTTGTTTTACTGGAAACAAGGAGAGTTCAGAAGAACATTTATGGGAGGATTTTGTTTCAACTAGGGATATAAGGTTATACCGCCTACACCTGAAGTGCAGGTATACATACACACAGAGAGATAGACAGACAGACAGACAGACAGACAGACAGAAACACACACACACATCCCTCAGTGTCTTAAGTCCGCTAAAATGTACTTCTTACTTAGATGAAATGCCTGTTACAGCTTGACATTGAATCTATGCTTTCACAGTTGCAATAGAAGGTATTTCATCCACACACAGGGACAAAGACAATGACTTGTGCACATGCTTGCAAGACATTTACCTGCAGGTATCAAGTCTTACTATAACTCACAGCTCTGTAGGTAATGAGTGACTCTGGTAGCCACAATTTAATAAGTTAGAAAATTATAATTTTACCATCTGTCTGGAAAATGGGAGATTAGGAAATCCAGGTGATAGCATCCAACTGATACGAAGTCATGCTTGTCAAGAGGTCATAAAACTAGACATGCTGCAAACACGTAAAGTGTTAATATTATCATACTACAAAGTAAATTAGCTTTGAACGCTTGCAGTTACTGACAGCTGTTTTGCACTTTGGAGAACAATGTTACCTGTCTACTGAAAGTGAGAATAACCATTTCTGAGGAGGTTTTGCTGAATGACTAAGGAGCTATAACAATACATTATGTTTACTTCTGTGCCATATCTCCAGGCTGCTTTGCCATTAACATCTCGAGAACAAAACCATAGTCAAAGACTTCTCCAGTTATTGACCAGTTCTCAGCAGCCCTTTTGGTTCTACCATGTGCTGTTCAGAAGCCTTTCATCTTCAGAAATGGTAGCCTATTTTCTGTGGTCTGTGGGCTGTGGTCCTGATCCTTAGAGTCTGAAGGAAAATTTAAACTACCATTTTAATGTTTTCTGCCACTGAGACCAATTACAAATGCATGATTTCATGCTTGCTTGCACAGTCAGTATCTTAAGACTATAAAGAATAACATTATTACATGCCTCTTAAAGCAATGAAGTTGTTTATACCCCTATTGTGTGTGTGTGTTATGTGAACTTCAGATATGCTGATAAGTGAAAGAATTTCAATGCTTATTGGTCATATATATTTTAAGAACAGGGCTCTATACTATATAAATGCACTTACACACAAATTTCAAATCAGTTGGAATAATTACACTGTAATAATCCTGTATCAGCCATATTTTAAAGGCATTTGACTCTGCACTTAGAAAAACCATAATGAGTTTTAACAGCTGGGAAAACTTCTTGCTCAGTAGCAAATACTCCTGTGTGTTTACGAGCAACTAGCCTAGGCATGGCAGCAAAGCCAGTACTGGGTCTTGTCTGACTAGATACCAAAATCCCAGAAGACATCAGAAAAATCCACAAAGCCCTTCTCATTTCCGTAGCAATTAAATTATTCACTTCCTGCCCTCAAGGCTTGTCTATCTTTGGACTGCAAAGCCCCTGTTAATTCTTGGAAAGTAATTCCCAGTTAATTGATTAACTAACTGTAGCCCACAGGTAAAGTCTCTCATTAACAAACATGAAAAACAAAGATTGGACATCGCAGAGAGTTCTAAACATGGTATTTTGTTAATCTTTCACCAGAAATAGTACTTAAGGTACACTTTTTTTCTGCTCTCCTAAGACCAATGGTCATAATAAAATACTTCATGGTGTCCTTTCTGTACCCTGAGAGAGGACAGCAAGATGTGATCATGGCCATCAGAATGCATACCACACTAAGAACAGCAAGAACTAGTTAGACCTTTCTCTGCAGAACTTTACACCCCTCCCCCAGCCAGATTACCCCCAAAGAAATATAAGGATTTGGTTACTTATAAAAGTAGGAAATGCTTTTCTTGCTCCTTTGCTCTCTGGCCTGAGACTAAGGCACCAACTTTCCAGTAGAAACTTGGTATCTAGGCTTTCAGCCACAGTCCATGTTTCTTTCCCCTCCTCACGCAATAGAATATGAGCATGGGAGAAACATTTCAGGAATACAACCCTGACTTCCTTAAATGTGCTGGACTCAATTAGCCTGTGTCAAGGTGCCCTCATACCTGAATGAGGAGCAGACTCCGGCATTCTGTCGGTATTGTTTCCTTGAAGCAATTTAGTTTCGTAAATAATGTTTCCTTCTGTACCTCAACAAATCTCTGTTTAAATTCTCCCTAACTATGAAGAATTGGGTGTGCATAACAAACCAATGAAAGGATTGGTGTGCTTCAAAGAGGGGCTGACCTAGTTAGCTGTGATAAACACCATGACCAGAAGAAACTTGGGAAAGAAGTCTTTATTTGGCTTGCATATTCTGATCACAGCTTATCACCGAGGGAAACCAGGGTGGGAACTCAAGCTGGACAGGGAACTGGAGGCAGGAACTGAAGCAGTGGCCATGGAGAACACGGCATACTGGCTTGCTCAGTTTGCTTTCTTAAGTAACCTAAGACTACCTGCCTAGGAGTGGCACTGATGGAGGACTAAGGAACCATGAAAGACGTTATGCTTACTTCTGTGCTGTACCCAGGCTGCTCTGTCACTCACACCTTAACAACAAGGTCCAAATCAAAGACTTCTTCAGTCATAGCCCAGTTCCCAGCAGCCACATCAATTGTTCATCCCGCATCAATTATGCATCAGGAAAATGCCCAACCAATTTGCCTATTGGCCCATCTGATGGAGACATTTTCTTAATTGGAATTCCCTCTTACCAGGAGACCCAGGCTTGTGTCATGTCGACAAAAAACTAACTAGCATAAGGGTTATACTCCTTGATGGAAGCAGGCACTGCTAGAAACCTGGTAACACTTGGCTGGAAGCAACGGAGATATTTCTGTGCCCCCCCCCACCGTGCTGGTAACTATGAAATTAAATCAATTGATTTTTTTCTCTTTCTCATCTGTTTTGCTGAATCACTCACTCAGTATGCACCCTCTTATGTACATGTGTGGAAATGTGCATGTGTTAAGGTGTGTGTATGTGTGCATTTGTGTGTACATGCACACACATGTGTGTGCTTAAGTGTGGAGATCAGAAATCTACCCCCGTGCTGTTCCTCGGGTGCTTATTCACCCGTTGTTTTGAGATCAGATTTCTTTCTGGGACCTGATGCTCACCAGTTAGGCTAGACTGGCTGGCCAGTGAATCCTAGGGATCCTTATACCTGTCTCTCCAAGGGTGGGATTATACACAAACACCACCATATCCAGATAGTGACAAAGGATTCTGGGATGAAATAGGTCCTCGTGCTTCTCAAGTCTGCATATTAATAAGCTTTACTGAGTGAGCTTCCTCCCCAGCCCCCAACTTTTGCTATTTGTTTGTTTGGTACTTACTCAATCTTCCAATTCACAGTCTAAAGTCACCAAAAAGTCTTTTCTTAACTTCCCCTCAAAGGCAGGGACCATTTCTTCTATTCTTTCTTAGGTACCAACCTTCCTTGGTGTTTAGTATATGCAGACATCTGAGATTTACTGTTTCATATGCAAACATGGCAGGTAAATAGGGAACAATAGAGAGAAACTCGAATATTTCTATGATGGACTTTTTAGAAAGAACATCTAATGTATGTTTTAAATATAAATCTTGGAGATTTTTTTCACTTCATCTGAGCACCCAATAACATTTTAAAAGGCCTTTACTCTCCACCTGTGTTCTCCAGGTATAATATCTTCTGAAAACATTGGTATATGTTAAAACACAAATCTGAGATCATTTACAAAGAAACTAGACTAATAGACCTGGCAGAAACGCCTAACGCCTATTTGAGACTGGTGGTACATTTCTTACACTTACTGCTCTGTCCTCCTTTGTTCTGGGCCTATCAACTGTAAGGTTTTACAACATCTTCTCCTATCAGTACAGGTGATGTGCCTCGGCAATACTACATACGCATCAGAAAATTACCCTGCAAATCTCTCAAAAAGGTCTCCATGCACAAACTAGCTTTTTTTCTGGGAAGTTCCAGATGTTAATAAATGTTGCAGATGGAAAGGATACCATAATAATGGAAGTTTTGGAAAAGTGAAATAAAGTCAAATAAGAAATTCAACCCTAGATGGGACATCTGTATCAACACACTACCCCCCAAGGCTCAGGGATCGTTGCAGAAGAGGGGCAGAAAGAATGTAAGAGCCAGAGCATAGGGAGAAGTGCTTTGGATGCTGGGTGTGGCCTGGCTGCTGTGAACATGAATACATAGAAGTTATGTTTACCAGGCCAAGATCAAGTCAGTCACCATTCCAGGGTAGAGGGGTGGGCTCATTAGGCCAAACTCCTAGGTAAGAAGCTGCTGTGAGTTGGTGCCTGCTGAAGGATGGAGAGTCACCTGTCTCTCGGGGGCTGTCACTGGCAAGCTTCTCATTCCCCAGCGAATGACCCTACAGCACTATGCAGGCAACACCAACTGGTTTCAGTGAATTATAAAATAAATGAACAAATGAATGGATGGATGGACAAACAAATAAATAAATGTAAAAGAGTTGAAGCTGGAAAGGAGGTATTTAAGAGAGGGGGTCCAGCGGGGTTGAGGGGAAAGAAAGGGGTAGGACTTAACTATGAAAATTTCAAAGAATAAATACATTTTAAGATAGAAAAAAAGAGCAGAGAGAAGAAGTTAAATGCAGACCTTAGAGTTTTGGTGTTTTCAGTGCAATGAGTCACCGAGAAGATACAAACCACAACATCCCAGCACCTCCATGCCGCATCATGCGAGGACCAGCTATTGGGGGCTGTGAAAACACAGTCACAGGTACCCGGTTTCTCTCCCCACACGAGGAGAGCCAATAAAGTCATAAAGCACTTTCCCTGCGTGCCTAAAACTTTGAAACGCAAAAATCCTATTTGCCTGGAGGAATTTTCCAGTCGCCCTTAGATAATGTGAGTGTTTTAACTTTACAATGTTTATTGCGAATTAATGATAAACCTTAACTGTTTTTGAATAGCACGAGGGTTCAGACATGGGGGAAAATGTTTCTGGTGAAAAAAACATTCAGGCCTTTCTTCTTCACAAGGCCCAAGTGAATGTCCAGAGCTAACGCCCTCCCAGTTAAAGACGGAGAGAAGAAGAAGCCTTGAAAATGAACCCTGTGTGGTCTTCACAAAGGGGAAAGAGCAGGAGAATTAGAGGCCCACGCTCACTCCTGCTCCGAACGTTCTCAGACTTGATGTGAGAATTGAAATTTTTCTATCTTAAAGGTTCTTTCTTTTTCAATTTTCTATTCTTACTTTTCCAGAAGCAAACCATATTTTTTAAAAGAAAAATACACATAAAGTATTAATATCAACCTCTTTTTTTCCTTCCAATAAGTTGACATTACCTAATGAGTTTCAACATTTTTAAGAAAGAAAAGTAGAACAAAAGAGGCTCCTTTCTGTGGAGTCGAAAAAGACTGTGAAATACATATGGTTTTATAAAGGACTTTACATAATTCTATCTTTAAAAAACAGTGGTGGCAACAAGATGAGAGGAATAGGCCTCAAACTTTCAAGCCACAATACCCTGAAACAAGGCATCAAAAGCCTGTTGGAGACAAAAGTTTGGATTTAGAGTGCTGTGTGGATACCTGTTTTTCTCAGCAAAATAATTCAGCCATTGTAATTATTTTTAACAGAATTGGGCTTCACACTGTGGGATAATGAGCTGGAAAATGTATTTGTTTTAAATAAAGGCATTTTCACACTACAAGAACACACAAACATCTCTGAAACCCAAATGCGCCCGTCCGGCGTGCCTGGTAAAAGAGCCAATTTGATGTTATTTCCAACTGT